>NC_080046.1:44922795-45261442 GCF_012489685.1 Lotus japonicus
TCTACTTAGACCATCACGTAGACAGTAAGCTGTGTGCAAACATTACCAGAAAAGCATTATTATACTAAACCCTTATTGTAAAGGAAGAAGCTTGTATGCAAAGCCCAGCTTACCCTTTTGTTTCTTGCAACTTCACATATAAAACAAGCAAGTCTCAATTCATGTATGACCAAAAGAGTAATAACACACATACATCACTTTTATCTCTTTACATTTATTTTCGTTCTTATCATATCACAAACATTTAACTCCAACCTGACCGATACGCGTTTTTCGGCCGAATAATAATACAAGTGGGACCTACACTATGCGCAAGTTGCGCGAAAAAACCGCTTCTTTACTGGGTTCTACAATTTCCAAGAATAGAGTTGAAATTTCCACTCTAACACACTAATTTTCACCCCTTCTTTTTAAAATTCTAAAATTACCTTCTTCATTTCCACGTTCTCACTCACGCATGACTTATGTACTAGATTTTTGAAAACTATGACTTAAAAACTCATTTACCAAAATTTTGAACTCCCATTATTTAAGTGTTCAAATTTTGGGTTGTAATACATGACATGCTAAAAACACATTATCGAGAGTTTTCGAAAATTCAATAGATTAAAAACATATAATCGAGTTTTCAAAATTTTGGTACGACATCAGAGATGTGGAAGGTTGAATGACCTCTTGTAGAGAACATCTCCCAAGAAGTTGTAAAAATAAACTATCATTTTTAAAATTACGGGTTACAAAAACCTGATATGTTAAAAATATTAGAATATTCAAGTGTTTTTCGAAATTGCTACTACTATTATTAGCAACTTCTTTACAAGTACTGGATTCTAAAATCCAATAATGTTAACTCACAATACTAAGTTTTACAATTCAAGGTATTGCAAGGGTTCATATTTTGAGATTTAAAACCTAGTAACATGTACTTTCCCGATATGTATAAAAAACAAACGAACAAATTTTTTTTTTTGATACATCGGAAAACCGAACGAACAAATTCTAAGATTGTAAACTTAGTAATGTTAATGTGTACTATCATTTTTTAAAAGATGTGCCTGGTACCACAAAACATAAAGATGTATCGAAGATGTATCGAAGCAACCGTGTTATATTTTCCTATGAAGAAAAAAAATAAGCAAAAGTGTAATAAAAATGACAAATGCAACCTAACACCAAATTAGAAAAACGACCACAATAACACCATATTAAACAAACATAATTTTTTTAGCAACTAAAAGCTATGAAATTTTCTATAGGGACCAATTTAAATTTAATTTATCAGGGCTGGATTAATAGTACCAATTTTTTATAGGGACCACAATAACACCGTATGGGCTGGATTGTACAATCAACCCAACCTGTTGACGAGCTGGGTTGAGACGGCTGGGCTCGCGAGTTGATCTTGGACAGTTCTAGTGCAACCTGCAGTGTCAATGACACAGGCATATACAAATACAATTAGCAATCCTTAAATTAGTCTGCAACTACCAGCACTCATTCAATTTTCATGCCACTTGTTATACTTTTCTTAGTTATGTGCATCAAAGCAAATCCTCAAATATAGCAGCTTTGAAAAACTTAGATACATGAAAAAAGAGAGGTAGAAGTAGGAGCAAGGAGAGCAGACAATGTTAAATGCTCTCAGTAAAAAACTCTTGTGTAGCTATTAAGGGGTAATGTGATAGTTTGTAGGAACTCCAATATGCTTACTGTCTTATCTAATAGAATAAAATGATTAAGCTTGGTTAAATGAATGAGAATTAACTCAATAACTAGGAAATAGAGATGCTTAAAGGGAGCCAAGAGTTGAACTGAATCAGGAACTGACATTTAGGCAGACATAGAGTAAAATTAGAGAGCACCTATCAGCTAAAACAACAAATAAAGGCACACAATAGCACATCCTATTGAAATAGTCATTTTATGTACTTCATCTTCAAAACTAATTCTTTGATACCAAGTATAGAAGCATATAAGATAAGAAAAACATGCCGCAATAACTTGGTTAAAACTTAAATTTACAGTGTATTATAACACCAAATAAATGTGGATATAGCAAGTATTACTTCAAGTTGGGCAAACATAATCAGAAAACTATATATTTCTAAATTTTTGTGCTAGAAGAGAGAGCATCAGAACAAGAAGATCATAAGTAACCTTTAAATTAAGACCACACATTGCATCAGTTTCAAATCTAAATTCTCACCACCTTTCATTATGTTCTCCCAAGGCATAAAGGACACATCACATCTTAACAAGTGATGAAGTTTTAGTGTAATGAGCCTAATAATTTTTCAAATATTGCCAAACCTTGCTTTCTTTAATCTTGAAATCTCTCTCTCAAGTCTGCTAAGTCTCTTGTCCAGTGCTTTTACACAGCTACAGCTACAGCTTTCAACTGGGATCTCAAATAGCCTAACTTTGTCACTAGACAGCCTTGATCCTTTAATCCCATTTGCATCTTCAAGATCTTCCTTCAAACTCCCTAATGAAGGTTCAGTGTTATCTTTTGCATTTGACTTCGTCATAGGATTCAGTGCATCAAGCTTTGGGGGAAAATTGGTTGGAACATCAACACCAGTATCTTCATTAGCTATCAAACCATCTTGAACAGAATTTCCAAAAGGAACTATATGCAATTGTTTAGGAAGAAAACGAGAAGGTACATCAGCATCATTTTCAACCTTGACAGTTTTCAAACCATCATCACAAGATTTTCTGAGAATAACAGTGCTAACAAGTTTGGGAGGAGACAAGGGTGGAGCATCAGCAATAGCATCATTACCATTTATGTTTGCTTTAACTACATGCGGTCCACGTTTTGATGCCCTTGCACTTCTCTTCCTCCGCACAATATTCTTAGCAAAATCCTGATGATGCAATACTGATTGCTTCCACCACCTTGCATAACGTGTGGTAACATCTGCCTCAAAAAGCCTTGACGGAAAATACAAATTCCTATCAGAAATGGGCCTGCAGTAATTTTCCCAAGCAGTAGCTCTAGTTCCATTGAATACAGGCACACGACCCGGAACATCTTGATCCATTCCGAATTGCATAGCAACTCTATGCGGGAAGTACTGCATTATAGTTGAGTCAAATCCAACAAGCTGAGAAACTCTCATGCAAGTAACAAATGAGGCTAGCTCTTTGCTCAAATCAGCCTCAAATGGTACCTGCTGAATTTCATTTTCGGGATAAAACACCCTGAACTTACCACCATATCTAACATATGGACGCCAAACAAAATCATCTATAGCTAAGTCCAGTGCCAGCCTAACATTATCAATTTCCAAGGCCCTAACCTTGCTCCACTTAAACAATAAAGGGTCTCCATCATTAGTTAAATTAGGCTCTGGCTGCAAATTCTTAAACCTTTCCCACACCCAAACTTGAACCAAGTTAAAGGGTGACCAAAGATTAACCTCTAACTCAAACCCCAATTCATAACCAACTACTAATTCTTTTGTCAAATCAGCTATTGTTTGTTTCAACACACCCAAATCCTTATATATGCTAGCCAAAACAGCTGGTGCCAAAGCAATGGGATTACCTCTAGCAAGAAGAACAGCCATAGGAAACAACAACTTATTTACCAAGTTGTTACGAGGAAAAACAAACACTGACAACCAAGCAGCAAGGAAAGCTTCATGCTCAATTTCACTCCCACCATTCATGAAAAAATCTATCCATTTTGATGTGTAAGGGTTAAGGCCTTTACTCCGCCAATGTTCTTGCGCTGCACGGACCAATTTTTGCTCAACCTCTCTCATTTCTGGGCTCTCAAGTGAGGTGAAAACAGGGTCACCAACAACAGGGTAACCCCCCAAAACCATGACATCCTCCAACGTGATAGTGGCCTCACCCCATGAAAACACAAAGGTATTTGTCTCAGAACACCATTTCTCTGCAACCCCAAAAGCCAAATCACGGTTTCTCATAATGTAGCACGTTGTGCTCATGATAGCATCAAACATTCCAGCTTTCTTCCACACAGATTCATACCTGAGACGAAGTGCATTCACCCACCTAACCCATCTCGGATGCAAGTTGCGCCACCCATTGAAATGGACTTTCAGAGGCCACTGTTCAAAAATGGGGTGCCCAGAGAAAAATGGAGTCTCAGACTCAGAAACTGTTCCATTACCATTAGCAATGGGTTTCAGAAAATGGGCTGTTCTGAGAGATGGGTCACTGTCACCAGCTGGTGAAACCATGAAATCTTCCTTCACCTCCATGATGGGTTCAGGTTCATCCATGGCACCAAAACTGAAGACCCAGGTTTTCAGAATCGTCGCTTTGTGAAATTGCAGAGACCCTGACACTCACACTACTGTACTGCGAAATTGCATGCTGTGTGCAACTTTCCCAGAAAATAAGGAAGAAAAGTTCTAGGTGAGTGAAAAACCCTGATTACCCCTTTTTTTTGCTGATAAGACAAGGTTCCTCAGGTTTTGTGTTGAGGGGTATTTTGGGAATGTGGTGCTGAGGGGGCAGAGTTGATGAAATGAATGAGACAAACATTAGTCTCACACTCACTCTCACTGATTCCATGGCTTACTTAGTTTTGTTTTAATTTCATTTATTAAGCTAAGCATTAATTTCATGGAGTACTAGGTTTGATGCAGTTCTTATCCTCTGATAATCAATTTTTCCTTTAAAGAAAATAATCTTTTAGTAGCTTATTCTAGAATCACATTAATTTCAAACTGGAAATTTACCAAGTTTCCAAATTCACACTCAATCTATACACCTCAAATTTACCAGGATTTCTTAGATGATATTTGTGGAATGTAATATATTCTGTTCAATATTTTTCTATTTTCATTGATACAAGAAAGGCCAATGAGGGCAGAAGAGTAAATTTGATAATGCCACTTTTTCCAAATGAGAGAAAATTTTGTGCAAAATGATAGTAGAAGAAGACGAATAATGTAATATGAGGAATAATGTCTAATGTGTGAGAAGAAGAGCAATTTCTCGAACCCTATTATCAAATTTCAGAAAAGAAAAAAAGTCATAGATATAGTTTTGTAGGGCTTATAGTCTATCCTACATACTCACTAAAGTTACATTAGGGTAAATTAATAAATATATAAAGTCAAGTTTTTTTCATAAGTATATTTAGTTAAGAGTAGTTTCTAAAGAAAATATTTAGTTAAGAGTAAAATACACTCACCCCTCAAGGTTTGTCAGAATGACACTCCACTCCGTTCTTGTTTAAAATCTACACTCCACCCTACCTCCCTTTAACAAATTAACAACACCTAAAAAGATGCTAACGAAATATTCTTTTACTCCTAATAATAATAATTAAAACTAATAAGTAAAATAACAAAATCATGTTTTAATTTTTTATTTAAAGTAACAAATCTTTTCAACAATAAATATAAAGGAATTGTTTTTTTTGAAATTATAAAGGAACTTCAAATTAACTTATAATAAAAATATTTTTAAAATGTTAAACTTCATTCGTGATTGTTTAAATTAAGGTGAAATGTATATGAAATCGTCCTAACCTTTTCAGATTTTGAGAATAAATATGAATATAATTAATCTTCAAATTATGAATATTACTATTATTATATATTAAACTCTTTTGTTTTTTTTTTGAAATTAGCTCTTTTGTTAATCAAAGTTAACTCAACAATTGATAATGATCTTCATAAACTATAATTCATGTATTTTTTTCTTAAAAAATAAAAATACTTAAAACACTCTCCAGATTTGAAAAGTGACGTTTTTATTGGCCGACTTAATGAATCGATGATTATATAAACACAACATCCCTTAAGAGTTAGTAACCCGTGGGAGAATGTTCAAATGGAAAATTAGTAACCTTTGGGAGAATGAAAAAAATTCTTTAGTGCCTAATAGGGGTTAATAGGGGTTTGTAAACATTTTTTTTCCTTCAGGATATATTCTTCATTATTGTAACTTTGAGATCTAGTGCTTAAATTACTGTAAAATATAACTTATTTAGAGCAAGATACTACAAAAACATAGATGCATAAAATATTACAAAAATATTTTCATCATAAATTAATTTGAAATTTCTTTTATATTTTTGGATAAAATATTTTGTTATAATATTTAAATTCCCTAAATAAAAATGATTTTTATTTTAATTATTATTAAATATTTAAAATAACTAATTGAGTTAAAAAGAATATTTCATTAGCATCTTTTTAGATGATGTTAAATTGTTAGAGGAACGTGAGATGAAGTGTAGATTTAAAATAAGAATGAGGTGGAATGTCATTTTGACAAACCTTGAGAGGGTGAGTGTATTTTACTCTTTAGTTAAAAACCTCAAACTAAAGTGACTTAGAAAGTCTTATAAACATAATAAGCCAATTTATTTAAATAAATATAGTTAATATAAATTAATTTTATTATTTTGATATTATATTTTTATTATAATATTTTAAAATTATATACTTGTAGACTTATTTATAACTTTAAACATGTTAGACAGTTAGACTATTTGGATATGGGTAAATAGTCACATTGGTCCCTGGATGTTTGCACCGACTTCAGAATCGTCCCTGGATGAATTTTATTAGGCTCGCGGTCCCCAGATGTGGCAAAAAATAGTCATATTAGTCCCTGACGTTAAAATCCCCTAACGTTCGTTTACCCAATTAATAAAAGTCAACATTATCTTTCTAATTTTCTTTCACTTTGGTCCCTTTCTTCTTTCTTCCACCCTCTTCACCCCCTCCTTCCATCATTTTCACCAAAACCCACCCCTCATCATGCTTCAGAAACCCACAATCCTCACCTCCTTCATCTTCATCTTGTTCATCTTCACTTTATTCATCTTCATCCCCTTCTTCCATCATCTTCACCAAAAACTCCTCTCTTTCTTCATCAACCCATTTCCCTTTTTTTTTTCTTTTTTTTCATATCATCATCATCAACACTCTTCTTCTCCTTCTTCAACCAACCATGCCCAAACCTTCTCTCCCAGATTTAACACAAACCCAACTCAGATTTAACACCATCACCGCTCTGATAAAAAAATCACCTTCACCATCTTCACCCATCACCTTCAACAAAACCCAGAAAATAAACTCTAATCCTAAAAAATAAAACTCCAATCAGATCTGTACAAGACCCAGAATTCTTCAACCAATTTTCATTTCCTTTATTTTTTATAAGATCTGTACAGACAAGCATAGGGAAACTACCCCTGTCCAACACAAATCAGATCTTTGCAACACAGGGAAGCAAGCCAAAAAAACTCAAAATAAACTCAGACCACCACCACAGGGAGGGAACACACCACACCAACAGTCCAATTATGCAGAAGATTAAAGGTTTGCTAGGCAATATCTTGGTTCTGCAACATGAAAAGTTGAAAAAATTGTAACTTTACCATTTATTTGAGAAGTTTGAGATAATTCCCACAAGAAATTTAACACAACTCAGAGAAAACAAACAAAAGGGTATGTCCATAGCTCATAAAAATTAAAACTTTTCCCTCAAATGCCTCTAGTACAGCTGCAGTTTGAGCGAAAATCAAAGACTTTGATACAGAACTTGAACCCTACACAAATTAAGAGAGAGAATTTGAGAAAAAGGGCAACATAGTTGAACGGTGAGTGAGTGAGTGAATGTACTACCATCCAAAGAAAACGGTCCAGTGGTAAAGGGTGAGGTAGAGGCGCCTGAGAAGTGAGAGGAAACCAGCCATTGAAGAAGGGGTTGAACAGATCTGGGCGGAGAAACATAAAAAACTCACAAGATTGAAAGATGAATATTTTAAAGGTGTTAAATATTGAGGGGGAAATTGAAAGATGATGTGTGTTTCTGGTTACCGAATTTGGTGAAAATGATGGAAGGAGGGGGTGAAGAGGGTGGAAGAAAGAAGAAAGGGACCAAAGTGAAAGAAAATTAGAAAGATAATGTTGACTTTTATTAATTGGGTTAACGGACGTTAGGGGATTTTAACGTCAGAGACTAATATGACTATTTTTTGCCACATCTGGGGACCGCGAGTCTAATAAAATTCATCCAGGGACGATTCTGAAGTCGGTGCGAACATCCAGGGACCAATGTGACTATTTACCCATTTGGATATGTTGTGCGCACAAAAAGATGGCTAGTTGAGTGAGATGGTCTCCCAACAAATAAGGAGCAGAATAATTGTAACCTTGTGTATAGTGCAATTTGTAATAGATGTGGCGCATAGGTGGAGGCCCTGATCATTTGTTATGTGATTGTGATGCATCGTCTACAATTTGGCAACACTTGGTGTTGTCCCTACCTGGGTTACCGAGTGCTCTTTCATTTTTCAACTGGTTTTCTCTTCTTCTACAACAATGACATAATTTATTGGTGGTGGATATTTTTTAGTTGCTCTAGAAATGGAGGAATATTAGAATCTTTGAACTTCTCTTAGAACCTTAATTTTGTGTTACGTCAGATCTTGATCTCTTTGCAGCACGAGAAGTGTTGGGCTTCACCATGCTCTAACATTGCAGTGACGCACAACAACATTGAGCTTCACGTTGATGGCGGTTGGCTCCCAAAACGCTGTTGGGGAGAGTCACGGCGAGGACCCATGAGGCAAGGCTGAGGGGAGACACCAAAGAGATCTTGGACACCACATCTTAACCCAAAACCTTAAGGCATTAGGTTTATGGGTCACATCTCCTTATAAACTCTCCCTCTTGCCTTGACTTCTCCGATGTGGGACTTGACCCTAACACTTGATTCCAACAATCTCCCCCTCAAGTGTGAGTCCCTCAACCACATCACCCATGGTCCTCCCGTCTGCGGAAGCTATCCACCTTGCACCGCCGTTCGCTGCCAACGGAACCCGCCGCCTAACCACACTGCTAGGAAGACTTTCGACACAAGGGAGCCGTCATGGTCCCACGAACCATCGGCTCTGATACCACTGTTGGGCCGCAAGAGGATAAACCGGGGGATCATCACATTGGGCTTACATGAGCACACCAAAGCGGATTGGACACCACATCTTAACTCAAAACCTTAAGGCATTAGGTTTATGGGTCCATCTCCTTATAAACTCTCCCTCTTACCTTGACTTCTCTGATGTGGGACTTGACTCTAACACTTGATTCCAACAAACGCATTAGGAATAGTATTGGTAGTGCTTTTTGTGACTCAACTAGGCATTGGTTGACATGTTTGTCAACTTGTTTTGGTGAGGATGTCCATCTTATGCAGAGGTTTTAGCAGTAGAGAGAAGTCTTCTCCATGTTTGAAAATTTGGACACAAAGAGGTTATTTGCGTGTCAAATTGCAAGGATGTTGTGGATTTGCATAGCAGCAATGTTGGTGTGCGCCATCACTCGTTGAAGAATCATATTGTGAGGATCAGATACGCTGAATTGGGATTGGGTCGATTTCTAACATGTTTCCCATGAGCGAAACACCATTATTGATGTTTTAGCTCGACAAGCTTTGCGGGAGGAGTCTCATATACGCATTTGGAATTTTTGTATTTCTTTTGTTATTTCTTGCCTTTGCTTAGACTTGCTAGTGTAGCTTTTTTTTATTTGTCAAATGTAATGATTTAGATATATAAACCTCTTTAAAAATATACTTATAACTTATTTACTTTACTATCATTTAGAGTTCTAAATGAACTTTTAAGCCATTGGAAGCCCAACACAATTCCCGCTTATGTTTACCCTTAAGTATTATTAACCTATAATCATCCGGACCTTTTTATGAGTAGATTTATTTTAGTTTAACTCGTTATTTTAGTTTAACGGTGTTATTTTATCAGTATTATTAACCTATTTACACATAGTCTTATTGGTCAACTTAATGTCTTATTATAGAACAAACCTTAAAATATGTTATAAGACAAACTTTCAAAAAAATCAGACTCATACCTAAAAAATCTTATAACGGGTGACTCAAACCGATTTTTTATGTAGATCATGTAGTTAAGCAAAGTACAATCCAACCTATTATATTGCCACCCGTATTGGCAATGATTTTAGAAAATGGGACTTTCTAGGAGTTGGTTCAATATCCCCATCAAGTGAAAGTGTGAAACCATCAAATTTTCCCTCACCTCCGTGAGGTTAATATGCAATGTGGAGCTGTTGCTAATATGATTCCTCACAGGCTTGAGTCTCGGCTGTACAGAAATAGTATAGGCTCATAGTTCTCTGTTTTGTTTAGTTTCCTTGACACACAAATAAAAACTTTCATTCACATAGTTTAAAGATTAAGGATCCCTCTAGTATGCTGTATAAAAAAAAGTTTGATAGAATAAAATATGCGAGAGTATTGATAAACATACATTTTTTAACACATCTTATTGACATACCACTTTAATTGCCACAAAGTGTTATGGGGTTAAAAACCGTCACAAAGTTATATGTCTAATAAATGTTAAGCAGAAAATTTTTGTCTATCTATCATAATCATGACAATATAACAACTGATAAAAATTTAGTACTGCATGATATTACCTAAGATATTGTACACAGAAGATAATAGTTCGAACCTTAGTTTGATTAGCTTATCTATGATTTTAATGTATAAAAGATATTGATGGATAAACCTACTTAATATAATGTTGGCACCAAGTGACCAAACAATTGATAACATCATAGTATATTGTATTGCTTTATACTATCAGAGTTAATACAGTATAGCAGACGGCCCTAATATATAAACCAGACAGATGAAAGTGCGTGTATTTTTGTCCATATTGAGATATTTGCTCTCAATTTGATTGATGTAAATATAGACCAAAAAGAAATTCAACTCATATAAATCGAATTTTGGCATATACCCCATACTAGTTCACAGAAGATTTGATTTCAAATTCATGATATTCATTCAATTTTGAAACTCTAGACCACAATGGGCAAGGTGCTCAGTATCTATCACACATGCATATATATAAAGTACTGTAAGAAATCCTTAAATGAGTCTGACAAGGGCACATTCAGATTAGGAGCATCAAATCCAAACCTCAATAATAGTAGTTCAAAATTCAGATACGTGAAAAAGAAGATGATGAAGCAAATACACTAAGTCAGAAAATCTTGTGTAGCTACTATTAAGGGGAAATATGATAGTTTGTAGAACTCCAATATGCTTACTATCTTATCTATGAAAGGCTTGGATTGCACTGATTAGATCCCAAAGTGCTACATTCATGAATTGCATTGTCCAAAATCTATTATTATTTTGACATGAGTGAAGGTAAAGGTTCTACCTTTTCACTCAAGGGGGACCTTCAAATTACATCATCCACACCCAAGACTTAGCTATGTTAGTTAAAACTTGGTACTTTGCAATTTTAAACATCTGGTGATCACCTGCAACTGCATCAGCAGCAGATTATAGAATTGAAATCGTGAAATGAAATACACATATAGAAGAAAAAGATTAAGGTTGGTTAATTGAATGAGAGTTAACTCAATAACTAGGAAATAGAGATGCTTAAAGAGAGCCAAGAGTTGAACTGAATCAGGAAGAGCTTTAAGCAGATACATATTCTGTAGGACTCAAATTAGAGAAGAGCACTCAGACAAACCACCAAAATTTCATACCAAGTATAGAAATATGTAAAATGAAACTTGCCCCATCCATTCTCAAATCTCAATTCACTCCTCATTCTATTATCCTCTCTCCATTCTCCCAAAGCATAAAAAAGGACACAACAAATGTTAACAAGTGATAATGTTTTAGTCTAATCAGGTAATAAATTTTCAAATGTTTCCAAACCTTGCTTTCTTTAATCTTGAAATCACTCTCTCAAGTCTGCGAATTCTCCTTTTAAGTTCCACAACATTTACACAGCTTTCACCTTGGATCCCAGATAGCCTTACTCTATCAGTAGACAGCATTGGTTCTTTATTCCCATTTGCATCTTCAAAATCTTCCTTCAATCTCCCTAATGAAGTTACAGTGTTATCTTCTACATTAGCCAAACCTTGAGCCATGCCACAACACTTGTCCTCTTCCAAGACAGGCTTAGGATTCTTCACATAAATGCAAGGACTCAGTGCATCATGTTTTGGGGGAAAACTGGTTGGAACATCAACAGCAGTATTTCCATTAGCTTTGGAACCATCTTGAACAGAATTTCCAAAAGGGACAACTTGCAAATGATTAGGAAGAAAACCAGAAGTAACATCGGCATCATTATCAACCTCCACAGTTTTTGAACCATCATCACAAGATTTTCCAACAACAACAGTGCTAATAAGTTTGGGAGGAAACACAGGTGGAACATCAGCAACATTACAACTTATGTTTTCTTTTACTACATGAGGTCCACATGTTGATGGCATTGTGCTTCTTTTCCTATGCACAATATTGACAGCAAAATCTTGATGATGCATTACTGATTGCTTCCACCACCTTGCATAACGTGTGGTAACATCTGCCTCAAAAAGCCTTGATGGAAAATACAAATTTCTATCAGATATGGGCCTGCAGTAATTTTCCCAAGCAATACCTTCAGTCCTTCTGAATACCGGCACACAATCCAGGACATCTTGATCCATTCCGAACTGCATAGCAACTCGATGAGGGCAGTACTGCAGGATGGTAGAGTCAATTCCAACAAGCTCAGAAACTCTCATGCACCTAACGAATGAGGCTAGCTCTTTGTCCAAATCTGCCTCAAATGGTACCTGCTGAATTTCATTTTCTGGATAAAATGCCCTGCACTTACCACCATATCTAACATATGGACGCCAAAGAAAATCACCCATAGCTGAGTTCAGTGCCAGCCTTGCATTGTCAATTTTCATGCCCTTAACCTTGTGCCACCTGAACAATAAAGGGTCTCCATCTTTGATCACATTGGTCTCTGGCTGCAAATTTTGGAACCTTTCCCAC
The DNA here is from genome assembly GCF_012489685.1 of Lotus japonicus. Lineage (NCBI taxonomy): Eukaryota > Viridiplantae > Streptophyta > Magnoliopsida > Fabales > Fabaceae > Lotus > Lotus japonicus. The sequence continues at coordinate 44,935,648 of NC_080046.1, forward strand.
AACCAAATTTGAACCAAGTAAAAGGGTGACTCAAGAGTAACCTCTAACTCCTTGTCCAATTTATCAGCAGCTACTGGAATTTTTGTCAAACCAGCTATTGTTTCTTTCAACAAGCCCAAATCCTTATATATGCTAGCCAAAACTGCTGGTGCCAAAGCAATAGGATTACCTCTAGCAAGAAGAATAGCAATAGGAAATACAGACTGATTTACATAGTCTTGATGAGGAAAAACAAACAATGACAACCAAGCAACAAGGAATGCTTCATGCTCAATTTCACTCCCACTATTAATGAAAATATCTATCCATATTGATACATAAGCCTTAGATTTTCTCCTCCTCCAAGGTTCTTTTCTTGCAAGAATCAATTTTTGTTCAACCTCTCTCATTTCCTGATTCTGAAGTGAGGTGAAAACAGGGTCACCAAGAACAGGGTAACCCCCCAAAACCATGACATCCTCCAATGTGATTGTGGCCTCACCCCATGGAAACACAAAGGTGTTTGTCTGAGAACACCACTTCTCTGCAACCTCAAATAATAAGTCATGGTTTTTCACAATTTTGAACTTGGTGCTCATGATGGCTTCAAAGATGCCAACTTTCTTCCACACAACTTCATACCTGAGACAAAGGGCATCCACCCAGCTAGTCTAGTTATTCCGCAAGGAGCGCCATGCATTGAAATGGACTTTCAAATGGCACTCCTTTGGTTCAGTTTCAAGCATGGGTGGCACAGAGGATGAGAAAATCTCAGAAACTGTTCCATCAATGGAGGTAGCAATAGGTTTCAGAAAATGGGCAGTTCTGAAAGTTGGTTCACTATCACCAGCTGGTGAAACCATGAAATCTTCCCTCACCTCCATGATGGTCTCCAATGGTTCATTCATGGCTATGGTATGAAAAGTGAAAACCACTATGCCTGAAAATCTGTAGTACTGAAAGAGAAAGCAAATATGGATAACAATGGAGAATGTGGTAGTTGGTCAAATCCTTAAGACCCTCACACTACTGCTATGTTAACATGGCACCAAAAATGGACAATCACACAAATAGCATGGTGTGTGCAGTGCAACTACAACACAAAAGAGGAACAAAACTTGTAGTGAGGGAAAAGCCCTGATTACCCTTTTGTTGCTTGAAATTTCACAAATAAAACAAGCTTCCCCTTGTATTATGTTAAGGGGTTATTTTGTGATTCTGTTGTTGAGTGGCAGAAGAAGTGCTGAAATGAAGCAAAAGGTTATGTGACTGTGAGTGAATGAGTGCAGGGAAGTGATGAAGCTTCTTCAATTTATGGTTTCAAAATGTTTTCAACAGTGGTTCATCAAAATGTAAATGTGAGTAATGAATAGTAATAGCTTGCATTTTTACTAGGAACTTGAAAAGGCCTTCACTGCTGATTGGGGAAGCTGAACTGTTTATTCATTTCTTGGCAAGCGTACTACATAAGTGCTGGATTAATTAAGCTTTAAAAAAGTGGGATAAAATTATTACTCCCTAGTCCCTCCATTCTAACACTATTTTTATTTTTGCTTTTTATGTTTTCAATAGAAATATTTAGAGGATATAATTTATCTTTTCAATATAAAAATATATATATATTTAGATGAGAAATATTTTGAGGAACTTAATCTAAACTCAAAGCCTTATTCAGAATTTACAATTTGTGAAAATCAAGCAGCTAGAGGTATACAATTAATTATTAGACAATTAAATATATAAAATAGGAAACTGTAGCCTGCAGATCGTGAAATCTGCAGATTTCTATACTCCATTTACCCGCTGTACCCGGTCAATAATTTAACTTTAATTATGAAGTTAATTTTAATAGAATTTTAATAGAGTATTAGTTTGAGTTTTGATTTTATCTTTAGCTTTTTTTTTCAATTAAAGATAAGTTAAATAACCAAGATAAAATGAAAATCCAAAAAAGTCAAAGACAATCTGATCTTCGAGCTGCCATTTTAAGATATGTGCTATGTGAAAATTCAACACCTCAAGTGCTGCAACATTTGAAGAAGAAACTCCCTACTACAACAGTTGCAAGCCTGCAACTTGACTAAACTGTAAGATAATTGAATTGGGTGATTTTCATTGATAAAATGCACTGAATATATAAATACAAGAGAGTTGATCTAGGCTAGTAATTACAGAGGAATCTAAGCCCAATTACAGGTAAATAATAATGACATAAATAAATCACACAATATTTATTTATTCTATCACACCCCCGCAGTCGAAGCGGGAGGTTCACTACGCTGAGACCGGAGCGAAAATCATCAAATAGAACTCGAGGAAGGCCTTTAGTGAAGATGTCTGCAATCTGGTGACGAGAAGGAACATGAAGGATGCGTGCCTGACCACGGGCGACCTTCTCGCGAACAAAGTGAATGTCCATCTCAATGTGTTTAGTGCGCTGATGCTGGACAGGATTGCCAGATAGGTAGATAGCACTAACATTATCACAATAGACCAGAGTAGCCTGAGAAAGAGGAAAGTGAAGCTCTAAAAGCAGGTTGTGTAGCCAACATGATTCGGAAACCACATTAGCGACGCCTCGGTACTCAGCCTCAGCACTGGACCGGGAAAGCGTGGGTTGTCTCTTGGACGACCAAGAAATGAGGTTGTTGCCGAGAAACACACACTAACCAGAAGTAGACCGATGAGTGTCGGGACATCCACCCCAATCTGCATCAGTGTATGAAATAAGCTTCTCGATAGGAGAAGGATAGAGATATATGAACATAACGCAGGATGCGCTTCAGTGCAAGCATATGCTCTATGCGGGGGACATGCATGTGAAGACACACATGCTGAACAACATAAGAGATGTTAGGACGGGTGAATGTGAGATACTGCAAAGCCCTAGCAAGACTCTGATATAAAGTAGGATCAACACACAGAGTACCAGCAGAAGTACTGAGTTTCTGCTTTGTGTCAACTGGAGTGGCAGAAGGATTGCACGATGTCATACCGGCTCGAGCAATAATGTCACGGGCATAAGTACTCCGACTGAGAAAAAGTCCACATGTATGTCTGGTGACGGCAATGCCCAAAAAATAGCTCAACGGTCCCAGATCCTTCATAGCAAACTCAGAGGTAAGAAGAGCCATGATAGATTTGCGAAGGTCATGAGAATAGCTGATGAGAATGATGTCATCAACATAAAGCAGGAGGTAAGCCATGTCAGAGCCTCTGTAATTCAGGTTCCCTCTGATACGATTGTCCTGCACGATGCTGGGACAAGAGGTTTGACAACCGCTTAGCAGTAAAACAGAACTTAACAACAGAAACAATAACACACAGTAATTGTTAACCCAGTTCAGTGAAAAACTTTCACCTACATCTGGAGGGTTTGCACCCAAAGAAAGGAAATCCATTATCTCAAGATTCAGGAATTACAGACACTCATGAACAACTCAGTTCATAGTTCACTTCCTAATCTACCCAGTGTATTTCTACTTAGAATCTTAACCTAAGTATGAGAGCCCCTCTCACTTTCTCTCAATCACTGCCACAGTGATTGGTGAACACAATGAACAATCAGAGTTTGAACGCAATCAAACAACACAGGACCCTTCTTTGCTTTATAGAATCAGTGAGCAAAGAGGATTCACAACTAACAAAGGACAAAGCACAATAACAAATCCTAAAACACTCGATCTCTCTCTCTCTTAGCTTCGGTGGTCTTCATGTTTTAGGTCTTCATCCTTTTATAGATTTCAGCAGCGGTAGCATGGGCTCTAGGGTTAGCATGGGCTGAAGTAACAGATTGCAGCAACAACAAATCAAAACGCAATCTTGATAGATTCGGTTTACTTATTGCACAAGTAAAGATAGAAACCAATCTTTTAACAAAGATTGTTTCAACAAATAACAACCCATAATTAAGACCCTTATGGAAAAGCTACTTGCTCCTCAAGTAACTCAAAAACATATCTTCAGTAAATCTTCAGAGGGCCCACAACAGAAACTCTAGCTAAGGACTGATGCCCTAGCTTCACGAGGTCAGATGCCACGGCATCTGCTTCGACAATCAGTTGTTTTGACAAAATGCAAGGCAACATGTACCAACAATCTCCCCCTTTGTCAAATTTTGTCTAAAACAACACATAACCCAGAGAGGATAAAAAATAGAGAATTAGAGAATCAATTCTCCCCCTTAGTCACCTCAACTGATGCATCTACACAACCAACTACCATACTTCAAAAGGCATAGTTGGAACAAAACACTTAGCAGCACAAACACACAACCAGAAGTACAATCAGGCCTTAGCATATGATGACACCAAAATAAATCAGTTTGAACATCAACGTATCAGAAATACTACTATCAGAAGCTAGCAGCACATAAGCTATCCACTCAACACCAGAAAATGTCACTTGAAACAAACATAGCCATTGTCTTGAACTTGTCTTCAAATTAAACAGACCAAAGCTAACACTAGCAAAACACACATAGGCTGCACAGAAGCAACTTCACAGTAGGATCATAGGTCTTCATAGCAGTAGCACAAAATACTACAGACCATAGAGCAGATAGAATCTTCAAACAAACTTCTTCAAACTAGATAAAATCTTCAAACAAACTTCTTCAAACTACTCCCCCTTTTTAGCACAAATTTGCAAAGGGTGCACGAAGACATCCAAAAACAAAAGAAAATAGCAAAAGAACATAGCAAACTAGTCTTCAGAACTGGACTCCTCCCCAGACCCTTCTGCACTTTCCTCTGCACTCTCTTCAGATCCTTCCTCCTCTTCATTGCTCTCATTCTGAGCAGCTGTAGCAGCAGCACTTTGCTCACCACCGTGACGTTCTTCTTCTTGTAGCTTGAGTAGCAAAGCATCAACTTTGAGCTTCCTGGCAGTGCTCACCCTGATTGTCTCCTGCAAAGCCTTGGAGACTTCCAGTAATTCAGCAATTATGGCCTTAGTGCTAGATTCAGTCACAGAAGGAGCAGATGTTCTGCTGGTTGGCATGGCAATGTCTAGGACATGTGGCTCCATAAACAAACGTTGATCCAAAGTGATTGGAACTCCACGAGACATAGCCACTTCATCAGCCCTAAGAATATGAGGATGTTGCTTGAGAATGATCTCAGTAAGAAGTGATGGAAATGAAACAGGCAGCTTCACAGCACAAGTATCAGCATGCTTCAATGTCTGTTCAAACACAAACGTTCCAAAATCAAAAGCAATAGACTTGTCAATCCTATAGATCAATTTGGCAAGAGTTGCAGAAACACCAGATGTATGTTGGGTAGGAACCCAATTCACAGCACCAATCCTGTTAAGGATTGCATACTTCACAGTAAGATTTCCAGTGGACAACAGCTTCTTGCTGGGCCACTTCTTCACATAACCAGCAGTAAGTTCCTTGGCAACATCATCCATAGACACTTCTTCATCAGCAAAATCAACAGCACTCCTTCCAAGTGCTTGATTGATCACAGCAGGTGAGAACACAACACATTCAGCCCTCACAAACACTTTCCTGAATTCATCACTATCAGGAAGACCAACATCCACAGAGAGATTGACCAAGAACTCTCTCACAAGCTTCTCATAGCACCTTCCAACATTCTGAATTGTCTTCATCAGACCAGCCTTCTCAATAAGAGCAATAACATCCTTACACTCAAGAACATCAGGACCAACTTCCCTTTCCTTGGCCATTCTCCTCTTGCAAACAAACTTCCACTTCTGAACATTCTCTTCCAAATGAAAAGACACTCTATCAATAGGAACAGCAGGAACATTTTGAGGAATACGCTTACCAGAAAACTTCTTTTTCTCAGAGGGTCGAATGTCCTGGACATCGGCTTCAGCATCTGACTCAGAGTCTTCAACATCAACTGGAATTTTCTTTTTCTTCTTCTCACTTGGAGTCTTGACAGCCTTCTGCTTTCCCTTATCCTTCACACTTGCTTGTCTAGATTTGTAGGTTACAGGAATTGACTTGGATCTCTTTGGTGGAGAGGGAGTGGCTTCTGGAGTAGAGACCCTTCTTTTTCTTTTCATCCTGGCAGCAGTGCTATCAGGAATGGATTTAACCAGGGGCTCATCATCAGAATCATCATCAGAGATGTCCTGAACAGGGGCTGGAGCCTGGGTTGGTTCTGCAGAATTGGTATCCTCAGAATTGTCATTCTTTGGATCAACATCCTTTGAAGAGGATGATACAGAGATATCAGGCTGGGTAGTATCGCCTGAATCTTCATGAGAGGTGGAATCCTTTCCAGAATTTTCTTTGGCAGAAATCTCCTTAGACCCAGATGTCTCAACATCAGGCACAACATCAGGAGGCGATTTCACAGGAGAGTCTTCAGCATCGATTTCCTCTTCATCAGTAACATCCTCACAGAGAGGAACATTGGAGAGTTCTTTGTTTTGAGCCTTGGACATGTAGGTTTTTCTTGCTGGGTATCTTGTCTTCGGCTTCCTAGGAGCTTTCTTTGACACAGTAGATGGTTGGGAAGAACCACTCTTCAAACCCATGCATTTCACTCCTTTAGCAGTTCTTTCAATCTTTGCCTTGACAGAGTCATTCTTTCCTGAACTTTGAGACATGATGTAATGAGATGAAACGCAAACAAAGCACAGAACAATGAAGAAAAATTGCAAACGAGAGAGAATGAGTCTTGAAGAAGATAGATGTACAAGCGGTTGAGAGAACACAATTTTCCCGTTGGAGGTAGTTATAGGATGAGTGAACCATAAGGCAACCTTTTCTCTGCTGATGTCACAACGGCAGTTAATGATGACCAAGAATAAACTAGCCGTTAACACACTGGGGCACGCTAATTGTTATGCATCAAAAAGACAAATCCCTAGACTTCATCTTAATTTTTCAAAAGTGATTGCATCAAGGGGTTTTGTGAAAGTATCAGCCAATTGCTTGTCAGTTGTAACATGATCCAAATTGACAATTTTATCCTCCACCAAGTCTCTAATAAAATGATGTCTAATGTCAATATGATTGGTCATGCTATGCTGTATGGGATTCTTAGAAATATTAATTGCACTGAGATTGTCGCAGTACAATGTCATGACATCCTGTTCAACATCATACTCCTTCAGCATTTGCTTCATCCACATGAGTTGTGTACAACTACTTTCTGCTGCAATATATTCTGCTTCAGCTGTAGACAATGAGACACAATTATGCTTCTTGCTAAACCATGAAATCAAATTATTCCCTAGGAAGAAACATCCACCAGATGTGCTTTTTCTATCATCTGCACTTCCTGCCCAATCTGCATCACAGAATCGAACTAAAAAAGAATTTGTATCATGAGTATAGAGAATACCATAGTCACTTGTGTCATTGATGTACTTGATAATTCTCTTGACCTGTAGCAGATGACTAGCCTTAGGAGCTGCTTGATATCTTGCACATACACCAACTACAAAGGTGATATCTGGTCTGCTAGCAATAAGATACAACAAGCTTCCAATCATGCTTCTATAGAGACTTTGATCAACATCTTCTCCTTGCTCATCCTTGGACAGTTTGATGTATGTAGCAGCAGGAGTTCTCTTGTGACCAGCCTTTTCAAGACCAAACTTTTTGACTAAGCCTTTAGCATACTTACTTTGTGATATGAACATAGAATCCTCCATTTGCTTGACTTGTAGCCCTAGAAAATAATTCAATTCACCAACTAAGCTCATCTCAAATTCAGATTTCATTTGTCGGACGAAATGTTCCACCATTGAGTTCGACATTCCTCCAAAAACAATGTCATCCACATAAATCTGTGCTATCATGAGCTTACCTTTGTCATTCTTCACAAACAGAGTTTTATCAATTCCACCCTTACTGTAACCATTGCTTACAAGGAATTCAGTTAACCTTTCATACCAAGCCCTAGGTGCTTGCTTCAAGTCATACAAGGCTTTCCTCAACTTGTACACATGATCTGGATGATGTGGATCTGTAAATCCTTTAGGTTGTTCAACATAAACTTCTTCACTCAAATAGCCATTCAGAAAAGCACTCTTCACATCCATATGATAAAGTCTGAACTTCAAGAGACAAGCAACACCTAACAAGAGTCTTATAGATTCCAGTCTAGCTACTGGAGCAAAGGTCTCATCAAAATCAACTCCTTCTATCTGAGTATATCCTTGAGCAACTAGCCTTGCTTTATTCCTTGTGACTGTTCCAGTTTCATCTGATTTGTTCTTGAAGATCCACTTAGTGCCAATGATGGTTACTTCTTCAGGTCTAGGCACTAACTCCCATACTTCATTTCTCCTGAACTGCTCAAGCTCCTCTTGCATAACATTTATCCAGTATTCATCAGTGAGAGCTTCATTGACATTCTTGGGTTCTATCTTAGAGATGATACAACCATGAGCAATAAGACTTCTAGATCTGGTAGTCACTCCTTCTTGAAGATTACCAATGATGTTTTCTTGAGGGTGATTCTTCTGAACCCTAATTGATGGAGCTTTATTTGATGGGATATCTTTGTCTTCTTTTTCATCAGCACTTGTCTCTGATTCATTGTCGGGGGCGGTTGTTGGAGCATCGGCTGGAACATCTGCACCATCATCATCTTCATTCAAATTTGCTTCTCCCTTCTTGCTTGGTTCATCATCCACAATCACATTCACAGATTCCATCATGGTCCTTGTGCGAAAGTTAAAAACTCTATAAGCTTTGCTGTTAATAGAATACCCCATGAAAATTCCTTCATCACTTCTAGGATCAAGCTTCCTCTTAGGATCACGATCTGCAAGGATATAACATTTACTTCCAAATATGTGAAAGTATTTTACAGACGCCTTTCTACCTTTCCATAGCTCATACTGTGTACAGGATGTCCCTGCCCTGATGGTGACTCTGTTATGTATGTAACAGGCAGTATTCATAGCTTCAGCCCAAAACTGGTGTGGAATCTTCTTAGCATGTAACATTACTCTAGCTGATTCCTAGAGAGTTCTATTTTTTCTTTCAACAATTCCATTATGCTGTGGAGTGATGGGGGCAGAAAATTCATGGCTAATACCTTCTGTTCCACAGAACTCCAAGAATTTTGAATTCTCAAACTCCCTTCCATGATCACTTCTGATTCTTACAATCACACAGTCCTTCTCATTCTGAAGTCTCAAACATAGATTCTTGAATATTTCAAAAGTCTCTGATTTTTCTCTCATAAATTCAACCCATGTATACCTTGAAAAATCATCTACACAGACAAACACATACCTTTTCCTCCCAAGCTTTCAACCTGCATGGGACCCATGAGATCCATGTGAAGCAATTCCAGAACCTTTGTCGTGGTCTGATGCTGGAGCATCTTGTGTGGCACTTTGGTTTGCTTACCAATCTGACATTCTCCACATAGCTTTCCTTCTCCCAAGCTCAAATTGGGCAATCCCCTTATCTCTTCATCAACAATAATCTTTTGCATGCTCATGTAGTTGAGATGTCCTAGTCTTTGATGCCATACATTCACCTCATCTTCTTTAGTTAACAAACATCTAGAAACATGAGGATTTTCTTCTGATGTCCACATATAACAGTTGTCTTTTGATCTGACTCCTCTCATAACAACTCTTTCATCATCAGTGGTCACAACACATTCTATCTTATTGAACTTCACATCATACCCTTGATCACACAGTTGACTTATGCTGATTAGGTTGGCAGTTAAACCATTTACAAGTAACACATTGTTCAAGTTAGGAGATTCTGTGCTAACAAGCTTTCCTACTCCCTTGATCTTTCCTTTAGCTCCATCTCCAAAAGTAACATAGTTGGTGGAGTGACTTCTGATGTCTTGCAAGAAGCTCTTGTTTCCTGTCATGTGCTTTGAGCAGCCACTATCAAAATACCAATCTTCCTTTGATGATGCTCTGAAAGACGTGTAGGCTACCTGACATCTGACTTCACCCTTGGGCTTCCATTGCTTCCTCATCTGAATAGGCTTTTTATCGTGCATCTGAGGATAACCATATAACCTGTAACAGTAGGGCTTTATATGACCATTCTTACCACAGTAGTGACACTTCCAAGGTACAGTTTTGTCAAGCTTAAGCTGGGGTTTCACATGCTGAGGTACATGTCGAGGCAATGGATCTGGCAACTGATAATTTCTGGGCTTCTTGAATTCAGTTTGTTTTGCAGCAGACACAGATTTCTTTGAACCTTTCTAATTTTCTTTGTTTGATGTTCTATAGTCAAAGCCAATTCCCTTCAAACTCCCTCCTTGCTTGCTAGTTTCTTTCAGAATTTCATCAAGCATATCAGAACCACTGTTTAACATTCTAACAGATTTATGAGTGGCTTCAAGTTTTCTTGTCAGAGTTGTCACTTCCTCTTGAAGTCCTGCATTAATCAACATTAGGTTAGCCTTTTCCATAACATCAGCATTATTAAACTTACTTTGCCATTCCTCCAGATCTTCCTTCAGCTTAGTGCTGAGCTCTTTCAACCTTTCATTCTGAGAAACAAGTTGTTCTATCTCACTTTGCTTTTCTCTTACAAGTTTGCATGCTTCTTCCCACTTGTTGTGTAGCAGCTTGTAAGTTTCAGCCAATTCCTCATCAGAGATGTCCTCATCACTTGTCTCAGACTCACAGATAGTTCCAGAGAAAGCATTGACTTTGTTTGCAGATATCTCCTCCTCATCTTCAGTGTCTTCATCTGACCAAGTTACCATCATACCTTTCTTTTGCTTCTTTAGATAAGTGGCACATTCAGACCTGATGTGACCATATCCTTCACATTCATGACATTGCACTCCTTTGTTCTGAACAGGTCTTTCTTCTTCCTTGGTCTTCCTCTGTGAATTTGAAAACTTGGGTTTGTTGTCGAACTTCATGTCCTGGACATTAGGTCTGGTTCTTTTGTCAATCTTCCTCAAAGCTCTGTTGAAGTTTTTTGCTAGCATAGCCAGAGCCTCATAAAGGTTTTCACCCTCACAGTCTTCATCATCACCTTCATCAGTGTTAGACACAAAAGCAATACTCTTATTCTTCTTCTCAGATTTTCCACTCAGTTTCAACTCAAATGTCTGCAAAGAGCCAATAAGTTCATCAACCTTCATGTTCTCAATGTCTTGAGCCTCCTCAATTGTAGTGACTTTCATAGCAAACTTCTGAGGAAGAGATCTCAAGATCTTCCTTACAAGCTTCTCATCTGACATAGGTTCTCCCAAAGCAAATGAAGCATTAGACAAGTCACGGACATGCATGTGGAATTCTGAAATAGTCTCCTCTTCAGTCATCATCAAGTTTTCAAATTGAGTAGTAAGCATCTGAAGCCTTGACATCCTCACTCGAGTAGTTCCTTCATGTGCAGTTTTCAGAATTTCCCAAGCATCCTTTGCCACAGTACACGTATTGATCAGCCTAAACATATTCTTGTCAACTCCATTAAAGATAGCATTTAGAGCCTTTGAATTTCCAAGAGCAGCTTCATCTTCAACACTGGTCCATTCCTCTTCAGGTTTCTCCACAACAGTGGTAGAGGTGCCTTCAACCTGGGACTTCGTAGGGTGCTTCCAACCCTTGACAATAGCATTCCAAGTCTTGTTGTCAATTGACTTGAGAAAGGCTGTCATGCGAACCTTCCAGTAGTCATAGTTAGTACCATCCAGAATGGGTGGCCTATTGACTGATCCTCCCTCCTTGTTATCCATGAGAACTTGAATCAAACTCCCTGGAGCTCACCCAACCAGAACAGGGTGCCTGCTCTGATGCCAATTGTAATTCAGGTTCCCTCTGATACGATTGTCCTGCACGATGCTGGGACAAGAGGTTTGACAACCGCTTAGCAGTAAAACAGAACTTAACAACAGAAACAATAACACACAGTAATTGTTAACCCAGTTCAGTGAAAAACTTTCACCTACGTCTGGAGGGTTTGCACCCAAAGAAAGGAAATCCACTATCTCAAGATTCAGGAATTACAGACACTCATGAACAACTCAGTTCATAGTTCACTTCCTAATCTACCCAGTGTATTTCTACTTAGAATCTCAACCTAAGTATGAGAGCCCCTCTCACTTTCTCTCAATCACTGCCACAGTGATTGGTGAACACAATGAACAATCAGAGTTTGAACGCAATCAAACAACACAGAACCCTTCTTTGCTTTATAGAATCAGTGAGCAAAGAGGATTCACAACTAACAAAGGACAAAGCACAATAACAAATCCTAAAACACTCGATCTCTCTCTCTTAGCTTCGGTGGTCTTCATGTTTTAGGTCTTCATCATTTTATAGATTTCAGCAGCGGTAGCATGGGCTCTAGGGTTAGCATGGGCTGAAGTAACAGATTGCAGCAACAACAAATCAAAACGCAATCTTGATAGATTCGGTTTACTTATTGCACAAGTAAATATAGAAACCAATCTTTTAACAAAGATTGTTTCAACAAATAACAACCCATAATTAAGACCCTTATGGAAAAGCTACTTGCTCCTCAAGTAACTCAAAAACATATCTTCAGTAAATCTTCAGAGGGCCCACAACAGAAACTCTAGCTAAGAACTGATGCCCTAGCTTCACGAGGTCAGATGCCACGGCATCTGCTTCGACAATCAGTTGTTTTGACAAAATGCAAGGCAACATGTACCAACAGCCTCGTCTGTAGATGAAAAGAGAGTGATCAGAGGTGCTATGCTGAAACCCAATGGTGGAGACATAATCTGCAAAACGCTGGTACTAAGCGCAAGACGCTTGCTTCAACCCATAAAGAGATTTCCGCAAGCGACACACATAATCGGGATGAGTACGGTCACGGAAACCCAGGGGCTGATGTATGTAGACTGTCTCATGTAGATCTCCATGGAGGAAGGCATTCTGAACATCGGGCCAAGACCTGGAGAGGGCAATGGTGAGAACTGTGCGAATGGTCGCTGGTTTCACCACAGGACTGAAGGTCTCATCACAATCAACACCTGCAATCTGTGACCTGCCATCACCTACAAGACGAGCTTTATAACGCTCAAAACAACCATTAGCTTTCGTCTTATGACAAAAAAAACAGTGCTAGAGGCTACAAAGAGGAGAGTTAGGCTATGTTAACGCAGGATAGAAACAAGAAGAGGCGAGTCTTATTCTTAAAAAACATCAAGCACAAGAGAAGAATTATATTTTGTCATACAATAATTATTCATCATTTTTCTCATTTTTTTCTATAGATATATACACGATTAATATGTCACATCAGAAAATACAATTTTTTTAATTTAATTAATATAAAAAGAAGAATGTAAAATTTGTGTCCCCGAATGATAGTTTAAGTGGTAAGAGTTAGAGAGCATATAAGTTGGGTGGGGAGGTCCAAGAATCAATCCCTAGAGGGTGCAATTTATCTTTCCGATGTACAAAAAAAAACTTCTATCGTTCCGATGTACAAAAAAAATGTAAAAGTTTGTCTTATATAACATAGAATAGTTGAATGTCAGTATGCAAATTCTTTACCCTAAAAGTGCATATCCATTAAACTCTTTTATTTATTTATCTATCTTGAAATTCTAGTTCTCGCACATGACATATGTCAAACACAATGTCCATGACAACGCGTATAACATGCACGAAAATTAAACCACAGCGATCAACACAGTAAAAACAATAACAAAGAACACAGAGAATTGGTAACCTAGTTCGGTGCAACATCATCTACGTCTGGGGGCTTCCACCCGAGAAAACAAATTCACTATTAGCAGTATTGATACACCCGGTCTCAGTTGAACAAAACTTGTTCAATGTCTTCCTATCTAATACTACCCAGTGTTTTGTACTTAGTATTCCCTCTAAGTATGAGACCCCTCTCACTTTCTCTCACAATCACTGCCACAATGATTGAACATACAAAAACAATATAAGGTTGAAGAGATTACAACTCAACTAAAACAAACCAACTCTATGCCTTATGATTGATCAATGGGGAAATAGAGTGGTGTACAAGTAACACAATAAAGACTCACAAAACTCAACCCTAAAAACACAATTATTCGGTGCCCAACGCACACCCAACAACTAGGGTTAAGTCTCCTTAAATAGTCGTTCTTCTGCCGGCCTTGATCTTAAATGGGCTTGAATGGAAACAAAGTTCATAAACTAAATATGGAACGAATCTTATTGTCAAAAATTTGATCTCAAACATATTTTCTCCACAACACAAAAGCGGCGACAAATATCTCCTCAAAAGATTTGTTCTCACAATAAAAAAATCACTTCAGATACGTTGAAGCTAAACTTGAGGTGCACACAACCCAACCAGAACCTTCTGGAACATATGAAGAAAATCACAGCACCTATGCAGGAACATATGTTGCACAAAGATGCTCGAGCATCTTGTCCCATATCTTGACAAATAAAACATCTTAGTTAAAACGTAGAAAATTAAGAAAATAGTAACAACATATCTCTTTGAGGTGAGTGAATTTTGGGGGGAAGAAATATTTTTTTCCTGCATTATTCATGCATCTTAGTTTGATTTATAGATCATTTTTTCTTAATTTGTTTGTTGGACGGCTTCAATAAGTAAAATATCAAGTTTGATGTACTTATATTCACTTTTTTTTCATTCCATTTTCTTTTTTTTTTATTTTCCTTTTCTTTTCACATCATATCACTTGTTATTTGTAGGTGTTGTCAGCCGAATAAACTTCACTTCTTTTTGTGGCGTTAGTAGAATGTTTTCCTAACAAATTAGAGACGACACGATAGTAACCTTGCTCATAGTGCAACATGCAGTAGTTGTGGTGGGGAGCTGGAGAATTTAGCGGTGGTGAGGAGTCTTCTCCATGTTTGGAATTTAGAGCACAAAATGGTTATTTACGCATCAGATTACAAGAATGTTGTGAATTTTCTTAGCAACAATGTTGTTGTGTTTAATCACTAGTTAAAGAATGATATTGTGAGGATTAGTGATATAGTGAGCTGGGATTGGAATGTCTTTTTATACATATTTCCCGCCAATAGAACACTATTATTAATGTTTTAGCTCGATAAGCTTTGCAAGAGGAGTCTCATGTGTATCTGAAAGTTTCCACCTCACTTTTATTATTTCTTGTGAGTGTTCATATTTGCTTGCATAATTGTTTTGTTTATCTTTTAGTTTTCCAAGTGTAACAAAACGATCTCATAAATCCCTCTTTTTAAACTCTTATCTCTATTGGTAAAAGTGAATTTGGAGTAGCTTCTTTTTTAGGTTAGATAATATGTAATTTTTATTAGAGTTTAATATATATGTACTCACCATGTATAAAATAATTAAATTAAATAATAACTTGTATACAATAATTAAATTAAATAATAACTTTTCCACATCTTTAAAATGTGATTCATTTTCGGTGTAAAATTCTCGTGCATGCACAATATTCTCTTTTTATTTGCTTTATTCCATGTAAGAGAATGAACAATAATATGCTAATATAAAAATGTTTCCATGAAGGAATTGTTGGTTTGCATGACATGTGAGTGACACGACTCAACACGACCTAGAGTTTCTTGGTCCAATCCGTTTTTTCAAATATTAAAATAAACTTAAAAGACAACAAATAATAGAATTTAATAGGTCGTGCGCTTCTGTGTGTAATATAGCGGCTTGATTCAATAATGATACATAAACACTTAAACCGTACATACACTCTTCATACACCTCAATTTTCTATCTTTATCTACTTATCACATATATCATATATCATATACCTTCTATTCTCTCTCTTCTCGTATAAGATAATTAACCCAAAGCTCTCATATGATTCAATCATTATCTCTCTTGAAAAAAGATACATCCATTTTTCCATCACTACCATCTTCATCTTTCTCATCTTCATCACCATAATGGCATAATCATCTACATATTGATACATAAATATGAAAGTTTAAAAATTTGGCGTCCGGTCTGACACGACTTGGACCATCAATTTAATGAGGTTGAAAATATAGGTTAATTGTGACTTGTAGAGTCGTTTCAAAAAAAAAAAAGACTTGTAGAGTTGGAGGTACCCAACCCAAGCCCATCAAAAAATTACGGGCCTAACAGGTTGACCCAACTTGCCAATCACATTTTACCTCCCCTATTCAATTAAGAATCCGGATCCTCTACATAAAGTTGTGAGATCACACTATCAATAGAACAAAGTAAGAACACATCTATACTAAAAATTGTCTCAAGGTGATTTGAAGAATCAATTGTCAATAGATAATGATGATACAAAAACTATGACACTGCAGTACAAAAATCAATATATTATTTGAAAACAATGAAATACATACTTATTATGAACTCTAAACACAGGTAGCATACAACACAGCACACACAATTCAATTAAAGGTACTAAAAAATCCAAAGTCATGAGATCACACACACTATCAAGAGTCTATAGTACTAAAAATTGACTCCCCTGCCACTGGGCTGTGGCACCTTCTTGAGAATAGTTTTAACAAGATCAGCATAAAGTGGAAACTGCACAATTGCATAGAGAGTCACGGGCAAGCAAGTAGCAACATAGATAGGGAATATGATACTTTCCTTGTACTTGTCCTTGAGCAGGAAGAAATTCCCAGCACAAAAAGCAACAAGCATCGCAGCAATGGACACAAACAGAGAGCTAAATCCCACGAGGAGCTTCACCGGTATACTTCTTCGGAAGTCCTCAACTTGTTTCCGAGAAGTGAGTATGGCGAGGAACATGACCAGTGCAGTGACTGAGAAGCAGAGTCCAACCAAGGAAGCTATGGCGAACGTGTCGAATGCAGGTTTTCCTTCCAATGCAGGTCGGCCATTCAAGTCAGGGTGGCTGGAGTCCTGGTTGTTTCCGCCCGGGACAGTGCTCGCGGTCGCGAAGGAGACACCTGCTATGAGCGCCGCCACGACAGAGCAGGACTCCGCCGTGTCCTTGAGCCACCCAGAACCCTCGCTCACGAGTTCTCTGTGTTGCTCCTGAAAGACTACTCCAGGGGTTTTGCCATCTTTGTTGGTCCTACACGCCAAATGCTCCGGCGCTAGCGATTTGATGTACTGATACCACTTTATGTCCCACATCATTTGCATGGCAGCGCCAGCTATTTGCCAAGTTTTTTCCTTGTTGCTCACTGAACCTGCTGCCATGTGTAGCACATTGTTGTCTTCATTATCTGTTTCGAAAGTTAGGCTATCAAACTGTCTAATATGACCGTTTGACTTTAAATTTCTCCTCAGTTCCACAACAACATAGGGTTGCCTGTTCTTCACTGCCACAAGCAATACATTCTGCTTGTTAGAGTTAGTGTCATGGACAACACTTTCTATATTATTCCGAAGTTCAAGCACAATCTCAACTATGCCATTTTTCGCCGCAGCCAAAAATGCTGTTTCTTTTGGGTCATATTTTTCTTTCTTCTCATTTTGTTGTGGTGCCTTCTGCTTTGAGCTACCTGACTCCTTATTTTGTGAATCCACATATTTTTCTATCTTTTCATTTTCTTGTGGTGCCTCAGAATAATTTTCCTTTTTTCCACTTTGTTGTGCCTTCTGCTTTGAGCTACCTGGCACCTTATTTAGAGAATCCCCTGCAAATATAAAAAAAATTAAAAAGGAGAGGTGATATGTGGATAGTTATACACTTGTATTGTCATACTCGAATTTGGATCCAGCCTCTGCACCAGACAATTGACCATAAATTTTTCTAATTTAATAATCTATTTTTCTTTAGAAAGATTTAAACCGTGAACCGAAAAAATTAATGGCTATAATTATGAGAAGATATCTGCTGCAGTGAATCCAAATTCGAAATATTCCACTTTGATATAATTTGTTCCTTACTTTGTTCACGTATTTGGTTTATAACATCCCAGAGTTTCCCTTCTTCATCATCTTTTTCTTCATCATGATCTTCCGTATAATGCAGTGGATTATTACCGTCGATTCCCATGTATGACTGATAAGGGTTTTCCATAAATTTGTTCAACAGCTGACTAGCCCATGTGTGCTTCTGCTTCAACTTATATATTGCCACCAAGTCTTCAAAGCAAAGAGAGATCAGCAATTGTGTAAGTAGAGAAAAACCAAGCAAATTGCACGAGGAGGGGCATATATACAAGTGTACCTGCTATTGAGATGCCCAATAGTGATAGCCAAGGAAGACAGAATATGAACACTAACTTTTGAATTATGTCTGCAAACTGAAAACAGAGGACATTAATATCTGCATATCGTGCACAGTCTTCTTTTTCTGATATTGCTTGGGAGGTATCAACTGGGCCTAGTTGTATTGCTACTTGACTCTTATCTTTCTCTATAATGGAGGAGCTTGCTTTGTTACGATTTTTTCCAACGCCCTCAGACGTCAAATACCGTTTCATTGCAGTCTTTGCATCCAGAGGTTTTACATATATACCTTTTACAAAAAAATTATTAAAAAAGAACATTAGAATGGTGTTTTTGATGGATTTTTTCATTTTAACACAAATAAGATTCTTATGCCACCAACCAGAATATATATAAATTTCATAATATTGAATCATTGGTCCTTCAAATTTTTTCACCTTTAAAGATTCTCTAGTTTTGTTTTTAAACATACTTCAATCATTAAGAAGAAATTGACACAGACGCCAATACATCAGCAGAAGTAAAAAGGAGAGCCCATCAATGATCAAACATGTTTTCTCATACAAGGTTCACACACGTGGACAAGCACGGTAAAATTCACTTTTACTATAATTAATTTTTGTGTTGACTAAATGATTTATGAGTGTGATTTAACTCTATCCTAGATGGATTAATAGAATTTCAGATAACTCAGTCAGAAATTTCATAACTTTTTATTATAAATAATGTAGGATCGAGAAAAAAAAATGACGGGATGAGTGAACACTAAATTTATTACACATAACTTTATGTTTGTTAAAAACCATATTACTTACACAAAAATAACACAACTCAAGCTTCCTTAATCTACTCTAACCTCACACTCTGGTGCTTTCATTTGCACCTTATGAGTGCTCAAGTATATGAACTTGGCACACACTCGATTCTCTACATAGGTAACATTGCCGTATCAAATTTACCAACAAATCTAATATCCGATTGATAAGTTTTGCCTCTTTGACCATGTAGATAAATCTAATACTAGATAAAACTAAGCATTGGCTGCAAACATAGTTGTTAAGCTTTTCTATTCCATGACTTAATAGTTAAGCTTTTGAATGGATAATATTAATACTCAATACTCAATTAGGGCGAAGTTAAATAACATTCTGGATTGTAACAAGAAAAATAACTCAATGTAAAATCCTTTTTAATAAGATCAAAACATTTGCACTTACAGTGATACAGAATTCGCTTCCCCCAAGTGAGATAAGTTCCACTCTTGAACGCAGAAGGCCTAGCTGCAATAATTTCAAGAGGAGTGGCTTGATCACCGTTCCGCAAGTCCAAAAGTACAGGATAGCAATGCACTATTATAACTGCCATATCTGTTGCAAAAATCATGAATGCTTAATTTACATTATCAAGTTTGAACAATTACAATGCAATTAGGGATGGCAATGGTAAACATGCTAGATGGAGTGAATTTTTTTGTCAATAAATTGCACCTCCAATGATCGATCCCTGAACTTTCCTCTCCCCAATCCATGCGTCCCCAACTCTTACCACTTGAGATTAAACATGAGTAAACTAAATACAAGTACTCCCTCCGTTTCAAGTATATGGAAATACATTAATTAATGCTTCATTGGAATTCTAAGTGGACAATTATTCCAAGTGCTACATAAGAATTTAAAAACATTTAAAAAATCCACATCAGATAAAACCTACACGCAGACGGCCCATGCCATCGGTCAAACTGGTCAAATGACAAAAACCAGTGCATGTTTGGTTTTCAGTTTGAAAGTGTTTTCACCTACAGAGGTCCAAAGCCTCTTTCACATTCGCGGCATTGGAATGTGTGATCTCGAATTCCAATGTCTCAAACAGACTTCCAAACTGAAAACCAAAACAGCTTTAATTGAAAATCAATTATTTGCTTTAAACATTCAAGTTGAGAAAAGTTACCTAAAAATTCTCTTCGAATTGCAATGTGAAGGATGCTATCATCCTTGTTTCTAATGGCAAGATTGGTATCATTGGGAAACAACTGATAGAGCAAGGCAAACGTTTTCAACTGCCGTGTTTTCACGGCGGAGAAGAGAGGCGTCTCGCCTTTCTCATTCCTAACACACATCAAACTCCTCCTTTCGCCACCGGCTCCGATGATGCACTTGCAGATCTCATCGAACCCTCGCCGCGCAGCGAGGTGCAGAGGACTCGCCCCTTGCTCGTTCCTCGTTGCTAAGGCGCTGGTTCCTTCTTCTCCTCCAGATGCTGCTCCTTCGTGCTGCACCACCGCTTCCACGAGCCTCCGCACAACGTCGGCGTTGCCGTTGTTCACCGCCACGTGCAACGCCGTGCCTTTGCCTTTGATTTGGGTCTTGTGGTAGGAATTGCTTTGTTCGAACATCGGAATCACTTGTTGCGTCCATTGGCCTTCGATTACTGCCTCCCTGAACTTTCTCTTTTGCTCTTTATTCACTGTAACACACTCATAAAATTATTACCTTTTTACTTCTAGATATATTAAATTTAGTAACATTTTTGTTTTACTTGTAATCATTATGAAAGTACATATTTTGATATAAAATTACTCTAGCTCCATTTTCCGATGTACCAAAAAAAATTACTCTAACTCTAATGATATTTTGTGCATAAAATTTCACCATACATATCAAAATATTACCATACCACTAAAAATTAGTGTCCCCAAGGGTTAGCTAAGAGTTGGATGAGATGATGTGTGAATGGTCTGGAGTTCGAATTATAAGGAGAGATTAATTTACTAACAACTAACATTTGTCTAAAAAAACAAAAACCTGGAGTGGTTTTGCTCATATTTACTTGAAGTGAGTGAAGGGTAGTTATAGGTGAAGGGATATGATTCGAAACCTGAGAAGGGATAATTTGTACTAATTTACTAAAAACTAACATTTGCATATAAAAAAAAAACTAAGGATTAAACTCATTTTAAAACAAGATGCAAATCATTGTCAAGCAACAATGAATTGACGCCTGAATAATAACTTGTAAGAGTTGGGTGATATCTGAATTTGGGAGAGAAAGTTTCAGGGAATCAATCTCTAAAAGATGCAAATTATTAACAAACAACAAGAGTGATTTTCCTAAGGTAAATCTCGGGTGATTTTACCAAATTCTTAAAGAAAAATAGGTAACCCAAACTGAAAAAAAGCATATAAGGTCTTTTTACCTTATTAGAGTTATTGACAAACAACAAAGTTTAGAATATAATTAATCCATCAAACAAATCATTCAAAAGTTACAATTTTTTATTTGGCATAAAACAAAAAAAATGGTTGTTTATATTCTCACTTTCTATTCAATACATGACAGTTTAAATATTTAATAACTAAACGTTGACCATCTCAAAAAAGATCTAAACGTTGACGCTATGAATAAGTTTCACACTAATATAATAATTTGACAAAAAATTGATGCTTATGCATTCTAGCGTAAAACAGAGAGATTATTAAAAAATTGTGGAGAAATTTTGATGTCAATATATATCAAAAGAGCCTAACGAATATAAGCCTAGAGTTGGCAAATTAGAAAACTAGTTTATAAATATTCTCATATTCTCATATACCATTTTGGACTTACCATATATATCCATCATAGACATGGTTTTGCAGAGTTGAAACTTGAACCGGATGAGTGAAAACAAGAACAAGGATCAATGACAGATGGGTTGTGATTTTGACTTGTTGAGACACTAGACCTTTATATATGTACTAAAGCTCCGAACTTGTCCTTGTCTTATGAGGAATCTTGAAAATCATTCACACCCAAAATTCAGCTATACATATAAAAATATAAATAGAAGAGGAAGAAATAAGAAAATATGATAACATAATAGGGAAAAGAATATAAGAAAAGGAAAATAAATTATGTGAGAAAAAGTAAGAAAAAATAAGGAAATAAAAATAGTGAAAATGAGATGAAAGATGAACTACCATCATTCCAATATGTTTATTGATATAAAAATTCAAGATATTTTATCTTTTTATTTTTCATTTATACGGCCATCCAATAATTTTTGTCTCACCAATCACATGTTATCTTGATCAACCATATTCTTCATATACTAATTAGTGAGTATTAATGTGGGTTAGTTGTAAAAAAAAAAACTAAGTTATATATATATATGAGTATAAATAAGAGTATCTCATCAAATTTTATAAAATAAATTAATGACTTCTTTTTGTGCATAACCTTAAACAATAAACAATTTCGAATGAATGTAGTATATATCAAATGAAAGGTTTTATAACCAAGTTAGTTGACATAATAGTTCAACAATTGTCTCTTAAGCAAGAGATTGAGGATTTCATTTTCAACTCCTTTAAATGAAAACTCATTGGTTAACCTCAACTATTTAGCGCGCTGAATGTGAGGCGACACATTAGTCTCACGACAACCAATTGTGGAAGTACATTGAATAAGACCAACAAAAAATAAGAGGATTAATTTTTAAGAATTTTTACCAACACCCACTTGGACACTCTGTGTATTATTGGCTTGGTTCATTTGAAATAAGTATCGTTCAAATTTGAGAATCTTAATGTCTTATTTATGAATTTTTTTATTTATATAATAATATATATAAATAATACATATACATATATATATATATATATAACTATATATAAATAAGACATAAACCATTATGTATGGTTTAACTTCAATTACTTTGTCTAATCCATAAGAAACCATATATTACTGGTTGAAATTTATAACACTTTGTCTGTTTGCACAAGCTCCAAGAAGAAAGAAATAAAGAAATGGCGTTAGGAGAGAGAGATATAGGTATAATTTCTTTTGGAGCTAAGATACATTCCCTTGTGAATTTCATTTCCACATCACTTTCAATCTAATTTTCTCTTCTCAATCAATTACACAACTCGTCGCATCTCTTACTTTTTTTTTATCTTTATCTTCTCTTCACCTATTTCCACTTAAATTAAAAAAAGTGTGAATGGAACTTAATTCTTTAATTTAAGAGTGGAGAAAAGATATGCGACCCTCACGTTTTTGTAGTCTACTTGTATGTGAGATGAAAGAACAAGTGATCGAGAGAGAACTAAGTTGTTTAATTTATACCACTTTAATTTTACCCTTATCAAACTCCAATAATTAATTTACAATCAAATTTTAATATTTTATATTTAGGGTAAACATGGCATTTTATACTAATCAATCTCCTCTCTTTCTAGGGATCAAGATTCCACATCACTAACTCTTCTCTTTCTCTTCTATTTCTATTATATCAAAAAACTTATAAAAACTAACTTTTTTCTCACACTTTCTCTCTACTAATCTTCTCTCTTCTTACAACAAGACAGAAAGTGAAAAATTAACCACGCTCCAACAGATGGAGCACCTCCCTTGAAGGGAAGTTCCAAGACTTCCAAAGAACCCTCTCCCTTAAACTCAACTTAACTAGAGCATCAACAACCTTATTACAATTTCAGAAAACATGCGGAAACACAATCTCCTAGTGCTTCTAGTTTAAGAAGCGCGCTTCAGCAATTTACATCACGCAAGAGTGCAGACTCAACAAGTTAATACACGATAAATAGTTCACAACATCTAAACAATCCAACTCACTGACAACCTTCTGAACACCATCAACACTCCTAAGAGATTCAAACTGCGAATAACAGCTAGGAGCTCGGCCAAATATGTATCCCCATGGCCTCTATTTTTTACATAAAAAATATAAAGCCATCTGATTTTTAAAAAATAAACCATGGACTAATTTTAAGGCATCACGATGATCACTAAATAATTTGTAATTTTAATTATACATATGTAGTTATGATCAATATTTATCCTACTCAATGTTATATGAAATATTATATATATATATATATATAAATAAATGTATGTGAGTTTTTTTATAAATAAAGCTTTTTTCAAACGATATATATACTTTTTTGTACTTGTTTGTTACGCATCAGCATGGAACAAATTAAATGCATTGTCTTTATCTTTAATTTTGTTTACGCGAATGTAAGCAGTTTTCTTTTTCTCTGCAGTAAAAGAAAAGCTAAAAAAGCATACAATGCACCATGTTATACACACACCAATTTAACATGTTTAATTTTCTGTCAACAAACAAACGTGTAGTTGGTTTAACATGTTTAATTTTAAACAAAAATATTGGGTTTAGGAAAAAACATCTCTGTCAACATCACGAAACAGTTGAAATTAATGGGAAAGAACAAAGTGCATTATTTGTTCGGGTAAATAGCCAAGTTCGTCCCTGAATGTGTCCACCGCCTTCAACTTCGTCCCTGAACTTTCAAAATGACGCTCGTGGTCCCTGGATGTGTCAAATCTCCCTCATCAGCAGTCCCTGGTTTAAAAAAAACTAACACCGTTAACGGAAGTGTGACTTGGAATTTTTTTTTTGTATGAACTTTTGAAAGGCTTCAATTTAGTCCTTCATCCCTGGGAAAAAAATAAACTAAAAATTAAAAAATTAAATCCCAGAAACCTTCATCAGTTATTCATCTTCTGCATCTTCTTCAACATTTTCATTTAAATCATGAAAAACTTAGAAAAACAAAAATTTCCTTCAACAAACATATTAGACCTTCATCTTCTTCACACATCTCATCTAAAAACTAAGAAAATACATACCCAAACCCAGCAGCCCCCTAAAATTCACTCAAAGATTTCAGAAAGAGAAAAATAATCAGTTTGCACCATGAATACACACAGAAGAGCTCACCTCGCCGGAGATGTTGGCGGCGGCGATGGTTCTGTCTCATCACTCTAGATCTGCTCGGAAACATGGGCTTTGGATTTGGCGTAGGCGTCTCTACTGGAATTGCCGACGAGGAGCGTCATCTCGCTGTCGACCACCACCGCGACTTAGAGCCCAGAGTTGGGTTTGTGGGCTGTTTGATTCACACCAGAACGGGTTCTTCAACCCAGAGAATGGCCTGCTGTTGAGTATGGAGGTAGGACTCATCATGTGTTCAGCTTCGGTGAAACCTTTTGGCGAGAGATTGATGAACAACCTTGGAGAATTGAAGAAAGAAGAACCAGATTTCTTATTTTTTTTAGGGGCATCACAACCCAGAAATACAAAGGGACAAATCCCAAATCGAAACATGCAGAAGCCAGAGGGGAAACCACCACACTAACTCAACTCTACCACTTTCTACCCACGCACCTATTGGCAGAACAACACCCAACAATTCAAACAAAACAATTCAGAAAGGGGTTTGCTTTTATTTATGAATAAGGATGGAAGAAGATTGTGTCTGTGTGAGGGTGTCGACTGTCTCATTACTCTGTGTATACCCCTCTTTCTCTTAATTCCTCTTTTTTTTGTGTTTATGGTTTATAGCTTTATGAGTTCTCCTTGATTTTTCATCTGTGTTACTCAGCACCACAATCTCAGCTGGTGGTTAAAGTTTCCAATTTTAAGATACCCATGTTGTCAATTTTGCTTTTTACACGCTACTTCTCTCTGGTTTAGTCTTCATGAGGGAGAGTGTGAGAAGGAGGGGATGTGGGTGGGAAGAAGACGAAGAAGGATGAAGAAGATGGAGAGAGGGTGATGGTGGTGGGGAGAGGTAGAGGTAGAGGAAGATTGGGGAGAGAAATAATTTTTTTTCAGATTCAGGGACTGAGTAACACTTCCGTTAACGGTGTTAGTTTTTTTTTAAACCAGGGACTGCTGATGAGGGAGATTTGACACATCCAGGGACCACGAGCGTCATTTTGAAAGTTCAGGGACGAAGTTGAAGGCGGTGGACACATTCAGGGACCAACTTGGCTACCCTTATTTGTTCTATGCCGGTCAGTAAAACGCAAGCTCAAGCAAAAACTACCTTCTTCTTTTTCTTTTCTGGCTTTAGTACAATATAAGCCTTCATATCTCTGTCATGTTTCATCATGTGGCCTTGAATCTTGATCATATTTCAGCACTTTTCCTAGAAAGTACACTTCTATATCGGAATGGTTTCTGATTTTTTGAAAAAGAGAAGCTACATTACTCATGAAATGAGGGAAAGTATTGTGTGCTTCACTTCAGCAAAAAGGGACCTAAACTGTTGAGATACATGAGTCCCGCATTTAACTTTTACACATACATTTAATCAGATTTTACCGTGATACTAAATTGTAATTAAATTAAGGATTAAATAACCTTTTGGTCTAGAAGTAGTAAGAGGAATCAAATTGAATTCCTGAAAATATTTTCCATCAAATTGGTTCCCAAGATTTTTTTTTAAATTAAATTAAGTCATTTTGCTCAATTTTGACCGGTCAACGATCCAGTGACAAGTCTAGTCAGCTGAGCTGAGATGACCACGTGAACTTTTTCACATCAATTTTAGTCAATTGAAAAATATTTTAATTAATTTTAATTCTTGTTATTCCATCTTCATCTTCTTCCTCTTCCATAAATTTGGGTCCCTAATCATTCATGTGACCTTATCCAATAACTTAAACTTTTGTGTAATTTGGTGCTTGATATACACCTGTACTATATATCACAACTGAGTTCAGACTTCAGAGAACCAAAGTAACATTAGAAAAAGACGTGCTGGGATCCTTTCATGTGTAAAAAAACTTGAGAGGGTCAAGTTTCATCATCTCACCATTAACTTTTGTGTAAATAATAAATAAATAAATTAAATTAAATTAAATCAGTGGTGAGATGATGAAACTTGACCATCTCAAGTTTTTTTTACACTTGAGAGGATCCAAACCCTTGGAAAGACAAGGTACTCTCCTTTTACCCCACCAACACCAATTGAGCAATACAAATTCAAATATGAACAATTCTTGATGCGGAAGGTAGAAGAAGAGTGAACAATTGAAACTGAAAAACTGAATTGAATTGATAGTGTGAAATTTACAAGAGTGTAGCTTATATACAGAGGAGTGAATAACAAAGGTAAAGTAACAAATTTAACCAACTAGCTTGGTTAAACTAACTGCAACTAACAACCTCACTAACTAACCTAATGGGTTGAGAGTTGAGGTAAGTATACAAGAGTAAAAGAGGTAAAAGTAAAAATTATTTACTATATCTAATAGCCCCCCTCAAACTGGAGAGTGTATGTCCAACAATCCTAGTTTGGAGAAAATGGAACAGAATGGAGCTGGAGTCAAAGGTTTGGTAAGAATGTCTGCCAGCTGAGAAGTAGAAGTCACTAAAAGTAGATGAACCAGGCCTTGTTAAATCTTCTCACGCACGATGTGACAGTCAAGCTCAATGTGCTTTGTTCTCTCATGGAAACTTGGATTGTGAGCGATGTGAATGGCTGACTGGTTATCATAGTAGAGAGAAACAGGAGATGCAAGTGAAGCTTGAAGATCCTTCAAGAGGTAGCTGAGCCATTGTATTTCACATACTGCTGCTACCATGGCACGGTACTCCGCTTCACAAGAGGAACGAGAAGCAGTGTTTTGCTTCTTAGACCTCCAAGATATTAGAGAAGACCCTAAGAACATGCAATAACCAGTGATAGACTTGCGGGTATCCACACACCCTGCCCAGTCTGAGTCACTAAAAGCTGTGAGGACTGTTGATGAAGATGCTGGATAAAAGTGTCCACACCCTGGATTGCCCTTTATGTATTTAAGAACACGATATGCAGCTGCCTCATGAATGTCAGTAGGTGAAGAGAGGAACTGACTCAACTGGTTGACTGCAAATGATATGTCTGGTCTTGTAGTTGTAAGATATAGAAGCCTCCCAACTAGACGTCTGTAGGAACCAACATCTGAAAGTAGAGTTCCTGAGGTAGCACCAATTTTCTGAGAATGATCCATTGGTGTTGAAGTAGGCTTGCAACCAAGTAGACCTGAATATGAGAGGAGTTCTAAAGCATACTTGCGCTGGTTCAAGACAATACCAGCTTGAGATCTTGCTATTTCTAGGCCAAGGAAGAATTTGGCCTCACCAATATCCTTTATTCGAAACTTAGAATGCAATGACTCCTTGACCAAGTCTATTTCCTTCATGTCATTCCCTGCTAGCAGCACATCATCAACATATAATAACAGTGCAGTGAAAGATCCAGTAGCTGATCTCTTGGTATACAAAGTGTGATCTGCAGGGCTTTGTGAAAAACCAAGAGTCTGAAGAGTTGTGCTCAATGTGGTATACCACTGTCTACTAGCCTGTTTGAGTCCATATAATGACTTCTGAAGTAGACACACTTGAATAGGCTTGCTTGTGTGAAGACTCTAAGGCAATGACATATAAATCGATCTCTTCATCCAAGCTTGCATGAAGAAAAGCATTATCAACATCTAGTTGATGAAGAAACCAGTTATTGGTGAACACTAGAGAAAGAAAAACCCTTTGTCATCTTGGCTACCGGTGTAAAAGTATCCAGATAATCTATTCCTTCAACTTGGGTGTAACCTTTCACAACCAACCTTGCCTTGTACCTTTCTATTGTGCCATCCTGTTTATATTTGATTTTATAAACCCATTTACACCCAATTGGTGTCTTATCAGAAGGTTTATCTACCAATATCCAAGTGTTATTCCTTTCCAATGCCTCTATCTCCTGATCCATTGCTTTTCTCCAGCAATCATGCTTTACTGCTTCTAAGTATCTTGTGGGCTCAACGGTTGTTGTGATATTCATAATGAAGGATCGATATGAAGGAGCTAAACTATCATAAGAAATGACTTGAGACAAAGGATGAGAGATACCTTTGCTTGTGGAGTGAGCTGGCACAGCAGTAGAAGCAGAAAGAGTACAATGGAAATCTTGCAAATAAGCTGGAGGCCTTCTGGTTCTGGTGGAGACCCTTTGGATAATTTCCTCTGAAGAATTGGAGGCTACTTGACCAGTAACAGTTGGTTCTGTGATATGAGGTGTTGTAGTATTGGGTTGTGTTTGGTCAGTAGTAGGGTTGGCAAAGAAGTCTTCAGTCAAAAATGTAGGTTGAGGTAAGACACATGCCTCTGTTTGGTCAATGTGAGAATAGGCTTTATATGGGAAAATTTTCTCATGAAACACAACATTTCTAGAAATAGAAATATCTCTAGACTTGAGGTCATGCACCAAATAACCTTTGGTTCCTGACTTAAACCCTAAGAAAACACACTTTTTGGCTCGTGGATCAAACTTGGTTCTATGACTAGACAAAGTAGAAGCAAAGCAGAGAGAACCAAACACTTTTAGAGTTGTCAAATCTGGTAGCTCATCATATAACAATTGATAAGGACATTTATGAGCTAACACTGGACTAGGAAGCCTATTTATGAGATAGACTGAGTGAGCAATGGCATGAGCCCAGAAAATTTTAGGAAGATGTGCTTGGAACAATAATGCCCTAGCCACATTCAAGATATGTTGATGCTTCCTCTCAACAATAGAATTTTGTTGAGGTGTCTCAACACAACTTGTCAGATGGATAATTCTTTTTGTGGCATAAAACTTATCTAAAGCAAACTCCTTGCCATTGTCACTTCTAACAACCTTCACTGTTGTGTTATACTGATTGACTATTAATGCACAAAAATCTTGAACAAGGTTTCTTACTTCAGCTTTAGACTTAAGTAAGTAAATCAAGGTAAATCTAGAGTAGTCATCAACTATGGTTAAGAAGTAAGAATAACCATGCAAAGAATGAACTGAAACTGACCCCA
This sequence comes from Lotus japonicus, assembly GCF_012489685.1. Taxonomy (NCBI): domain Eukaryota; kingdom Viridiplantae; phylum Streptophyta; class Magnoliopsida; order Fabales; family Fabaceae; genus Lotus; species Lotus japonicus. The sequence continues at coordinate 44,965,347 of NC_080046.1, forward strand.
AATATCAACATGTATTAACTGAAAAATAGCAGAAGAAACAAAATTGCTAAGAGGAAAACTGAGTTTCTTTTGCTTTGCAAGTGGACAAATTTCACATACAGAATCTTTTGTACAATGTACATATGGAAAGAGGTCATTAATTGATTGACCTTTGACAAAAGAAGGATGGCCTAGCCTAAAATGCCATAAATTTTGTACACTAGACTGTGAAACACAAACTGAATGACTATTGACAAGTGCAGGTAATGAAACAGATTTACAAGGTTTTATACTAGGATTTACAGTGACTGAATTACAAGCTTTCAAAGGGGGATGTACAGAGGCATTGTTGAAGATGTAGAGTCCTCCTCTTTCTACTCTAGCTGTGCCAATCGTCCTCCAAACATTGGAATCCTGTATTAAGAAAAAATCATCCTCAAAAGTCAGCTTAAAACGAAGACATTTCACCAACTTATGCACTGAAATCAGATTGAATTCAAAGTTTGGTAGAAACAGCACATTTGTCAGGATAAAAGATGGGGTAATATGAACTGATCCTTTGATCATTGCTTTTTCTACAACTCCATTTGGCAGTGAAACAGGAATAGGTGCCACATGCTTATAATCATGAAAATAACTCAGAGTATTGTATATATGATCAGTTGCACCAATATCAAGTATCCAAGTAGTGTCTAGAGGTTTACCATTCTTGGTGGGAACACCCTGTGAGTGACCATTACCATTCTTAGATGATTGGATTTGAGCACAAGAATTGACACTAGCTACATGATTTGAGGAAGAACTCTTCTGATCTTGAGATGGAAGGAGGGCCAACAAATGATGATATTGGTCAGCGGTGAAGCCAAAACGTGTTCCCTCTTGTCCTGAAGCTGAAGCTGCTTCCTGAGAATCTTGATCCTCTTCATTGCTATGAACAAAGTTTGCAGATCTGTTAGCATATTTAGGATTCTTGAACTTGAACCCTGGTGGAAACCCATGCTTCTTGTAACAATCCTCCACTGTATGGCCCATCTTGCCACAATAAGAACACTTCTTGTTTGAATACTTGCTTCCTCCATGATTGTTGCTCTCTCCATGATTATTGTTGCAACCTCCAGAATTAGAATGATGATAGCTCTGATTCTCAGATTGTGCACTTCTGTTCTCAAACTGTGCATTCCTGCTATCACTTGAGCCTTCTCATGAAGCCAACAAAGCTTTGGACCCAGAAACATTCTCAGAAGAAAACTTCCTTTCTTGTTGTGAGATTAAAGCAAAAACACGATTCACATTGGGTAGAGTATCAAGCAACATCAATTGGACCTAACCCCAGAAAATTGATCATTCAAACCCCTAAGAAACCTAACCACTTGGTTCTTGTTTCTTTCTTCTTCAACATTTCTAATCGCACCATGAACACCGTGGATTACAAGTGCATAAAGGTAGAGGATTCAAGACATCTAACTCATCCCAAAGGGTTTTCATACTTGTGTAAAATTTTGAGACTGAAGAATTACCTTGTTTCAAGCTGAATATCTCTTCTTGAATCTCTGAGATCCTGAACAAATCAGCTTGGGAAAAACCTTCTCGAAGCTCCCTCTAAACCTTTGTGGCTTTCTCCCTCTAGAGAATCGATTGTGCTATTTCTTGACTCAACGATTTGATAATCCAACTCAACACAAGAACATTGCATCGTTGCTAGAACGGTAGCACAGGATGACCCGTTGGAGGCTCAGGAATCAACCCATCGACGAAACCAAGCTTGTTCTTCGTCAAGAGACTCATCTTCATGGCTCTTGCCCAGTTGTGATAGTTTCCTTCTGTGAGCGGTGGTGAAACGAGAACGGTAGCGAGACTCTCGTTCGGATGAATATAGAAGGTGTGAGAGATGGTTTGTGCATCTTGCACAGTGAAAGGGTAGGCTGGTTCTTCAGCCGCCATTGATGCGCAGCAGAGCTCTCTCTGATACCATAACAATTCTTGATGCGGAAGGTAGAAGAAGAGTGAACAATTGAAACTGAAAAACTGAATTGAATTGATAGTGTGAAATGTACAAGAGTGTAGCTTATATAGAGAGGAGTGAATAACAAAGGTAAAGTAACAAACTTAACCAACTAGTTTGGTTAAACTAACTGCAACTAACAACCTCACTAACTAACCTAATGGGTTGAGAGTTGAGGTAAGTATACAAGAGTAAAAGAGGTAAAAGTAAAAACTATTTACTATATCAAATATATATATATATATATATCTGGATTCTTCTACCAGATATATATGTTTTTCTGATTTTGGAACAAGTGTCCTCACTGTGAAATTGCACATAAGTTTATTGATTCAAACCACTAATCACTAGTTGAATGTAAAAAAAGAAAAACATGCTTGCATTTTATTGGATTCCTAAAAGATAGCTTACATCAATACGAAAGTTATAGAAGATTGAAATTACAATTTATGGAGAATGTGTTGCACCCCATTTTTTGGCTTCAAAGTAAGCAGAGTTGTGGGAACATGTTTATAGGCCGCAGAAAGCTCAAATGAGAAATTCTGCAAAAGCAATGACAATACTGTTTTTGCTTGGCTTAATAGCACTTTTGGTCCCCCACGTTTCAAAAATGTGCAATATTAATCCCTCACGTTTGAAAATAGCATAATGGTACCTCCACGTTTGTCTCCGTTAACAGTTTTGGTCCCCCACCAATTTTCCGTCCAAAAACTAACGTTTTTTGCTGACTTGGAAATTTTAATAAAATTTAAATTGATAAAATTAATAAAAAAAAAATCTAGGACACTCATCTACTCAAACGGCGTTGGAGAGCAAAGAACCTCGTGTCTCTGTTTTGCTTGTTCTGCGTCTTGGAGAAGCGAGAAGCTCCACGGTGATTTGGGTGAGGAGAGGTTGGAGAGGTGGGAGGAACCAGGGAATTTTGGGTTCTAGAATTGAAGTTTTGGGTTGTCGGTATTTGAAACAAAAATCAGAACAGTATTGGAGATAATGTTTCTGGGTTCTGGGTAAAATTTCTGGGTTCTGATGGTAAAATGTTTCTCACATCAGACCCCAAAACCCAGATTCGAAACCCATATTTGCTAACCCCTGAACCAGATTCATGGCGGTTGGGTGATGGTTTTGTTGTTTTTTATCTAAAGAGGTTTGGGGGAAGCGAACGAAATGCAACCATCACCATCTTGACCCATAAACTGAACAGCATCAGAGGCAGTGCAAGCAGTAGAAGAAGACATGGGAGAAGTGCAAGGCGAAGAAGAAGACAAATCAGACGAATCCATATCCATCCAAGTAAAGCCCTCTGAAATCAGCAACCGCGAGAAGCCATAGCAACAGTTAGCACCGAGCAATGGAATCAAATCAAACGGGGAACAAAGGGGTTTTGTTCCTTCAGCAATAAAACCCAATCAGAAGGTGGCTGGGCATTCGGATCCAAAGCCAAACTCTCTTATCAGCGGCGGCAGCGGCGGAAGGATGGATCTTCTTCTTCAACGAGAACCGCGGCATCTCTTCCTTCTTCTCGAAACAGAGCATTGGAGAACAGTGAGGATAATTAGGGTTGGGTTTGGGGGCGAAGATGAGGGTGTGGGAGATTTGAGGATTTTTAAACATACAACACCACCTTCTACTGGAACAATTGACCCAAAGCATTAATTTTCTTGTTCAGATCTACGGGGTTCTTTTTGATTTCATATTCATGTAGCTCTATATCTGGTCTGTCTCGTTTTAATTTATTTTTGTTGGTTATTGTCAAAAAAATAAGTTTGTTGTGGCTGGCAAAGAAATTGCATTGTTGAAGACCAGCCATGGAAGAATGAATCCAAGTGTTTGATCTGGGTTTTATGGGCAAGGTGATATATTTGTAGGGAAGATGAAGATGTTTTGGAGAGGAATATTTTTTTTCTGGGTTTTCTAGGTTGATGAAGATGATGAGGGAGATGAGAAGGGGATATTTTTCTTGGTTTTTAAGTGTTGTTAATATTTTAATTAATTTTTTTTGCTCAATTACATATTTACCCTCAGAACGGTTAGTTTTTGGACGGAAAATTGCTGAGGGACCAAAACTGTTAACGGAGACAAACGTGGAGGTACCATTATGCTATTTTCAAACGTGGGGGATTAATATTGCACATTTTTGAAACGTGGGGGACCAAAAGTGCTATTAAGCCTTTTTGCTTCTAACAGCGAAAAGTTTTGGCCAATACACATTCTAGGACCCCATCCAAATGGGAAATATGAAAGTTGGCCTTTTGTGGCCTTAGCAATGCCTTCTGAGAACCTCTCAGGTTTGAACTCCTTTGCATCATCACCCCATATATCATTATCATGGTGGATCAAAAGTATTGGTATGGAAATGTGAGTTCCTGCAGGTAGTGAAAGGTCTCCAAGTTTCAAATCCTCTGGAACAACACGGTTGAAGTAAATTGCAGGTGGATATAACCTAAGAACCTCATATAGAATCATTGTCATCTATAAAAGGACAAAAAGTTTTGGTAAGTTAGTATGAAAACAATTATAATAGTTCATGTCATCCTATTTATAAGCTCAATTTTACTTGCTCCAGGTAAATGTTTGGATAAAAATCATAAAATCACCTTAATTTTGGGTAGTCCAATAATATGTTGACATGTGTTGAGAGATTGAATTTTCTAAAATACATGCATATGTCAATATTGGGCCCCTAAATTATGTTGATTTTACCTATGGTAAACCTAGCTTGCATGATTTAAACAAGTCTAAAAGTAATTATTAGTCTCAAAATAAAACTAAGTAATCCATGATATATACATGATAGATACTTACAATTTTCAAGTGACTCAATCCATCATTGTTTGGATTTTGGTTGCCAAAAACTTGCAAAACTTCTTGCCGTGCACGTGCTTGCCATTCAGGATGCCTAGCCAATAACACCATTGTCCAAACCAGCAAATTTGCAGTGGTCTCTTGCCCAGCAAGGTAGAATAGCTTGCATTCCTCAATTACATCTTGGTCAGTCATTCCTCCATTAATCTTACTGTTTCCATGTCCTTGATTTTCACTGTGATTTGATTCCAAAACTAGGCCTAAAAAATCAATATTTGTGGCTTCGCCATTCTTCATGGCTTGCTCTCGTTTTTTAATGATACTCACAACTGAATCACTAATATTTCTGTTGATTTCCTTCATCATCCTATTTGTGGCAGTTGGTAGAAACCTACAAAATATCCAGTAATGTTAGTATCTAAAAAATTTAAGTTGTGGGTGCAATATAAATATATAAATTTGTAACATAAAACTGTAATACATTTTTACTAAGTTTGAATGTACACCATAATTATTTTTTACAACTATCATATTTTGAGAAAATTGCTTAATTTTTTATTTTCAAATCTTTATATTATTAAACATTTCTCAGTACTCTATATAAGTAATTGAACCATCATTGACTCTTATCTTCCACGCATTTTTTTATATCTGATTTTTGTTAATAGTTATAAAAGAGAAAACTATTTAACTATTATATTGTAGTTATTGCTAAATTAAAATTAATTTCTAAATTAAATATTGGCATCTTGAAAATAATACGTACTATGAAGCTGATGGACTTGTATCTAATAATTGATAATTTGATATAGTGGATTGGAGAAAAGTATGAACCATAACAATATTATAAAAGTGTGGGGTCATTTTTAATAGGTGCTTGCTGTGGTACCTTAAGCCAGAATAAGGCGTGGTACCCAGAATGATATAAATTAATAGAAAAATAATACAATTTGAACTTAAAAGAAAATGATGGATGAAGATTTGCAAGGTTTAACATAGGTGAAGCATGGAAAAAGAAGATCTGACAAGAAATGATCTTAGATGATCTCTCAAAATCGAAAGTTAAACTTAAAACCCTAGTTTTTCAAATCGTGCATTGAACAATATAAACAAACTTAAATACCATATGTAATTAGTTAATTGAGTCATCAAACTTAAATTCTTAAAAAAATTGCAACAATAAATCATCCTTTTTTTTTAAGAAAATAACAAAATTATAACTTAAAGTACTATACGAGGTACCATACCCGAAAAAATATATGGATACCACAGAATTCACCTTTTTTAATAACATGTTGGAGTGAAAATATCTTAATACATGTTGTCTTATATGCCAAGATTCTCCTTGGAGTATTTTTTTTTTTTAAATAAATAGACTTACTAGCGAGTACATCACGCTGAACAAATGTTTTGGAATTATGCTATGACGACCACCATTGACCACTTACCTACCAGAGAGTCATTTTTTATTATTGTTGTCTGTCATTAGGCCTACACATATGAATAATTTAAGCTTTGGTGATACATATAATTAGTTAGTGACATATTAACCAAAATCATAGCTAGTAGTCTTACATCAAGATTGGAATAATGTGAGCATACTGTGCTTTCATTAAAAGATACCCCTGCCTTTTGAGAAGCTCAAATATTTTGGTTCCTTCAGCATAGCTGCTTCCAAATGCCGTTCTAGAAATTGCATCACAAGTTAAATCCTGAAGAAAAGGCCAAACATCAATCTCACATGTTGTTCCATCCTTTGATGCCAACATTTCCTTCCATTTGCTAATCATATCCTGGCTGCTTTTTAAAAAAGCTGGTAGCATACTCTGTAAATTGTGCAGTAAATCACATTAGCAAATTAAAAGAAAAATTAGAGTTTGACAACAAAGTTAATTCATGAATAAATGAAAGACATATATAAACCTTACTTTCAATTTATCTGGGTGGAATGCCGGGGAAATAATTTTTCGATGCTTAGCCCATTTTTCACCTTCATATTCTATGAGACCAACGCTAAAAAATTTGGCAATGGAACTTAACTTTGGTTTAGGGTAGTCTTGCATCTTGTTAAAGACTTGTTTGATTTCTTCTGGGTTTGTGATGATCACCTTTGGTTTCCTACCTTCCCATAAAAAGGAATTCTTACCTGCATCCACATATATATCAATTCATTATTATATATATGTTATATGTAGTAAACTTTAAAGAGGACTCAATTAATTTCACATATATATACCATATTTGAGGACAGCTTGATGGGGAGACAAGAATACATCCGGTGCAACATCATTGGAGAGAGTAATGGGTTTGGAGTTGGCTTCATGTTGCAACTTGAGCATGTAGTTTTGCTTGAGTTCGGCACAGAAAAGGTCAAGCTTGTAAGGTTGGCCTTGAAGACCTTGAGCTCTTAGAAGATTTTCCATCTTCTTTGGTTTCAGCCACAGCACCTGCAAGGCCCATATTGGAATCACAGCAACTATCACTGTCATCACAACCCAGATTATTGTACATCCTGAGACTGAGACTGAAAGCAACTCCATCTATCTCTGCCTGTCAATGACTCTGCTTGTGTGGTTTATGTAATTAAACAATCTGACTTGAATAATAAGGAGCGAGGCTCGCATGGCTAGTTTTTAACTTTTTAAATACATGTTGGAGTTCAGAGAAGAATAACAGAACGAGAGAGAAAGAGAGAGTGCTGGAAGATTAGAGATAACAAATGAAAACTGATTATTGATTCATTAGTTACACAACACTGCAATATGCAGCTATATACAACCCATAACTTGGGCTCACACTCCACTGGGCTTTTACATTTAACCAGGCCCACTAACTAACTACTACTGCTAACTTGGATTATTACTTAACATCCCCTCCTAATCCAAGAAGCTTACAACAAAACATGTAACAAAGCTAAACTATCACAACAATGCTAAACCAGATATTGCAGAAAAACCTAATGAAAGGGAAAAAACTACAAAACAGTTCAACAATTAGTTCAGCTGCACAATTCAGAAATTCTTGACATTCAATTGTTCTCTCATATACTTGAACTTGTCAATCTTCAAAGCCTTTGTCAAAACATCAGCTATCTGCAAATTTGTACCACAATGCTGCAATTTAATCCGACCTTTGCAGACTTGATCTCTCAGAAAATGGTATTTGGTCTCTATATGTTTGGACCTACCATGACTAACTGGATTCTTCGCAAGATCTATTGCTGACTTGTTGTCAATCTTCAGAAGGACAGCTTCATCAGTCTTCAGTCCTAATTCTTCAATCAAAGACAGCAACCACAGACCTTGACATGCAGCACTACATGCTGCTATATATTCCGCTTCACAAGTTGATAAAGCAACTACAGCTTGTTTCTTTGATGACCATGAGACTGGTGCTTTCCCAAAGTAAAACACATATCCCATTGTGCTACGCCTATCCACTTGATCACCACACCAATCAGAGTCAGTGTAAGCTACAAGATGTAGATTACCATCCCCTTCCTGATCTGGCAAGTGTCTAGGAAAGAAGACTCCGTGATTAAGTGTTCCCTTTAGGTATTTGAGTAGGGATGGCAATGGGTAGGGTCTAGGTAGGGTACGATAGTACCCATTCCCATACCCGCGTTTTCAAAAATTACCCGTACCCGTCCCCATACCCGCGTGGGTAGCAACTTGAATGTTCGTCCCCGTACCCTCTGGGTACCTATTTGCCCATACCCGTGCCCATTACCCGCAATTTAGCTAACCAAAATATATTTTCACTATTTTTGTTAATAGTAAACAAAAATACAACTACAATTTTATATAAAAAACACTGACAAAAATATAAAATATTATTCAAATACTTAACAAATAAAATCATTCAACTAAGCATATTTTTTTAGAAGGAATAAACGAAAAAGATATAATTTTAAATTTATAATTTAGATTTATAATATAGCTCTAAAGTTGTAGGTTAATAACTTACAAATTTTAAAAATAAGTGGGAGTAAATTAGTGATGATTATGAACAACTTAAATACTCACTTATTTTTTTTAAAAAGAGTAAGTTTGAAAGCTATTGCTTAAGTTAATTTGTTATATATTACCAAATAATAATAATAAGAATAATAATAATAATATGTGTGTGCGGGTATGGGGCGGGTTGGGTACTATAATACTCATACCCGCACCCATACCCGCTACTTTTTGCGGGTAATTACCCATACCCAACCCCTTACCCATCTAGCGGGTTTTTACCCTACCCATAGTTGGTATTTTTTGCGGGTACCCTATGGGTCCTAGACCCATTGCCATCCCTATATCTGAGAATTTTCTTGGCTGCAGCAAGATGTGACTGCCTAGGACAGCTCATAAACCTACTGACCAAGCCAACACCATAAGAAATCTCTGGTCTAGTGTGACACAAAAACCTTAGACAACCAACCAATTGTCTAAACTGTGTGCTATCAACTTCTGCCTCAGTTTCACAAAGTCCCAACTTCAAATTACCCTCAACTGGAGTTTCTGAAGCATTACAGTTCAACAAATTGAATCTCTTCAAAACCTCTGAAGCATACTTCCTCTGATGCATAAGAATTCCCTTACTGGTTCGAACAAATTCAATTCCCAGGAAATAAGACAGTTTGCCCAAATCTGTCATTTCAAATTCACCTTTTAAGCTCTTTTTCACAGCTTCAATTTCTTGAGAGCTACTGCCAGTGATGAGTAAGTCATCCACATAGAGACACAAAAAAATCAAGCTACCAGAAGGAAAAGATTTGACATAGACTCCATGCTCAACTGTACATTTATGAAATCCAGTGTGAGACAAGAACTGATCAATCCTTCTATTCCAAGCTCGAGGAGCTTGTTTTAAGCCATAGAGTGCCTTCTTAAGTTTGAGAACTTTATGCTCACTCCCTTTCACTTCAAATCCAGGAGGTTGGGTGATATAAACTTCTTCTTCCAAAGGGCCATTAAGGAAGGCAGACTTGACATCAAGCTGCCATAGATTCCAACCTTTCCAACTAGCCAAAGCAACAAGCAACCTGACTGTTTCCATTCTAGCAACAGGGGCAAAGACTTCAGAATAGTCTAGACCTGCCTTCTGCATAAAACCCCTTGCAACCAATCTGGCTTTATGTTTAGAAATTGAGCCATCCGGATTAAGCTTGATTTTAAACACCCATTTCACTGAAATAGGAGTTTTCTTGACTGGTAAATTGACCAGTTCCCATGTTTGATTCTTCTCAATTGAGTTGATTTCTTCCTTCATGGCTATCCTCCAAGTCTCATTCTTTATGGCCTCTTCAAAACTCACTGGATCTGAATCAGCTAGCAGAGCCATATGAAAAATGTTTCCTTCTTTATCAAACTCATGTTCTGCAAGCATTTGATAGTCACTGAACCGTGCAGGTAGAGTTCTAACTCTAAATGGTCTGGAATTCTGAACTAGCTGTGGATCATGAGGTTCTAACTGCTGTCAACCTTGATCATCATCCATATCAGAATCTGCAGCATCTGAATGACCCAATTCCAGTTGCAATTTCTGCATCTGTCCAGCAGAAACTTCAATCTCTTTGCCCTTCCAGACACTGTTTTCCTCAAACAAAACATCTCTGCTAAATTCAACTTTTCCTGTTCTTGGGTTGTACAATTTATAAGCTCCAGTTGAGTTATATCCAATGAACACCATAGATTCACTCTTATCATCCAATTTCTTTCTTTTCTGATCAGGTATATGTTTGTGGCATAGACATCCAAAAACTCTGAGATGCTTAACTGAGGGCTTCTTTCCAGTCCACACAGCTTCAGGAACTTGTGAACCAAGAAACTTGGTTGGGCACAAATTTAAAACATACACAGCTGTCATAACAGCTTCACCCCAGAAGCTATGTGGTAAATTTTTACCCTTAAGCATGCTCCTTACCATATTCAGAACAGTTCTATTCCTTCTCTCAGCAACACCATTGTGTTGTGGTGTGTATGGTGCTGTAATTTCATGTACAATCCCATTCTCTTTGCAGAAATCTTCCATCTCATTTGAGCAAAATTCCCCACCACCATCAGTTCTAAACACTTTAATACTTCTCCCAGCTTGTTTCTCAGCCATGATTTTAAACAATTTAAAAGTTGAGAACACTTCACTCTTAGCTTTCAGCAGATAAACCCACATTTTCCTACTGAACTCATCAATAAAAGACACAAAATATCTACTTCCACCCTTTGATGTAGTTTCAAAAGGGCCGCACACATCAGAGTATATCACATCAAGCACAGCTTTAGATCTAGCAGGTGTATAAGAGCTGAATGATGTCCTAGATTGTTTGCTAACTAAGCAATGTTCACATACCTTTGAAGGAAGCTTAATCTGAGACAAACCACGAACCATGTCCTTGGATTGGAGAGAGCTCAGATCTCTGAAATTCAGGTGACCAAATCTGAGGTGCCAAAGCTAGGATTCATCTTCCAACTCAGCAGACAAACACTATGAGTCAATGGCATTAACTCTCACTTGAAAAGTCTTGTTCTTCGAAAGAGGAACCTTCAGAATCAATCTCTGACAGGGATCAAACACCTCAAGATACCTCTTAGCCATATTCATAGAGAAATCTTTATCAAGCAACTATCCCAAACTAATGAGATTGCTCTTCAGTCCAGGAACATAGAAGACCTCTGTGATTTCAGCATCTTTACCAACATCTCTTTTCACCAGAATATCACCAACACCTTCTACTGATAGAATTCTGTCATCCGCAAATTTCACTGTACTCTTCTTGCTTTCATCAAAATTGACTAACCATTCTCTGTGCCCAGTCATATGATTCGAACATCCTGAATCAAGATACCAAATTCCAAGATTCAGATCACCCTCTTTGGTTACCATCATGAGAGAGATTGGCTCTTCATCCTTGTCATCACCATCCTTAGCAAGATTGGTTTTACCCTCTCTGGTTACCATCATGAGAGAAATTGGCTCTTCATCAGTGGCATCACCATCCTTAGCAAGATTGGCTTCACCATTGGACTTCCCTCGAGAGTCACCACCACCACTTGGAGCCTTACACTCAGAAGAAAAATGACCAAATTTATTGCAATTATAACATCTAACCTTCTTTCTATCAAACTTCTTCTTGCCAGTGCCCTTGTAGAATGAACCACCCTTCTTTGATGATGATTCAGGTTGATCTAGATCATCTTGATTCTGACTCTGGCTTTGATTCTGACTTGATTTTCCAGAAGGCTTCTGATCTTTGTACTTTCCTTTACCATGATACCCCCCTTTCCCAGATTTCTTGGAGGTGTATGCTTGCAATGCTTGATCCTGAGATCTTTCATTGGTCCTTTCCAGAATTCTTTGCTCGTGGGCTTCCAGAGAACCTTGCAAATCTTCAACCTTCAGTGTTGAAATGTCCTTTGCTTCCTCAATCACTGCTACCACATAATTGAATTTGGGATTTAGGGTTCTAAGAACCTTTTCACAAATATCCCTATCTGTAAAGCTCTCTCCACATGATTTCATCAAATTGGTGAGAGCAATCATTCGATCAAAGTAGACAGAAATCTTCTCAGTCGATTCCATGTGCATCAACTCAAATTGACGCTTCAAGGTTTGCAACCGAACCTTCTTCAACTGATCTGCACCCTCATGACACTTTTCCAGAATTTGCCAGGCCTCCTTCGAAGTTGCAGCTCCTGCAATCTTCTCAAAATGCGCATTGTCGACGCATTGTTGAATGAAGAACATCGCCTTGGAATCTTTTATCTTCATTTCCTTGTGTGCAGTTCTCTGCGCTGGTGTGGCATCTTCTGCGAGAGGGGTGAGACCTTCTTGAACAATCTCCATCACATCTTGATAGGAGAAAACGGTCTTCATCTGAACTTTCCATCGCGGCCAGTTCTTGCCGTCAAGCACCGGAAGATTCGCCGGTGCGTTGCCAGTGAGGTTCATCCTTGGATCGGAACCAAAAGCTCTGGATACCAGTTGTTGGAGTTCAGAGAAGAATAACAGAACGAGAGAGAAAGAGAGAGTGCTGGAAGATTAGAGATAACAAATGAAAACTGATTATTGATTCATTAGTTACACAACACTGCAATATGCAGCTATATACAACCCATAACTTGGGCTCACACTCCACTGGGCTTTTACATTTAACCAGGCCCACTAACTAACTACTACTGCTAACTTGGATTATTACTTAACAATACAGTCATTAATTAAATCAATACAGAGCATGTGGCCAATACAGAGCATGTGGCTAGTTTTTAGCATTTTATATAGTCATTAATGTCATCTTTATTTAATTTGCAAGTTACTAGGGATTTTAATTTTTTTATTTGAAAGGTATCACTGTATCAGACACCTGTGAATAAAAGTTAAGAGGGAGAAAGAGAGGAAGATAAAGAACAAGAAAAGAGAGAATAAAAAACGGTCTCATTCCATTGATTTGATTGTATCTGTTACACAATTATTTATACATGATGTGGGACTCTAATAAGTGGTAATCCACTTAACCATCTAGTCAAACAAACTCTATCACTTCAGTTACACTCTCATAGTGGTAACTGCCTTATATTATATCCCCTCTCAAACTCATAATCAACTAGCTTGAACTTTGAGTTTGACAATGCACTGATACAAGTCTTCTTGTGGTAAAGCTTTAGTGAGAACATCTGTTGTTTGTTCCTGAGAAGGATCGGAACATAATGAATGACTAATTGTTTCTGCTGAACCTTGTCCAGCACAAAGTAGAGATCTAGCTCAGAGTGCGTACGAGAATGTAACACAGGATTGGATGCTAACATAACAGCACTTTGATTTTCACAAAAAATCAAAGGTGGAGCTGGTTGAGAGACATGTATTTCAGCGAGAAGATTTTGTATCGGTATTCTGCTTCCGTGCTTGATCGAGAGACGACATGCTGATTATTTGTAGCCCAACATACTGGTGTTGACCCAGAAAAGACACAATAACCAGATGTAGATTTCCGGTCATCAACATCTTACCCCCAATCAGAATCCGAGAGGCCTGTCAAATGAAGAGTAGCAGAAGGTGACAAAAGAACACCATGATGGAGTGTGCCTGCTAAATAGCAGAAACCTCTTAAGTGCTTGTCAATGATGAAGACGCGGGGTTTGCATGAACTGACATACTTTATTAACAGCATAGCAAACCTCAGGTCTAGTCATTGTCACATACTGTAATCCTCCAACAATTGATCGATAAAGAGAGAGATCAGGAAACAAATCAATACCATCAGCTAATAACTTTTGCCCTGTTGCCATAGGAGTAGTTTGTAGGCTTGGCAGAAGACAAATTTGCTTTCTGAAGCAAATCATTGATATATTTGGTTTGGCACAGAAGTAAGGTACCATTAGAAGATAGTGAATCAACCTGAATTCCAAGGAAATAATGCAATGTTCCCAAGTCTTTCAATGGAAAGTGAGTGTTTAAGGTCTTAATCAAAGACATAATTGCAGAGGATGTGCTCCCAGTGAGAATTATATCATCCACATAGACTGATGCTATGTTAACATAACTATCAGTCTTGAGAATAAACAAAGATGTATTAGATTTAATGGACTGAAAACCCAGGGCTAGCAAAACATGATTTAACTTAGCATACCGAGCTCGTGGTGCCTGTTTGAGCCTTTGAGGCTATAAAGAGCTTTTTGTAGCTTGCACACTAGAGCACCATTGCTCTGAACAAATCCTGGAGGTTGTTGCATGTAAACTTCCTCTTGCAACTCTCCATTCAAGAAGGCATTATTGATGTCAATTTGCTGAATACACAGCCTAAAGAGATAGCCAATGTGAGTACAATTCTGATGGTAGTAGGCTTTACAACAGGACTAAGTCTCAAAACAGTCAAAACCTTCTTGTTGATGAAAGCCCTTAGCGACAAGCCGAGCTTTGTGATTATTAATAGTGCCATCTGAATTTCTTTTCAACTTGAAAACCCATTTACAACTGATAGCATCACGACCAGGGTATGATGCTAACATTTGATGAATTTCTCCAAGGTGTGGAGCAATGGTTCTTAAAAGATATGCTCCTAATATGACTCCTAATAAAAGATAATATCCTATAATAAGAGATAGACTCTCAAAATGAAATGTAAGCTCCTAAAATAATAACCTAAATCCCTAATATATTGGATCCTAACACAACTGGTTGCCACATTGGGCTGGAGATGATAAGTTTGAGACTGATCACACTTAGTTGAGCAACAAGTTCATTGTAGATTTTAAAGAGCAACTACAATTTTTGGGAGCTTGTGGGAATCCTTTGTAGACATGATGCAGCTGAGATTTCCTTCAAGGGGATGATCAAACACACTTTGTACGTGCTTATTTCAAAAGAGCTGCATATGAAGCTACTTATGACCAAGTCATCAGTTTAATAAATGGATTGGACTACATAACATTGTCTAAACAAAGTCGATACTGCTCTGTTCTACTGTTATGTGGTCTACGTAGCATTTTTGTTACATAGAAGCAATACTATCCATTTCAATTCAACAATATGTGGCAACTTTGAGCATTGTCATAATCAAATGATAAGCATAAATTACAACAACTAGTCATCATAAGAAATAAGAAGATATATTCAGAACCTCTACAAATGGTCGCTTTTATAACTCGGTTGTGGCACCTTCTTGAAAATGGCTTTAACAAGATCAGCGTACAAAGGAAACTGCACCACTGCATAGAAAGTCACGGGCAAGCAAGTGGCGACATAAACAGGAAACAACACATTCTTGTACTTGTCCTTGAGCACGAAGAAATGCGCGGCACAGAAGGAAACGAGCATGGAAGCAATGGACACGAAGAGGGAGCTCAAGCCGAAGAGAAGCTTCAGCGGCAAGCTCCTGCGGAAGTCTTCAGCTTGCTTTCGAGAGGTGAGTATGGCAAGGAACATTACAAGCGCGGTGACGGAGAAGCAGAGTCCGATAAGGGAAGCTATGGCGAACGTGTCAAATGCCGGTTGGCCTTCCAGTGAGGGTTTTCCGTTCTCTGTACCGCCGGGGACGGTGCTTGATGTCGCGAAGGAGACGCCTGCAATGAGCGCCGCCACGACAGAGCAGGATTCGGATGTTTCCTTCAGCCACTCCGAGCTGTTTTTGACAAGGTCTTTGTGTTTGTCCTTGAAGATTTCCCCTGCTGTTTTTTCATCTTTGTTGTTTCTGAAAATGAAATGCTCTGGCACTAGATTCTTGATGTACTGCTCCATGGTAACGATTAAGGATCAATATATGAGTAGGTAGTATATGCTATATCAAATCAATAGTTGCTCCAATGAAAATGATTAGTAAACACATCAAAATGCAGACATCCACATTGAGAATAAAAGTGAGAAAATAGTAGCATTGGATATGATATATGATGTGTAGCTTAGGCTCATGATGATGTTATGATATAGGCCAAGGCTAATGTTACTCGGACATATAATTTAGTGTTACAGTCAATCGACATACAGTGTAGTGGTGGTTTACAACAGCTGCTAATATTTACGGGGGTTTATAATCGCCACTAAATTGTATGTCGATTGAATATCTACCTAAAATCATATGTCCACATATAATCACTCTATAATATATATATACCTGGTACCACTTGATATCCCACATCATTTGCATGGCAGCACCGGCTATCTGCCAAGTCTTTTCGTTGTTGCTTGATGTACCAGCTGCCACGTGTAACACAGTGTTCTCTTTATTATCCACTTCAAAAATTAGACTATAAAAGAGTTCCTTGTCCAAATTCCTCCGTAACACCTCAACAACACTGGGTTGCCTATTCTTGACTGCCAAAAGCAAAACGTTTTCATGGTTTGAGTTTGTCTCATGGACGACGCTTGGTATTTTAGATTGAAGTGCAGACACAATTTCAACTATGCCATTTTTTGCTGCAGTCAAATATGCAGTCTCCTTTTTGTCAATGTTTTCTCCTATTTTGTTTTTTATGTTCTTCATGGCCACAAGCAGTAAGCTTTCCTTGTCTGGTGTGGTAGTTTCTTGGAGGTCACTTGGTATTTTACTTTGAAGCTCATTTACTATTTCAACTATTCCAGTTTTTGCCAAAGCCACAAATGTTGTCTCTTTTTCATCAGTTTTTGCTGATCCCTTGTTGTTTTCTAGTGGTGGTTTTGGCATTGAACTGGTCTTTTTGGCAAATTTTGGATGCAAACCTTGCAACACAAATAGAAAATGTAAGCCATAGAACAACAAAATGAAAAAATTTATAACAAAAAGGGGAAAGGTACTTTGCTATTTGCTATCAAATCATAAACTCCAAGATATCATAAAATTATCCTAAAAGCACAAATAAATTTTTGTAACAATTTCAACTGAAGTGGTTTATTACTTACTTTCTAACTGTTGTGTGCTAATAAAGGGCTGTGTCACGTCTTTGTCTTCAAAGTCATCTCTCTCAAATGCCCCAGTAATTCCCATGTAGGACTCATAAGGTTTTTCCATAAAAAATCTCAAGAGCTGATCACCCCAAATGTGCTTCTGCTTGATCTTCTTTATTGCTTTTAAGTCTTAACAAGCAACCAAATTATTTTGTGCTAGATCAGTACTTTTGAGTACCCCCAGCAGCAAAAGTAAGCATTATTATTTCAAGAAATTAGATTGGAGGAGAGACATACATACCCACTACTGATAAATCTAATTGTGAGAGGTCGCCACTACTGAATACTGACCGAAGAGCGTTGTATCTGGACTGAAGAGAGGTGGCATGCTTTGGTGGAACACGAGCATGTTCTACTTTTTTGGGTTCATTTTCTGAATTTATAGTAACTGGAATAGTACAACTCGTAAATTGATTGTATGTAGCATTACTGAATTGTAGCATACAACAATCAAATAGGTGGTGTGCATGCCATATATACCACTTATAATTTATTGAGTTTTAGTTTATAACCATAACCATCCATATAATAGAGCTTATAATGTGAGATGAAATCCATTGACCATATACATGTGTGCATTACCAAAATACATGTGTTACAATTCATTAACGAAATCATAACATTTGAGGCAGTTCATAATTAGAAGGTTACCTTTGTGTTCATGGTCATCAGACTTGTCAATTGTCTCCAAATACGACTTCATTGCTTTCTTTGCATCAAGAGGGTCTAAGAGTATACCTTTGGCAAGAAAACATCAGAAAGGAACTCAGAGGTGTGCATAAATAGAATTAATGCTTCAAATATTATTTTGGTGTTCCATATTAAAATATAAGTATCGCAAGATTGATATCTTTCTTCTTTTTGTAAGACTAAATTTTTTACTGAATATTCAGTAGGAATCAATGGCTCATTCCAATTTCCATTCTGTCAATTTCGTTCATTCATACTCATAGTGTAAATACAGTTACCACTTCCTCTACAGGTAAATCTCAGTCTCAATGGCTCATTGGCATAGGTGCCACATATCATATTACATGATTCATTGCCAATTTCTTTACCATGCTAAATATTCCTCAGTAGTCAACTACCTTACACAATGGATTATATGTGGTAGGTCATGTGCATGACAAGTCAGCCGTGGAATTCTCATTCTCTTTGGCACATGAGACTCATCCACCTTTCCACAGCTAGATTCAAACTCATTTCACAACAATTTCCTTTTATCCCTTTTATATTTTTGGTTTGTCTAGACAAAACAAATTACCTCATTGTATAATCACTTCTCATTGTAATATAATCTTTGAGCTTCTCCATGCTGATGCCTAGGGACCCTATTCTATTGCTTCATTATTTGGACATAGATACTTTGAAACTTCGATTCATGATCATTCACACTTTACATGGTTGATACTTGCGAAACACAAATCAGAAACAGGACAACGTCTAACACAATCATACATATAGATGAAATTCAACACTGCTTAAATCCCTTAGAATTGACGAGGGACTCGAATTCCTAATGATTGATTTCTTCATTTCCAAAGGAATTATCCACCAAAGAACATATGAAGAGACCCCTAACAAAATAAAATTGCAGAAACACATCTTAAATGTAGCTTGAGCCTTATTTTTTCAATACAACCTACTACAGAACTTTTGGAATTTTTCCATTCAACATGCCAAACACATGAGATAGAAAAGCTATTTTTCTAGGCTGCAGACATGGAACCTAAGGTTTCATACTTCATGACCTCCATGAAATTTTCATTTTCAAGAATGTTGACTTTCTATGAAATTGTTTTCCCACTTTTTTGCTTCCACACTTAGTTCCTTAATTCTTACCCTTCGTCTCAATCTACAATCACAAACATTAACTAGAATCATGATGCTACAACTCCAACAACCTGTTCACTACCACATCTCACTCAATACCTTATCTCTCTCAACAGTTACCTCATCCCTTTCATGACCTTCAAATGCTTTACCTCAACTAGCCTCTATCTAATATGCAATAAATTGACTAAATATCTTTCTTAACCATAATTCCATGAGATGACCAAACATACAGAAATCGATTATCATGTGATCCACGAAAAGATTCAGTCCAGCTCAACTCACCTTCTCCTTGTTCCTTCTTATGCTGCACAATTGGCCATTTACATAACTAATTCATGCTACTTTCTTCAACACGATCCTCTCCAAGTTGGAGCTTTGTGATGTCCATATAGTCCAATTTGTGGGGGGTATCATCAGAAACGATAGTTGTGATGCATTGCTACTATCAGTTAATCTTAGTCAGAACAAAGTTAAGATTATTGTTATTAGTTAGTTATTATTCTGTAAAACTAGCTACTTTTGTTTTATTTTCAATTAGTCATTATAGCACCACATGTAACTAAAAAAAAAGTCTTACTCCAACAATTTTTTTTAATGAATTAATCAATTGAAACATTGACACTTACAATGGTACAGAATTTTCTTCCACCATGATAAATTATTTCCACTCTTGAATGCTGAAGGCCTAGTAGCAAGAGTTTTGAGAGGAGTAACTCCATCTTTGTTCCGCGTATCGACGAGTCCAGGATAGCAATGAACTATTATAATCGCCAAATCTATTGCATCACCCAAATTGAAAGCAAGAGACCTTAGTTTCTATCATGTGAATTGAATTTGACCCTTTTAACAATATAAAAGAAAAAAATTGAGAAATTACCAAAAAACTCTCTCCGAATTGCACGGTGGAGGATGCTATCACCGTCGTTGTTCCTGAGCGGCACATTGGAATCATGCTTAGAAACATGATGCAGGTAAACAAACGTCTGCGTCTGGCACGTGAGCACAGCCCTAAACAGCGGCGTCTCCCCCTTGTGATTCATGGCACGAATCAGCTCCTTCCGCTCCCCATTTTCCCCTACGATGCACCTGCACAAGTGGTCCCCGAAGATTAGCTCAAGTGGTAAGAGTCATGAGACATAAGGGTTTAAGAGGGTAAAATGTGAAGGGTCCAGGGTTCGAACCCTGAGGATGACTAATTTACTAACATTATTAACAACTAACATTTGCCTATAAAAAAAACGATGCACCTGCACATTCCGACGAACCCTCGCGACGCGGCTAAGTGCAGAGGCGTATCGCCATTCTCGTTCTTCGACCTCAACGCGCTCTCGACGCCGAATTGTGTTCCGTGTTCGTGGTCGACGATGGCGGTGACAAGGTGGCTGACGAGGTCCGATTTGCCATCGTTGACGGCGACGTGCAACGCCGTGCCTCTGGTATCGTTGATGTTGATCTTGTGGAAGATGCTGTTGTTCTCGTAGGCGGGGATCACGTAGTCCCATCTACCTTCCACCACGCAGCCGCGAAACACTGAGAATAAATCTGCTGTGTCTGCTTCTGTTCCTTCTATTGCTCTTGATTCTGTTTAAGGAAAAATAGTAGTAGTTAATAATCATGATTAAAGTGCTAGATTTTCGTTAATCTCATGTTAATTAAACTAAATTTGTGAATGTTTTGGTGTTATTACCTTCAGTTTTGGAATTGCCGAGGACGTTGAGTGTGGTCATTTTGTAAGGCGGGAGCGGGAAATGAATGGAAAGAAGAAGGATAGAAATTGTTATCAAATGGAAATTTTGAATGCAATACTTTCTTTATATATATATTATATACTAACATTGGAATCCCCTGCCCTGAATATTAATTTTTTTTTCCTTTTTCTAATATATCATTTGCACAAGGAGTTACAAAATCACGCATTTATGAAAACAGCAATTTTAATATACTAATGTTTAAACTATTTGCACCGAATATAAACTTAATAAGATAAATAAATTGAAAGTTTAAAAGTGTTCAACACCAACTTCCTTAGCCTTTTTGAAAGTTCAATCACAAAAGAGAGGAAATTGACAAGAGTAAAAGATGTTATCAACTTATACTTAAAAAGTAGCCTATTGTGTTAAGGACTTAAGGTATAGAATCTTGCCCTTTTCTTGTGATCTTAATCATATTTTAATCCTTTTCTTAAAAGTACACTCTATTGAAGTAATGCTCTGATTTTTGTCGTGCAGTTTCAAGAATAAGAGTTTTAGTGTTAAATGCTATGTTACTCAACTGAGGAAAGAATTATGCTTCACCTCAGCAAGAAGACTCTAGCTTGGCTGTAATGCCAAAATTGGTATATGAATATAAGTACCATGATTTTTATTATTTGCAGTATATTATTTTCTTTTTATTGGCCTTTCATCTGTACCCTTTTATTTTCTTACAAGGTATCTTCCACGGGAGACAATCATGTTTGAGCCGAAACATCCACATTAAGGTAGAACTAACTCTCCCAACGGAGGTTTTTTCCATCCTCAAAACTCGAACTCGAGACCTTGCTTAAGAGGAGGAAATCAAGCATGTATCACTATAATCAACAACTCGTTAGTAACCGCACCAAATCTTCATCAAGGTACAAGCCCGCTAAGATATGAAAAATAATGATTTGATATAAGTGTTCCCATTTACTAGTTAATAGTTACTACCTCAGGCATTAATGAAGCACCAAAGGACCTCAACTCTAAGTTAAATATTAGGTCAAATTGCTAAAAAGCCACTTTCCATTGAGATATTAACAGGATAGAAGCAACAAGTCCAGAGGTAAAAGGGTCAATGCTTCATCAATATCAATATAGTAAACAAGGGGCAGAAAGGAGGCCCCAAAAGGAAAACCCTAATGGAAAACCTCCATAGTTGGTAAGTTGATTCTGCACAGCTATGACTCAAAATGCTTCCATGGTGGTTAAGGAATGTGATATTAAGGGCTGTTCTAAGACATGCAGTAATCAGTGCACACTTGAACCAATGAACTAAAGTGCCTTAGTTAATACATTTTACACAATAACAATTGAGCCTGTAGGATAACAGACAAATTTGTAGAGATACTATGTTTTAGGATATCAGAATTGGACTCAATATAGTGTGCTAAAGACCAACAGCTTTCACATGTTGCAAACAACAAATTGCAAAACATCATAGGGAATTCGATACACTACATTCAATATTATAAATCATCATAGGAAAAGTACTTCATAAGAAGAAAATGCAATTGTGGTCACTCAGCTATTTTTGTAATATTCAATTGAAACCCATATAAAATAAAAAGATTGAGGCTATACCCAAAAGCATCCTATCAAAAGAGAGGTTAACAATTTATTCAATTTGAATTACAGATTAACCAGACAAGTGGAACACAGACACTAAAGAATAAATAAAAACAAAGCAATAATGCTCTCAACAAAACAAGTTAGGTATATATGGCAGTATGTCACCAGAAAATATTGACCTCCACATTACAAAAGATGAAACAACACTCATTACTCAGTTGATTTTCCACTCTTCAGAAACCCCAATAGAAAAGCGGGGGGGGGGGGGGAATTGAATTTTGAAACATCAAACAGGAAAAAACAGGACTCCAAACAAAAAAAGTTGTCAATACAGGAAACAGAAACAGTTAAAACAAAGGGCAAACTATCAGTCCATAAGGCATAATGTTCATAGAAACCAAGAAAGGCCTTCAAGCCCCTTTAAAAAGAAAGCTAATTCATATTAGAATTTTGAGAGCAGAACATCTTATAAGCACCTAATGCATCACTTATAAGCCACTATAGTGAATCAAATTAAACAACTACCAAGATCATCATATGTCCACGAAGGATAGCTCAAGTGGAAAGAGCTAGGGACATAAGGGTTGGGTGGGATGAAGGGTGAAGGTCCAGGGTTCGAACCCTGAGGAGGACTAATTTACTAACATTTGCTTATCAATAAGAAAAAAGAAAACCAAGATCATCATATTATGTAATTGTTCTATAGTCTTTCAGAGATAATTTAAATGTATTACTCAAATCATGATATGTGATGCACCTGAAAAACAGAATGCATAAAAGTAAAACAGTCAATTCTCAAAAGTTTTACTGAATCTAAAACGTTATTTCAACACCAATTTCAGCCCATAAATAGCCCCAAAAACCAGTACATATAACAGCTAATAAATGAAACAGCAAACATGTAATGTAAGGCATCAAAATGACATGCCAATTGAAGAGAGTCATATGCCGCTACAGTGTGTGAGCTTCAGACTTTAAATATTGTAAATTGATAGAGGTAAGTTGAATATATATACACAAATAAAAAATACTAGTGATTTTATTTTCTACACATGTAAAATGAACATGTGATTCACAATTGAATGAACATGTTGAAGTTTAAAACAAGGGAAAATGAAATACTTAAAAATTGAGAGCCTACCTTGCCATGATAAATAGGGAAATGTGCATGAAACTTGGCATGTTCAAAGTTGACCTCTCTCCTAATAAACATACATGCACAATAACTTCATTTACTCCAAATAGAACAAGTGTCAAAATAGCTTGAGTTAAAGTCCTCAAAATCAAACCGTGGGAGTCTTCTGCATATGCTATTTGATTTTGGAACAAGTGTCCTTACTATGAATTCATACATGTATTTATTGATTCAAACTACGAGTTGAATGCAAACATACATGCATTACAGGATTCTTAAAAGATGGCTTACAGTCCATGTTCTACATATGATTGATATTACACTTTATGCAAAATGAATTGCGCCCCATGTTTTGGCTGCAAAGTAATCGAAGTGCTGGGAACATGGGCATAGGCTGCAGAAAGCTCAAATGAGAAATTTTGCAGAAGCAATGACAATACTGTTTTTGCTTCTAACAAGGCAAAGTTTTGGCCAATACATATCCTAGGACCCCATCCAAATGGGAAATATGAAACTTGGCCTTTAGTGGCTTTAGCAATGCCTTCAGAGAACCTTTCAGGTTTGAACTCGTTTGCATCATCGCCCCATATATCACTATCATGGTGCATCAATAGTATTGGTAAGGAAATACGGGTTCCTGCAGGTAGTAACATGTTTCCAAGTTTTAAATCCTTTTGAACAGCTCGACTGAAGTAAATTACAGGTGGATATAACCTGAGAACCTCATATAAAATCATGGTCACCTATGAGACAAAAAGTTATGGGAAGTTTATTAGAATTAAATACCATTATAATAACTATAATAATCTTCAAAATGAAACTATGCCGTGATACATACAATTTTAAGGCGACTTAAGCCGTCAAAGTTTGGATTTTGGTTGCCAAAAACCTGCAAAACTTCCTGCCTTGCACGTTCTTGCCACTCAGGATACCGAGCCAACAACACCATAGTCCAAACCAGGAAAGTTGAAGTGGTCTCTTGCCCCGCAATGTAGAATAGCTTGCACTCCTCAATTACTTCTTGGTTGGTCATTCCACCATTTTTACAGTTTCCAAGTCATTGATTCTCAATATGATTTGATTCCAAAAGTAGGCCTAATAAATCATCATTTATGGCTTCCCCATTCTTCAAGGCTTGCTCTCGTTTTTTAATGATACCCTCGACTGAATCGTAAATACCTCTATCAATTTCCTTCATCCTCTTATTGGTGGAAGTTGGTAGAAGCCTAGAAATATCTAGTGATGTTATTTATGCAGAAATGAAGTTTTTTTTTCTTTCAGTAACTGACATGCATTATTATTCATAACAGCTTGAACTCTTGTGCATCTATGATCTATCATCATCATCATGTGAATCATTTAGTATGTCATATCTCCTTAATTTACAAGACTTTCTGAAAACTAGATATCAAATATATTGGTACAAGGCATATGATATCTACGAAATGTAATACAAAAACCATATATGTGTCGTTACAAATATATTGATCTTTGTGCATTTTCTTAAGACTAATTTGCATAGAGATAAATGGTAATAGGTTGATCCCTTTATAAATCATGGTGAGTTTTCTTCTGGTAAAACTAGAGCATGCTTAATTTAGTTGTCAAGGACACCAAAGTCATAGTAGTCTTACCACCACATTGGGATGTTTGTATACAGTGCCGTCATTAAAAGATACCCCTGCCTTCTCAGAAGCCCAAACATTTTTGTTCCTTCTGCATAGCTGCTTCCAAATGCCGTTCTAGAAATTACATCACAAGTCAAATTCTGAAGAAAAGGCCAAACATCAATCTCACATGATCCATCTAATGACAACATTTCCTTCCATTTGCTAATCATATCATGACTGCTTTTTAAAAAAGCTGGTAGCATATTCTGAAAGTTGTGCAATAAATCACATAAGCAAAAGAAAAATTAGAGGTTGAAAACTAAGTACATGAATAAATGAAAGCCATAACCTTACTTTCAATTTATCTGCGTGGAATGCCGGGGTAATAATTTTCCGATGTTTAGCCCATTTTTCACCCTGATGTTCTACCAGTCCAACACTAAAGAATTTGGAAATGGAATTTAACTTTGGTTTAGGGAAGTCTTGCATCTTATTGAAGACTTCTTTGATTTGTTCTGGGTTTGTGATGATCACCTTTGGTGTCACACCTTCCCATAAAAAGGAATTCTTGCCTGTACATCCATTTATTATTAGCAACTGTTCAAACAAGGAACAACTTCAAGTTCTACATTTCATATTAGCTTCAAGAGCATATAATGTTTGGTGCCTAAATTTGATAATACTATAAACTCCTCCAATACTTCTTTTTACCCATGTATTCACAGCTATCCTTACCACTACCACTATAGCCATCATATAACCCCTACCATCACTTCCTTGTTAAATTAAGGGGCCAAAAATAAACTGTCAACTAAAGGGTATCAATTATGAATGCATTTCAACCGTAAGACCTCCCAAATTACATTTATCTCGGATAAGAATTTCAAGATCAATCGAGTTAAAGAGAGGAATTGAAATGAATTGTGATAAAATGGCTTATTTGGATATTAAATCCAGCAAATTTGAAAAGTTATGGGATTTTAACTGAGTTTTTGTTTTTCTAAGCTCTTTAGTCCTGTGAAGAGGGGTAGAGGGAGATCAAAAAGAATAATGGAAGATATTGCTAAAAATGACATCAATATCAATAATATCCCTCCAAATCTGATTTTCGATCAAGCTCAATGCCATAGTGTGATTCATATAGACGACCTCACTTAGCACTTAGTGGGATAAGGCTGTTTGTTTCTGTTGCTTTTGGCTCTTTGCTCTCTATTTCAGTTGAGGTTTTCTTTCCATTTCAAACTTTGAACTTCAATGCAAGATGTGAAATTCTTTCTCACCCACTGTTTTCTTCAATTAGCCTTTGCTCTCATGATTAGGCTTTCAAAATCCTAAATTTCAGTGTTCTCAGGATGATCAGGTTTCAATATTTGCTTGGATCTTCCTCCAAATTCTTTGTAAACCAAGGTCAGGGTCAAATTTATTCTCACAGCTGAATCTGAATTCTATTATTCATTTTCTAGCTAATACTCAACAGAAATTGTTGATTGTTCTATGAAAAATTAACACTTAGTTGTGTACTGCTATCATGTAGAAGTTATAGAGGGGTAATTTATATTGCAGCACGTACAGAAGAACTACAGAGATTGTTTGGCAACATGATCAGGGCAGTAGGAAGTTCAATTTTTTTCACATCATGACATACAAGACAAAAGGATATTCAGCAACAATGAAAAGACATGCCCTTTAAGATTTGAAGTTTCTTAACACAACACACGAAACACTAAACGAGTTGCATACCATATTTCTGGACAGTTTGATGGGTAGGCAAGAATACATGTGGCGCAACATCATCGGAGAGAGTAATGGGTTTGGAGTTGGCTTCATGTTGCAGCTTGAGCATGTGGTTTTGCTTGGAATCGTTATCAAAAAGCTTAAGCTTGTAAGGTTGACCTTGAGCTCTCAGAAGATTTTCCATCTTCTTTGGTTTCAGCCACAGCACCTGCAAGGCCCACATCGGAATCACAGCAACTATCACTGTCACCACAACCCACATTATTGAAAGCATCTCCATCTCTGCCTCTGGATGACTCTGCTTCTTGTCTAGTGTACTATTGCCAAGGTAAGATATTTATGCAACTAAATATTTTATTGTGACTTTCTTTTTTTGGTAGATATTTTATTGTGACTTTAATTATGTCATGGTTTATTCAATAAAGTAGCGGAAACCGGTTCTATTAAGCATCTAGTCTTGAATTCAATTTTTACATATCTGTGTGTATAGGAAAAAAATCTTCATTTTAGTGTATAACACTACCTAGAACGATTAATCTCTCATTTATTAAGTGATAAGATTATGGAAAAAACCAAAAATAAAGCTGCACGGCAACAATATATTGGAGAGTAGGCAGGTATGTGGCAGCATCTCCATGGCAATGGTGAAGAAAGGCACGTATCATGCCAGGTTAGAGGAAGAGGGCCCACATGGAGAAAAGGAGAATCAATGTGGTAGCAATGGCCCCGGGGCAAAGAAAGGGAATGAGGAAACGCGTGGCTATCACATCTTTACTTTCTCTTCTTTCTTCTTATAACACCTCATTTATGAAGTGTGAAGATATAATTATTCGCTAGTATATAAGGAATAATTGATAGTAGTTATTTTTATGCAAGTTGTGAGAATTATCTCTATTCTGTTCTCCCTCTCTTACTCTCTAATTTCCCAGAATTTGCATCTGTGTACTTTCCTTCTAGGATTCTATTCTGGAAGTGGTTTTAATTCAATCAATACAAAGCTATTTCCCTTTTTATCATTTTGCTCATTACAGACCAACACTCAGGGCAGTGCAACATGTTGTTCTTCTTTATAGCAGAAACAGAATCAGTGAAGCGGTGGTGGGGACCGAATTCATGAACAAACAAACAAAAAACGTTTCAACTTGGATTTAATTTTTTTTTTTTTCACGGGAAGACAAGCTTGCATATTTAAAAATATTCGACAAAGATCAAACTATAAGTAGCTTGATTATAAAAACTCTGATACTATATCAATAAATAATTACTTAAGCATTAGATAATGATCAAATGATTAATTTTATATTATTATTTTTAACAACCAGTTAAAAAAACCAAACTAATTAAGGTTTCACGAGTGTATGAAAGACAAAAGCATATGGCTAAGACGTTAACAATCAAGAATAAAAAACATTTATTTAAAGGCTTATGGTCTCCCCTTAACGAGAATGTGAAAATACAAGAGTTCAAGGACCAGTTCTAAGCAACATAGGGACTTGTTTGTAAATACTAGTAGTTAGTGTGTAATGGGTGAGCTGGCAAGTAGTTAGGTTGGTTAAAACAGAATTAGGTAGTTAGTTACAGATTAGTTGTTTAGCTTTGTAATGAAAATCATTCGATCTGGTCAATATACTCAAGATTTCATCTTCTTCAAGCTTCTTCAATAAGCTTGCTCTCTGTAGTGAATCAAATTAAACAACTAACAAGATCATCATGTAACTGTTCTATAGTCTTTCAAAGATAATTTAAGAGTAGTACTCAGTTCACAGGAAAAACAAAATGCATAAAATAATAAGTTAAAAAAATATGTCACTATAGGAACTCATTTTACAATAAAAGATTCCAAAAAGTTTCAGGCCAAAAAAACCAGTCTATATATATAGCAGCTGCTAGATCAGACAGCAAACATGTAATGGAAGGCATCTAAATGACATCAATTGAAGAAGAGTCATATCTGCTACATTGTGTGCACTTCAGAGTTCAGACTTATATATTTGTAAATTGATATTTGATAGAGTCATAGAGTTATGTGGAATAAGTATATGAAGAAAACCAAAATAATGCTTTGATTTTCTACACCCATAAAATGTTCATGTGATTCACAGTTGATTCAATGAAATATTCACAAAATGAGAGCTTACCATGCAATGATAAATAGGGAAATGTGCATGAAACTTGGCATGTTCAGAGTTCACCTCTCCTAATAAACATACATGCACAATAACTTTATTTCCTCCAAATAGAACCTAAATACCTAATAAAAATTCATCTACAATAGCTTGAGTGTAAAGTCCTCCAAATCAAACCGTGGATTCTTCTACAAGATATGGTATTTGATTTTGGAACAAGTGTCCTTACTATGAATTCATACATGTATTTATTGATTCAAACTACTAGCTGAATGTAAACATACATGCATTACAGGATTCTTAAAATATGGCTTACAGTCTATGTGCTACATATGATTGATACTACACTTTATGCAAAATGAGTTGCGCCCCATGTTTCGGCTGCAAAGTAACCGAAGTGGTGGGAACATGGGCATAGGCCGCAGAAAGCTCAAATGAGAAATTTTGCAGAAGCAATGACAATACTATTTTTGCTTCTAACAAGGCAAAATTTTGGCCAATACATATCCTAGGACCCCATCCAAATGGGAAATATGAAACTTGGCCTTTAGTGGCTTTAGCAATGCCTTCAGAGAACCTTTCAGGTTTGAACTCCTTTACATCATCACCCCATATTTCACTATCATGGTGCATCAATAGTATTGGTAAGGAAATACGGGTTCCTGCAGGTAGTAACAGGTTTCCAAGTTTCAAATCCTTTTGAACAGTTCGAATGAAGTAAATTACAGGTGGGTATAACCTGAGAACCTCATATAAAATCATGGTCACCTATGGGACAAAAAGTTACGAGAAGTAGATTAGCACCAGAAACAGTTATAATAACAATAATAATCTTCAAAATGAAACTATGTCGTGATACATACAATTTTAAGGTGACTTAAGCCATCAAAGTTTGGATTTTGGGTGCCAAAAACCTGCAAAACTTCCTGCCTTGCACGTTCTTGCCATTCAGGATACCGAGCCAATAATACCATTGTCCAAACTAGTAAAGTTGATGTGGTCTCTTGCCCTGCAATGTAGAATATCTTGCATTCCTCAATTACTTCTTGGTTGGTCATTCCACCATTTTTACTGTTTCCAAGTCCTTGATTTTCAATGTGATTTGATTCCAAAAGTAGGCCTAATAAATCATCATTTGTGGCTACACCGTTCTTCATGGCTTGCTCTCGTTTTTTAATGATACCCTCAAGTGAATCATGAATATCTCTATCAATTTCCTTCATCCTCCTCTTGGTGCTAGCTTGTAGACGCCTAGAAAATATCTAGTGATGTTAATTATGTACGAATAAAGAACTTTCTTCTTTTCTTTTTGTAACTGACATGCATTATTATTCATAACAACTTGAACTCTGGTAGCATCTCTCATGTGAATCAATTGGTATTTCATATCTCTAGAATTTATGACTTTCTGAAAACTAGATATCAAATATATTGGTAAAAGCATATTTAAGTTAGAAATATAATATAAAAACCATTAATGTATCTTCGCACCTAATAACTTTCGAGATTGTGAGTTTATTCTCTATGACCTGATGGTCTAAAATTCAGTCAATATGAAAAAGTGAATTTCAGCACAAGATAAAGGGGTCTGTGCAATATAATGTCCACACTTTAAGTCAAAAGAGCTCAGGGATTGCCTTAAAAATATAATATAAATCTCATCTATGACTCTCGACTTAATAGCATAGTAAATCAAAATATGTATGCAATATTCAAGACTCAAATTCATTGTTTTCAGTTTACATGTTATATCTTAAACACATAGACTCCAACATCGATATTGGGTCTTATGATTCTTTTGACAAGAATGAGATGCTTCAGACTACAGAGACCATGGACTTGTTTGACATCAAGCACTCCCATCATCCCATGTTTAATGTGATATTGACAGGCAAATGGCAGGTACAAGCTTTCTAAGTACTTTTTAGTTAGATTAGATAGAATGTAAACATAACAAAAATCTTGTACATTAAGGTTGAAATCTGTTGTCCCAAAACTGTGTAGTTCATTTTCTGTCCCAGCAATAAAGTTTTGACATGTAAATTAAAATCCACCATACTAGTTTGTAAGTGCCCCCTCATGTCTTTTTAAATTAACATGACAAGATTTCACTGGTGGGACAAGAAATTGAGACACAATTTGGGAACAAAAGATCTTTTCTTAAGACTAATTAACGTGGAGATAAATGGTGATAGATTGTTTTCTTTATAAATCATGGTGAATTTATTCTGATAAAACTAGAACATGCTTAATTTAGCTGTCAAGGACACCAAAATCATAGTAGTCTTACCGTGCTGTCATTAAAAGATATCCCTGCTTTTTCAGAAGCCCAAACATTTTTGTTCCTTCTGCATAGTTGCTTCCAAATGCCGTTCTAGAAATCGCATCGCAAGTCAAATTCTGAAGAAAAGGCCAAACATCAATCTCACATGATCCATCCAATGACAACATTTCCTTCCATTTGCTAATCATATCATGGCTGCTTTTTAAAAAAGCTGGCAGCATAATCTGTAAATTGTGCAGTAAATCACATTAGCAAAAGAAAAACTAGAGGTTGACAACAAAGTTCATGAATAAATGAAAGCATTAACCTTACTTTCAATTTATCTGTGTGGAATGCCGGGGTAATAATTTTTCGATGCTTAGCCCATTTTTCACCCTCATATTCTACCAGACCAACACTAAAAAATTTGACAATGGAATTTGACTTTGGTTTAGGGAAGTCTTGCATCTTGTTAAAGACTTCTTTGATTTGTTCTGGGTTTGTGATGATCACCTGTGGTGTTGTACCTTCCCATAAAAAGGAATTCTTGCCTGCACATCCATTTACTATTAGCAACTGTTCAAAGAAGCAACAACTTCAAGGAGGACTGATCTTCTACATCTCATATTAGCATCAAGGGCATACAATATTTGTTGCCTAAATTTGATAATAATATAAACTCCTACAGTACTCTCTTTTACCCATGTATTCACAGCTATCTTTACCACTACCATTCTAGCAACCATATAACCCCAACCCTCACTTCCATGTTAAAAAGAGGGGCAAAAAAACTGTGTACTCAAGCATCGTCATAGCTTTGTCTTATGTTACCCACTAGGTAACAGTCATGAATGCATTTCAACCAAAAGATCTCCCAAATTACATTTATCTTGGATAAATAATTTCAAGAGTAATCAATTTAAAGAGAGGAATTGAAATGAATAATGATAGAATAAATTGTTTGAAAAATGATGGGACTTTAACTGATTTTTTTCTAAGTAAAAGTACAAATGACACATAATGTCCGTAATTGGACAAATTCCTTAATCCTAATATTTCTGTTGAGCTCTATCTATGGCTTTTAGCTCTTTGCTCTCTATTTCAATGGAGGTTTTCTTCCCATTTCAAACTTTGAACTTCAGTGTAAGATGTGAAATTCTTTCTCACTCACTGCTTTGCTCTCATGATTAGGCATTCAAAATCCTAAAATGGCTTCAGTGTTATCATGATGATTAGGTTTCAATGTTTGCTTGGATCTCCCTCCAAATTCTTTGTAAACCATGGTCAGGTTCAAATTAATTCTCACCTCTGAATCAGAATTCTATTATTCATTTTCTAGCAAATATTCAGCAGAAATTGATGATTGGGCTATGAAAAATGAAAACTTATCCTCTTGATGAGTTGGAATGTTCCCTGTACTACAACTTTCATCAGGTGTCCTATTAAATAATCAAGTCTATCGGCTTCGACAAGTGTTAGTTACTTCTTCAGCACTTAGCCAATTTGAAGAACATGACTCTTAAAAATAATTGTAAAAAACCTTTCAAAAAAGTCTAGAGAAGATTAGAAGAAAGCTAAGTTAACATGTTTCGACCTGAAGGAGCATCTAGAGAAGAAACGCAACTAACCATGATTAGTCTGTTAGAATATAATAGGAACCAATTCATGTGACCCTTACTCAACCGCTTAAGCTTTTGGAATAATTGGTTGCTTGACATGATATCAGAGCTTCTATGACCAAGCGGTCCAGAGTTCGATCTTTATTTCCCCCAATTCTTCGGATAAAAAAGTTGAATTTAAGCACATGGTATGTGACAACTTAAGCTTTTTAGATAATTGGTTGTTCACATGTTCTTCTACTTGCACATAGTTTTGACTAAGATGGCCTTAAGTGCATGATTGAACCTCTATTGAATGAATGGATCTCCAGTAACAAATTAAAAAAAAAAAAAAAATCTTCCCTTAGGATTCAAAGTTTGAAAACTCAACAACAATCAAATAACACAACACAACATATATACACACATATTGTTGTATATAACAAAAAATCAAATTATATTTGTACCATATTTGTGGACAGTTTGAAATGAAGGCAAGAATACATGTGGTGCAACATCATCGGAGAGAGTAATGGGTTTGGAGTTGGCTTCATGTTGCAGCTTGAGCATGTGGTTTTGCTTGGAGTTGTCACTGAAAAGGTTAAGCTTGTAAGGCTGGCCTTGAAGACCTTGAGCTCTTAGAAGATTTTCCATCTTCTTTGGTTTCAGCCACAGCACCTGCAAGGCCCATATCGGAATCACAGCAACTGTCACTGTTACCACCACCCAGATTATTGAAAGCAGCTCCATCTCTGCCTCTCGATGACTCTGTTTCTTGTCTAGTGTACTATTACGAAGGGAAAGATATTTATGCAACTTAATATTTTATTGTGATTTTTTTTAATATGTATTTTTTAGATACTCATAGTCATTTTATTCATATTCATTATTTTTCTAGTTTATTCAATAAAGTAGTGGGGACGGTTCTCTAAAGTATAAGCATGCGGTCTTGCCGTCTTGGATTCAATTCTTTTTTTTTTTTTGGTGCATAATAGAATCTTCAAAAGAGTGAAAATGTACCTGGGTTGTGGTAAACGGATTTTGGTCAATCAAGATCCGATGAAATTTAAACTGTTTTGGTGGGATTTCGTGAATTTTCACCTACGGATCAGAACCAACCCAATTCAACAATCTTCAGGTTGGTTTGGATGGATTGATTAGATCGTTGTATTAAAATAAAAATAGAAATAATAACTCTCAAATATTGAAAAGTATTAAAAAATAAGTAATTTAAATCTCCAACATGCAATTACATCATAAGTTCATAATTACCGTCTACTCACACTCATACAATAACACATAACTAAACAAGTAGTCCAAGTCTTCAAATATGATAAATAATTATAAACAAATTAGTCTATAAGTCTCCTAAAAGTTACTCTAATAGTAGGACTCAGTCTCCATAAATCACATAACCTACTAGTAGGTTTTAGGTAAAATTATTAAAAAATTATATTAAATAATATATTATTATTATATAACTGAATTTCAGGTTGTGTTGGATAGATTATTATGAAATCCGATATTTGATCCAAAGATGATTAAATCGTAATAAAATTCATCCGATAGACATGTTTGCCCAATCTAACCCGCATTGTTATCATTGGATCGAGTTGGGTTAGATAGTTTCATTGGGTTGATCCGATCCATATGCATCCCTATTCAAAATATTAATATCTCATTCATTGAGTGAGAGAATTCTGGAAAAAAACAAAAATAAAGTAGCACGGCAACAAGATATTGAAGCAGGCAGCTATGTGGCAGCATCTCCATGGCAGAAGATAGTAAAACATTTTTTGGGTGTCACAATCTACCAACAAAGCCAAAAACAAATTAAACGCAATATATGTCAGCGAACACAATCTAGATTTTTTGGTTGTATTTAGTAGATAATTAAACTCCTTAACCATTTTAGTCTTTTCCTTCTGTGTGAGTTGTATTTGTGTTTGTCTTGGGTTGCACCCCTTGTGCCTTTATTAGATTTGTTGCTTATTAAAAACAAAAACTTGTAATTGGGACTGTAATGTTCATCTGAAGGACCTGGGATTATTTTCCTTCACTACAGTACAATGAACTGAAGTTTAAATGTCGAAGAGAAACTTTGCTCATACGCTTTGGATAAGATTTTGATAGAAAAGCATGCAAGCAGGGATCTAACGTGTGATAACTGTCTCAAAACTACATCCTGAGTTGCTGCACGTTCAATTTCATGTTTGATGTGCTCCAACCGTTTCAGTGGACCTTTTGGTCTTATCTTTATGGCCTTGGCTTATCATTGAAAAATCAGAATATATTTCTTGATCAAAAAATTATTTTCCATCACTACTTGTCCGTCCTATTATATTGTTTGGTTAATTTACTATCTTGAAGGACCTGTTCATCTTGAGGGGATTGAAAAGTAAAATATTGCATGGAAATGGTAGACAAAATGACAAATAGATTGATGTTCTTAACTGCCGTCAATGTGTGTGTCTTAAAAGAGAAGTTGAGTTCAAATGATCAATTTAAGTTTTTGTGATTGTTGATTTAGCTCCTAATGATTTAAGAAAGCAAATAGGTGATAATTTACAAAATTCTAGTTTATTTTAGACATATGTAATGAATGATCGCACAGAATATGAAATGTCCTGTGAATAGTGTCAAAAGCTTAGTGATATTCAACACGTTTCAGCTAGTGAGTTGCATTCAAATTAGTGATTTTGATCTATAAACGACAATCTTCAAAAATATACAAACCAGAATTGCATGAAATTTAAAATGATTAAAAAGTAACTAAGGCACTAAACAATTAATGCTCATACAATTTATCTTAATAAAAACAAAGTAATTAGTAAACAAGGGGAAAATAAAAGACCTAATGATAAATAGTGGTCAGCCAACAAAATGATCTCAAGTTTTTGGAGTAATTGCGAGCTCTATTAATTAAGTTCATCCAGCGTGACCAAAACTCAATCCTAGTTTATTTCAATAACAAGAACCGTCTTCATATGGTGACCAACAGTTGGTGTCAATTGTCATGACAACCAAATCAAGATGACAAAATGACTTCTTTTGAACCTGTGATCAAGTGATGGCAGTCATAACCAGAGATCATTTTAGCACCGTGATTTGGATGACATAACATTGATAACTTAGAGCAAGCCCATCATGAAACAATTTCATTGTAGCAACTCAGATACATCAAAATCAAAATGCCTAAGAATTTGAGTTTAGAAATGAACTCTCTCATTGTTTCAATTGATACATCAACATTGACTTCAGTATCTTCAACTAAAACAGAACTAGCAAAAGCAAACAAGGCAAAGCAACAAATCATCATCAAGGTACAAGCCCACAAAACATACAAAAAGTAATATTAGACATAATGTTTCCCACATACTACCTGAGGCATTAATGGAGCACCAAAGGAACAAAGTCCAGAGGTTAAAGGTCAATGCCTCATCAATAAACACAAGTGGGATGAGGAGGATCCAAAAGGAAAACCCTAATGGAAAACCTCCATAGGAATTTGATTTTGCACAGCTATGACTCAAAACGCTTCCATGTGTTAGGGAAGGCGATCTTAAGGGCTGTGCTTGTACAAACAAATCAGTCAACACAAACTAATGAATTAAACTGCCTCAGTCAAAACATTTAACACAAAATAACAATTGCACAAAAATAACAATTGAGGCCGTAGGATAGATACGAACAAATAGATGAACCCATTTACATACAGGCTTATCAGAACTTATTGAAGCTTATCTACTAAAAAATGCACTAAATAAATTCCAATAAGTGATTTTTAGTTTGCATCCAAACAGGTCAGAATTGCAAAACATAGATTTACAGCAAATTATAACATCCCTCTGATTTCATTTCTCTTCAATGGAATTCAGTCCACTACTTTCAATATTATAAATCATCATAGGGAAACTCATTCATAAAAACAAAAAAACCCAGAAGCATTTCATGAACACTGATAATGAAGAAGCAATGAAAACAAAAGCAATAACATTCATCAACTAGTTGATTTTCCACTCTTCAGAAACATCAATCAACATATCCAACAGAAAAAAAAAAATTGAACTAAGCATGATATACACAAACAGGAAAATTGAAGACCTCACAATCAAAAAAATTCACAACCCAAGAACAATTTCTGAAGAACACAAACATAGGGTTTGAGAAACAACCTAGAAGCGGCGCAACACAACAACATACGAAAGGGTTTGGGTTGTATTTATAGGAAGAAGCATGGTGGAGGGTTTTCCAATTTAGTCCCTGGGATATTTCCATAATGTCACTTTAGTCCTTGCCGAAGCATTTACGTGGACTCGGGCATTGGACTCAGTGAGTCATCAAGTGTCGGTGAAAACTGCCCCATAAACCCAAAAGCTGAGAACTCCGAGAAAGGCATTGTTTTGTTCTCAATCTCAGCATCAGCAATGGAAGCCATGAATCAGAAGATGGTGATGAGTTTGATTCTGTTGTTGTTCTCTGCTTTGGGTGTGAGTGCTTGGACTGGTGAAATCCATGGAAGAGTTGTTTGTGATGTTTGTGGGGATTCTTCTCTTGGACCTGAAGACCATGTTCTTGAAGGTCTCTCTCTAATTGGTGTTATATTGCAATTCTATGTTGTTTTGATTGAGTTTTTGAAGTGGGGTTTTTTCCCTTTTGATGAAATTTGTTTGCTTTTTGTGTTGATAGGCTTATCATTCTCCACCAATTATTGAATTTGGCTGTGTACTTGTGTGTTTTGGTATTGGTGGTGTAATTAGTGATGAATATTTTTAAGATTTAAGCATTTCATGTGCCAATTTCTTGCTTGATTTTATGTTGTATGATCAGTGGAGGAAGCTTGCATTAGAACAATTGACTGTGGACTGGATTGTTAATTTGTTATAGTCATAAGTCTGTTGCTGTCACACATGTGATTGAATATGGAACATGTTTTCAGAATTTATTTATCTAATGAGAGATGCTACCATAAACCCTTAGGAAGTTATGATCATGGTGATGACCTATGCCAAATTATTTGTTTTTTCCCTTCACACTGATCAAAACAAAGTAAGTAGTGAAGGGTGGTCACTAGTGAAGGATGGTCACTGGAGAAGGGTGCTGGTCCTTGGAGCTCAAAGGTGAGAGGGCAAAGTGAGTAGTGAGAAGAGGGCTGAGACGGTCCGATTTGCAATTCTTAACGAAGAATGAAGCTTCATTCTCGCAAGTTTGACCTAAATTGGCCCTGGAAAGTCCTAAAATGCCCCTAAAAAGGTTCCTCAACTGTTTAAAACCTAGGGGCTTGAGTCATTTTGTCCTTCGTCCATATATTGGCCGTGATCTGTCGCTATTTTGGCCGCTATTCATGTCGCTACGGGAGCTATTGTTAGGTGCCGCTATTTCATCTCAATAGCGGCAGGGAGCCACTCTGCTCCGCTATGCCGCTATAGCGCGCTGTTGACTACTATGTTATGTATATAATATTTAGTAATGGTATCGTAGGTTCAAAGATATATATTCCATAATAGTCACATCCCTTTATTAGATTGCATCCGATTGTCTTGTAATAGTTAATAATTTCCAAACTAATTTCATGACATCCTTTTACCATCCTACTGCTATGATTAATTATATTTTACTCCCTACACATTTGGTTTCCTTTTTGCATGCATAAGGATAAGTGTATTTCACATAAGCAGATTCTGGTTAAGAGGTATATAAAGGATGGAGTGTCCCAATTCTTAGTGTTCTTGCAAAGTGAGTTCACGAGAGAATTTAGTGCCATTAAGGATGACTAAACGTATAGGAACTACCTGTTTACGGGACAGTATGTTGTAAAAAAAAGTGTCTGATTGAGTTGTCTTTTCAGGAGATAGGTTTCTCATGAATGTATTCTTACATAAGCTATTAAGCTTTGATACTTATCAGGATAACATTTTCTTCTATTCTCTGTTTTCTTCTCTGTTCCCCTGTCATTCAAAGTAATTTCCTCCTATTTTCATAAACTGCAGGAACCTAGGTTGTTGAAAAGTAGACCTCTCAAAATGCTGGTTTTTTTTCATTTTCACAATTGGTGAAAAACTAGACAAACAGCTTCATGTTTTAAAGCAATCAACTTTCAAATTTTATCCTAAAGATCCATGTGATGTTTCATGGCTGTTCTTTCCATTTTTCTTTAAGCAATATGTAATATTGATTCTGTCACAACAGAATTTAATGTGGCCTCTATCAGAAATGATACTTCATTCTTGGTTCAGAGCTAGGATGCAGTTTCCCTAGATTGACTTTAACATGATAGTAACATATTGGAAGATTAATGCAGGTGCTGAGGTTGCTGTTCTTTGCATCACCAAGTCCGGGGAGGTTCTAAATTATCAGGCATTTACTGATGCTAAAGGGATATACACAGTGGCAGAGACAATGCCTGAGAGTGACCGTTGGGATGCATGTCTTGCTCGACCCATCAGCAGTTTCCATGAGCACTGCACTCATCTTGGTCAGGGCAGCCCAGGGGTGAAATTCAGTTACAATCACCCATCAGGACGTTCACATTCTGTCAGAACCTTTATTTATCGACCTGTCAGTGTTCCAACATACTGCATTTGATACACAGTGGCTTGTTCTGAATCTGGCTGTGCGTGTGCTTGGTTGAACTTCAATAGAAACTAATGAGTATATGGACATAATCTCTTTATAGTGTATGTGTAGTTTTGATCAGTATGTATTTATATGGAGGTTGGTCTAAGTACAGCATGAAAAATTATATAAATAATTGTAAATGGCATTTACATAGAGAGCAATTTAAATTCATTGCAAATGGCTTTATCATTGAGAGTGGCAAGAATGAGAGATCTCACCTGATATGTTTCCCTATCTCTGATTATACTGTGGACTGGATTGTTAGAGTCATAAGTCTGTTAGTGTGTGCAAGTGTAGTTTTGATCAATATGTATTTATATGGAGGTCTAAGTAGAGCATGAAAAATTATATAAATAATTGTAAATGGCATTTACATAGAGAGCAATTGGCTTTGTCATTGAGAGTGGCAAGAATGAGAGGTCTCATGTATGGTTGTATGGTTATAATTAACTTTTCTCACACTCTCACCTGATATGTTTCCCTACCTCTGATTACACAGTCTATTTGTTAAGATATTTCAACTTAATGCATAATTGAGTAATTTAAATTTTTTTGGAGTAGTTCATAAAAAATTTATAAGTATCATACTCGCATTTGACCTCACTTCACTCTAAGATAAACTTCACACTTATAAATACTTATGAAATAAACAAACAAGATAAGCTTATTATATCATATTATCTCAACAAACACTGAATTACAATTAAAGATGATAGTTTGTCATATCTTGTTCTAGAAAACTATAAAAAACACTTAAAAACACTGACACAAGCGGCGAATGGCGACAGCGACTGGCTTTGTGTTCTCTCAGGGCAGTGGTGGCGGCTCGAAGGAACCACCGGACAAGGGCATGAAGGAGTTTGAGAAACCAGTCTCTTTTCGGGATAAACTGGTTGGTAAGAAAACGTGTGATGTTGTGGATGCTGATGCTGATCTACGGGAGAAAGGACTATTTACGATTGAGCATGAAGGAGGGAACCGTCTGCTTCCCATGTGTTTCATCAGGGAAGAGGTGTTTCAGAGCGTTTGCGCCCCATGGAAGGATACTATAGTGGTGAAGCTCCTTGGCAAGTCTGTTGGTTTCATGGCAATGAGAGATGGGCTTCGAGCACTGTGGCGTCCCCGTGGGGGCATGGATGTGCTGGACGTTGGACATGGTTACTTTATGGTTAATTTTGATCTCGAAGAGGATAGGAGGAAGGCGCTGGAAGGTGGACCATGGCTCTTGTTCGATCACTACTTGTGCATGAGACCTTGGACACCGGAGTTCATTGCGTCGGAAGCAAAGGAGGAGAAGACTTGTGTGTGGATTCATTTTCCTAGCCTGAGTGTAGCTCTCTATGATAAACGCATTCTCATGGCGTTAGCCTCTGCTGTGGGAAAACCTGTAAAGGTGGACCTAACAACACTGAATATTACCAGAGGCAAGTTTGCCAGAGTCTGTGTAGAAATTGACTTGAATCTTCCTGTCGTGGGAAGGGTTTGGTTCCGGAACTATTGGTACAAGGTGGAGTATGAAGGCCTTCATCTACTATGTGCTAAGTGTGGCTGCTATGGACACCTACTTCGCCAATGCACTCAGGTTGAGACTCCACTACAAGCTAAAAAGGACGGGCATACGCCGACGCCGTCATCGGTGGTTTCAGCGGTTCAAACTGACAGTGCAGAGACTAGGGCTGAGGTGGCAGGGTCAAACGATGAGGCCATAATTGCATTGAATGTTGAGGCCGCAATCATTGGTCAGTTCCAAAATAACTCAGAAACGGTTGCATCAGTTATGGAAATTGGCGAAACTCATGGGGTTATTCAGAAAGATGCCAAAATGGGAGATACTAAGGAGGATATTCCAGATATGCATGGCACATGGTTGACTGTATCCAGGAGGAAGTCAAAACCTAAACCACAAGCGGTTCGCACTAATGGGCCTAAGATTCAAGAGAAGTTTCAAACAAGGCCCAAGGTCATACCAAGCAATCCAGTTCGTGCTGGGGCCCATGCAGAACTCAAAATCAAGGAACGAGCCAAGAAACTGCAAAGTAATCCCTCACAGCAGAAGTTCTCAGCACCAGGGCATATGCTACCACAGAAAGAGACTCAGGGGAAGAAGAGACTACGACCAACCGATGTGGGAGGAGGCACGCTATTGGGTAGTTCCTCCTCAAGTGCGTCGGAGCCAAGTGGGATGGATGGTGTAGTAGCCACAGTCACGTCACCTGACATACCTGTTATGATGAATGTGGAACATGTGGAGGGAAATCACTATCGTTTTTGCCCCGATGATATGGAGGAAAATATGGCTGACTTTCAACGTAGTAATGAGCATGTGGAAAGGGTGCTCCCTCAACAGTCAACTCCAACGTAGGAACTCTGACTCTGCTGCCCCTATTGCCATAGTTGTTTTATGAATTTTATAGACACAAAAGTTATTGTCTGGAACGTGCGTGGGGCAGTAAGTGTCCGTGGGCAGAGAGTGGTGAGGGAACTAGTGGAGAGATTCAGGCCAGATGTGTTTGTTCTTGTGGAAACTCATTGTCCTTTCTCGAAGGCAGCTTCATTTTGGGAGAAGCTGGGTTATGACGACTGTGCGAAAGCTAAGGCCACTGGATTTGCTGGTGGTATTTGGGTCCTTGGCGCCAAAAACAGGACTTTCACAATCTCAGCTTTGGATATACACAAACAGGTAGTTACAGTGCAGGTAACCGGTTTAGAGTCAGCATGGACTTTTAGTGCCGTCTATGCGAGCCCAAACCCTTCAGGCAGAGATGAACTTTGGAATTATTTGGTAAAACTCCGACGTCGAGTTCC
The DNA here is from genome assembly GCF_012489685.1 of Lotus japonicus. Taxonomy (NCBI): domain Eukaryota; kingdom Viridiplantae; phylum Streptophyta; class Magnoliopsida; order Fabales; family Fabaceae; genus Lotus; species Lotus japonicus. The sequence continues at coordinate 45,007,559 of NC_080046.1, forward strand.
ATTCCCTTGGCTATTGTGTGGAGACTTTAATGAAGTGGCCTACCCCTCTGAGATTAAAGGAGGCAACTTCTGCTCTCAGAGAGCCCAGCGACTCCTAACGATGATGGACAGATGTGACATGTTAGACCTCGGCGCTATGGGCAGTAAGTATACCTGGTTTCGCCGAACAGGAACGGGACAATCTACTGCCAGACGTTTGGATAGAGCGTTGTGTGATGTGGATTGGCGTCATTTGTTCCCTGAAGCGGTGGTGGAGAACCTTCCTCGAGTACACTCTGACCATTGTCCTCTCCTACTTCGTTGTGGTGGTTTTGATGTGCTGAAGGGACCTAGGCCGTTTCGCTTTCTTGCATCATGGGCCACACATCCCCAATTCCAGGAAGTTGTGGAAACAGGGTGGGGTACAAGTGATGAAGGCATGCTTCAGCGGCTTGGGAGCGTGCGGCAAGGCGCAATGGATTTTAATAAAAAAATCTTTGGCAATATATTTCAACGGAAAAGAACTTGTGAGAACCGTTTGAAGGGAGTGCAGCGCGCCATTGAGGAAAGGGAATCTAAGAGCTTGCTCCGGTTGGAGAAGGAGATGCAGCAAGAATACGGTACTATCCCTTATCAGGAGGAACTCCTTTGGTTCCAAAAATCTCGTGAACAGTGGGTTCGTTTTGGGGATCGGAATACCCGTTTTTTCCACGCTCAAACGGTGATCCGGCGAAAACGAAATAAAATTCACGGTCTCATGCTTGGTGATGGCAGTTGGTCAACGGATCAAAATAAACTTGTTGAGGAAGCGCAATCTTTCTTCAAGGGTTTGTTTGCTCTACCAACAGTTTCTGACCCAGATAGTATTCAACTTCAGAACTTGCCTAAGCTGAGTATGAAAGGGGTAGAAGTGCTCCTAGCCCCAATAACGAAGGAGGAGGTTCGCTTAGCAACGTTCAGCATGAAGTCCTTCAAAGCGCCTGGATCGGATGGTTTTCAACCTTTCTTCTTTAAAAACTATTGGCCCCTTGTAGGTGATGAGGTGTGGAGATTCGTAGCCGATGCTTTTTCTACAGGCCATGCAGATCCTGAGATACTTGATACCCTTATAGTCCTAATTCCTAAAGTTGAGTGCTCGAAAAAACTTAAGGAATTTCGACCCATAAGCTTGTGCACGGTGATTTACAAAATCCTTACTAAGGTGCTTGTAGGACGTATGAGACCTTTTCTTGGAGAGCTGATCGGACCATTGCAAGGGAGATTTATCCCAGGACGATGCTCGGCAGATAATATCCTTCTGGCTCAAGAAGCGCTCCATTTTATGAAAAAGTCAAAAAACAAGAATGGGGTCTTGGCTATGAAGATAGATTTGGAAAAAGCTTATGACAATATTAGTTGGGATTTTCTGCGCAGCACTTTGGTTCAGTTTGGATTCCCCTCTAGTATTGTCCAGCTTATTATGTGGTGTGTCACCAACTCTAAACTTAGCATCCTTTGGAATGGAACGCGCCTTGAGCGTTTTGCTCCATCCAGAGGACTTCGCCAAGGGGACCCAATGTCTCCTTATCTGTTCCTTCTATGTATGGAGATCTTGTCACTTCATATTCATGAACTTGTGCAGCAAGGAGTTTGGAAACCTATTCACCTTGCACGGAATAGCCCGGGTTTATCTCATCTTCTTTTTGCAGATGATATAGTGCTTTTTGGTCATGCCTCGACCGCTCAGGTTCAAGTAATCTCCAAGGCGCTCCAAGATTTTGCTTTAGCGTCTGGTTTGCGGGTTAACATGGATAAGTCTAAGATGTTTTGTTCCCCAAAGGTCTCTCATGTTAGACGTCAAGCCTTTACCTCTATCACTTCCATAGGGGGCACTTCTGACTTGGGGAAGTATTTGGGAGTGAAGCTGTCTCAGGACCGTAGCAGTCGACGTCATTTTAGCTATGTTCTTGAACGAATTGAGCGACGTCTCTCCTCCTGGAAAATGAAGATGCTAAATAGAGCGGGCAAAGTCTGTCTAGTGAAGTCTGTGTTAAGCTCCTTACCTGTATATGATATGCAAGTGGCCTGGCTTCCAACGGACACTTGTAGCCGCATTGATCAGATAAGCAGAAAATTTATTTGGAGCTCTAACCCGTCTCGGAAAGGCTGGCACCTTGTGAACTGGCGAGAGGTGACTAACGTTAAGAACAAAGGGGGGTTGGGTGTGCGTGAGACGCATAAAGGGAATGTTGCCCTCCTTGGCAAGCTGGTGTGGAAAATGGTTAATGAACCTACATGTCTCTGGGTGCAGCAGTTCCAGAATATATATTTGAAGGGGACCAACTTTTTTTGATTATGAAATTAAAGGCTCTACTTCCATTGCCTGGAGAAGTATCATAAGAGCCAGAGATGCATTACGGGACGAGTTTTCTTTTCTTCTTCAACAGGGAAACTCCTCTCTTTGGTATACGAATTGGTCAGGCTTGGGAGCACTTTGCAATCTTATTCCCTTTGTTCACATAAGCGATAGTGATTTGCGAGTGCATGATATCTGGGATAATGGTTGGCAGTGGGATAAACTTTGGTCAATCATTCCCAATGATATTCGTACTCACCTAAACTCCCTCCCAGGGCCAACGGGAGTGGAGTTCCAGGATACGTGGCGATGGAATCAGCGGCCTGATGGGTGTTATTCTGTGGCTTCGAGCTACTCCTGGTTACGGGATCAAAGTCATGAGGGTGTTGAGAACCCGATCTGGAGCAAGTTGTGGAAGATGCACATTCCTGAAAAGTATAAGTTCCTCTTGTGGCTTTGTCTCCATAACTCCCTTCCAGTAAATGAGCATCGATTCACTTGCAAGCTTACGATGAGCCCAGCTTGCACCCGGTGCTCCCATGTGTCAGAGGATGGCCTTCATGGCCTTCGCGATTGCCCGCATTCGAAGGAACTTTGGCTCAGCACGGGTGGCACCCTTCCTCCTAGTTTCTTTGTTGGTAATCTGTGGCATTGGATAGAAGACTTGCTGATTCACCCCGATGCAGAATTCTTGCTCCATGTTCTTTGGTGGGTGTGGCGGTGGAGAAATAATATGATTCTTGGTGATGAGGTGTGGACTTTAGAGTATGTTAAACGTCAGATTGTGAGCACCAGACCGAACCCTGATTGGTTGCGGGGTAGTATGAAGAACACTCAGCAGTCATCGCGTTTTGTTCCTCCTCCACCTGGCTGGGTCAGTCTGCATGTTGATGGCAGTTTCTATCGATCATCGTCTAACATGAGCTGTGGCGGACTTATGAGAGACCATCATGGTGCTTGGGTGCTGGGTTTTGTTAGCTTTGAAGGTATTGGAGAGGTCTTCCTGGCCGAGTTACTTGCTGTTATTAGAGGCTTGTCTCTAGCGTGGGAGCGAGGAATCAGGAAGCTCATTATTGTGAGGATATGGTGAAGGCTTTAACTGGTTCAGGGTCCTTTAATTTATATTCTTGTGCTGCATACTTAGCAGAAGCCAGAAGCTTGCTCCACCAGGATTGGGAAGTGTCTATTTTTCATCACACTAGGGAGAGGAATAAACCCGCAGATGCGCTAGCCAAATTGGGGATGAGCCTTCGTTGGAACTTCACTACGTTAGAAAACCCACCTTCTGAGGTTATTCCTTTAATGGGGTGTGGTTAGTTTGTTTGTGTTTTGGTTTTTGTCTTTTGTTTTTTCATTCCCATGTACCAAAAAAATAAAAAACACTTGTTATGAGATAATCTTGTATGAAAAAAGCACCTTATTTTTTACTTTCAAATATTTGTTTAGTGGAAAACTGAAAATAGAAAAATGTTTTTTTCTTAATTTGATTCTTGCTAACACAAATTTTGAAAAACAAAAAAAAATGAAGGTAATGTTTTTATAGCTAAAATGAAATATATTTTCATAAATGAAACAAAGGAATAATCTTTCCATAAATAGCAATGTGTTGAGAATGAACCAAACGAAGAAAAGAGAGAGAGAGAGTTAGAAGAGAGAGAGAGTAGAGAGAGAGAGGTTGTTGTAACTGATTGATTCTGTTATGAAAAGGTGAACATTACAAGAGTATATTCAAGTATATATAGTCTTACCTAAAGACTATTATAATAGCTACTAGCTACTATTAGTCAACTAACAGGATAGTTGACTAGAAGTTACTAGTCTATAGTATATCCCTAATACACCCTCGCAAGCTCAAGGTGGGAGATGAAGTGTAAACTTATCAACAACCTTGAGATTGGAAGCCAATGCAGCAAACCTTGTTGGAGACAAGGCTTTAGTAAAAATATCAGCAACCTGATCCAGGGAAGGTACATGAGTCACAATCAGACTTTTGTTAATCACTTTGTCCCTAACAAAGAAGATGTCAAGTTCCATATGTTTGGTCCTAGCATGGAGAACATGATTGTGAGTAAGAGCCACTGCACCCATGTTATCACAGAAGACATGGGGAGTGAGATAGGGAATCTGCAGCTCTTGAAGTAAAGACTGAATCCAGAGAATTTCAGCAGTTGTATTGGCCAGGCTGCGATACTCAACTTCTGTGCTGGAGCGAGCTACAAGAGTTTGCTTCTTAGAGCTCCAGCTGACCAAATTTGGACCAAAGAAAATACCAAAACCAGAAGTTGATCTCCTGTCATCAGGATCAGATGCCCAGTCAGCATCACAGTAGGCCTTTAGAGGCATAGGTTGATGCTTGAAGCCCTTTTGCAGCAACAAACCATGATGTGCAGTACCTTTGAGATATCTCAGGATTCTTTTTACTGCAGCCCAGTGTTCTTCAAGAGGCTGAGAGAGAAATTGACAAACCTTGTTCACAGAAAAACTAATTTCAGGTCTAGTGAGGGTAGCATACTGCAATGCCCCAACAATAGATCTGTACATAGTAGGATCTTGCAAGTAATTAATTGGCTCCATACTTGGTTAACCTGGTTGAACTGACCATAGGTGTGGATATTCCCTTTGCTTCAGCCATATTAGCTCTTTCAAGGAGGTCATGAATATACTTAGTTTGGGAAAGAAGAAGAGAACCATCCTGAAGTCGCTGAACTTGGATGCCCAAGAAATAGTCCAGATCACCTAATTGCTTCAAAGCAAAATCCTTGTGGAGCTTTTGAACTAACTTCTGAATCAAGGGAATGGATGAGCAAGTAACAATGATATCATCTACATATACAAGTAGATACACCTTGTCATGACCAGAGGAAAAGGTGAACAAAGAAGGGTCACACCTACTGGACTTGAAGCCATATGTTAGTAATGCAGCCTTGAGCCTTTCAAACCAAGCCCTGGGGGCTTGTTTCAGACCATATAAGGATCTTTGCAACTTGCAAACCAAGGATTTATCCTGATTTTCAAAACCAGGGGGCTGTTGCATGTACACCTCCTCTTCCAAGAAACCATTGAGGAAGGCATTGTTGACATCTAACTGTTGTATATGCCAACCATGTGTAACAGCCAAAGTGAGAATGACTCTAATTGTGGTCGGTTTAACAACTGGGGAGAAAGTCTATGTGTAGTCTATGCCAGGTCTATGATGAAACCCCTTGGCCACTAATCGGGCCTTGTACCTATCAATTGACCCATCAGCATTCTCCTTGATCCGGAAAACCCATTTGCAGCCTATAGGTTTTCTGCCAAGAGGAAGTGGGACTAGAGACCAAGTGTGATTGGAAAGAAGAGCATCATACTCTTGTTGCATAGCTTGCATCCATTTGGGGTCTTTCAAAGCTTGTTTAGCAGTTTTGGGTTCTGCTTGAGCCAATAAAAGTGTTGGAAACAGTCTGGGTTTCACAATCCCAGATTTGGCTCTTGTAGTCATAGCATGAGTGTTTATTGGTGCTGTAGGTTCTGGGACAGAAGTGACTGCAGAAGTAGGTCCCTCTGGTGGAGGGGAAGGAGAGTGTCCACTGGATGAGGAACCTGATGATGGCAGCTGAGTATTGATGGCAGCAGTACTGGAGGCAGGACTAGCAAGCTGAAAGCCAGGAGGAGGTTGAGAAGAGGTAGCCTGCTGAACTGGTGCTGAGAACAAAGGAATCTGAGCCAGTATAGGAGACTGAACAGGAACCGTAGCAGAGGGAGAGGAAAACAACTCTGAATAGGGAAACTTTCCTTCATTGAATACAACATCTTTAGAGATGAAAATCCTCCCTGTGCTGTCCAAGCACTTGTAACCTTTGTGATTAGGAGAATAACCCAGGAAGAGGCACTCCTTAGATCTGAATGCTAATTTGATGTTGGTATATGGTCTTAAGAAAGGATAGCAAGCACATCCAAAGACTTTCAGAAATTTACAATCAAAGGGTTGATTGTAAAGCTTGTGGTATGGACTGAGATTGCCTATAGCTGAAGAGGGAGTCCTGTTTATGAGGAAGGTAGCAGTCAAGAAGGCATGATCCCAGTACTTCAATGGAAGCTTGGCATGAGCAAGTAAAGTTAAGCCAACTTCAACCACTTGTCTGTGCTTTCTCTCCACACTTCCATTTTGGTGATGTGTGTGAGGGCAAGTCACTCTATGGACTATCCCATGATCAGCAAAGAACTTGGAAAGAGGCCTGAATTCTCCTCCTCCATCACTCTGAACAGCTTTGAGTTTGTGATTGTATTGCAATTCTACCATAGTCTTGAACTGTGTAAAAATTGTGTAGGCCTCTGATTTTGCCTTGAGAGGATAGATCCATGTATACTTGGAAAAGGCATCAACACAGGTGAGAAAGTAGTGATAACCACAAGTAGATTGAACAGAGGCTGGACCCCATAGGTCAACAAACACAAGTTGCAGAGGAGATGTATAAACTGTGGTAGAGGTATGGGAAGGAAGCCTATGAGATTTACCAAGGCAGCAAGCAGTGCATACAATATTGGTATGCTTAGAAGGAATATTTATACTACATTGTTGTAGGGCATGCTTGAGGGCCTCATGATGAGGATGCCCAAACCTATTATGCCATAGATCATAAGAAGTAGTAGGAGCAAGTGCTGAACTAGTAGATGACACTTGCTCTTTATTGGATTGTAAACTAGAAACAGAAACTAAAGAAGTTGCAGAAGTAGCAGTAGGCTTATCAGTAGTGGAGGGAGCTTGTGCAGGTTGAAAATCTTCAAAGCTGTAGAGACCATCACTGCCAAGCTTTCCTTGAACAAGCAAATCAAAAGTGGCCTGAGATTTCACAAAACAATCATTTGGCCAGAACTCAAAAAAGACTCCATTATCTTTTGCAAACTTGCTCACACTAACAAGATTCTTTGTAATTGAGGGAACCAAAAGCAATTTTCTAAGTGTTAAAGTAGTGTGAGGTTGAATAGGTGAATTTAGCTTAGCTGTGCCAATGGATTTGATAGACACACCTTGACCATTGCCCATAAGGACATGATCACTGCTGGCAACAGAATTGGTATCTGAAAACAGTGTTGAGTCATTGGTGATATGATGAGTGGCACCAGAATCAGGATACCAACTTCCTGCACCATGAAGAGAATTTGACCCTGCTAGTAGTCCCTGAGGTGCTGGTCCTAACTGTGAGCTGTTATCAGAAGAGGCTATTGGACCAGTGAGATAGGATTGTGGTGGCCTTTGTGTGGGTTGTGAAGGAGCAGGTGCTAATGCTCTTTGTGAATTCCAGCCAGGTTGAGAGTTGTGTTGTGGATGGGAATTGAAAGAAGCATATCCTCCAGGAGAAAATTGCTGTGAATACCAGGAAGGTGCAGTAGGTCTGCCAGGAATACCAAAACCAGGCATAGAGGGAAAACCTGACATAGGAGAGAAACCAGGAAAACCAGGAAATCCAAACTGATGAGGCATTGCTCCAGGAAATCCATACTGTGATGGAAAACCCCCAAATTGAGAAGCGCCAGTACCAGAAGTGTGTCTGTGATAACAGATAGAGGCATCATGACCAAATTTTGAGCAAATCTGGCACTGAACTGAGTAATCTTTTCCATTGCGTCCACGGCGACCGCCCCGGCCACCGCCACGGCCACCACCGCGTCCTCCGCTGCTATTGCGATAATCACCTTGATAATCACCATTGGAATGATCAGAATTTGAGTGTTGCGTTCCATATGAATCTGCAGAGGATTGCACATGAGCAACAGTAGCTTGTGCGACATTTGCAGTGATCAACGAATCACTGGAATTCTTCTTCTTCACTCGATCCAGTCGCGCTTCATGACTGATAATCACCGATTCAACTTCGTTGATGGAGCAAGGAGTTCCACGATTGAACACAAGTGTCATAAGAGGACTGAACTCCTCTGGAAGACCATCGAAGATGAAATCCAGATGATCGCGAAACGAAACCGGATCTCCAATCGAAATCAATGTGTTGATAATCGACTTGATCTTACGCAAATATTCAGAAGCGGATAACGAACCTTTGGTGATGGATTTGAGCTCAGATCGAAGCTGCGTTGACTGCGCGTGTGCTTTCGATTCATGGAAATCGATAATCTCATCCCAAACCTGATACGAATGTCTACAATTGATCACGATCAGAAGAAGCGACTCCGAAAGCGAAGCCAGCAACCATGTGAACAACGCTGAATCTTGTTGTTCCCAGACAGAGTACGCTGGATTAACACTATCAGATGCACGATCTTCATCAGAAAGGAAGCGATCTGGAATCACTGGATCTACAACAAATCTTTGAAGCTTGTGTGATCGAATCACACCTTCGATCTGCTGCTTCCAGGAGAGAAAATTTTTGTCATCAAGCTTGATGCTTATACTGTGCGAAAGAGACTTAGAGAGAGAGTTCTCAGTGGTAGAAACACTGGCAGCCATGGCCATGGATCGAAGCTAGCTCTTGATACCATGTTGAGAATGAACCAAACGCAGAAAAGAGAGAGAGAGAGTTAGAAGAGAGAGAGAGTAGAGAGAGAGAGGTTGTTGTAACTGATTGATTCTGTTATGAAAAGGTGAACATTACAAGAGTATATTCAAGTATATATAGTCTTACCTAAAGACTATTATAATAGCTACTATTAGTCAACTAAGAGGATAGTTGACTAGAAGTTCCTAGTCTATAGTATATCCCCAATACAATGCCTTATACCAACTAACAACTCATCCCATGAAAATAAAAGGAAAAGTTAATTTAAAAAAATAAAAAATAAAAACCTTCTTGATCCTCCTCCAGCAGCAAAACTCATCTCCTTCACAAACAACCATAACCCTTTGTAAGTTTGAATTCATCAAATTTTGCAACTTTTCCCTTTTCTTCTCCATTCATTCTCAACTCAATCAAGCATTCACATTCAGCACTGTTCTTTCTTCCAAATGGAGGACCGCACCAAACAAGACAGTGAAGAAACCAATGGCAGTTCTGTCCTATCTCACCGACCCGATTCATTTGGCCGGTATGGTCGGTTTGGTGGCAAGTATGTCCCTGAAACTCTCATGCATGCAATCACTGAGCTAGAGGCAGCGTTCCATTCCCTTGCTCATGATGAAGCCTTCCAGGTTCTGTTTTTTTCACCATTTTCACCTTTTTCTGTTGTTTTTGTTACCTTTGAATCCCAAAACCCACTTGGGATTTTCAGTTTTTGTGAAGAAAATTCAAATGGGTATCTTCAGGGACTAATAAAGTTTCTAAATTTTGCAGAAAGAGCTTGGTGGGATACTGAGGGACTATGTGGGTAGGGAGAGCCCACTTTACTTTGCTGAGAGACTGACTGAGCACTACAGGCGTGGTGATGGGGAAGGGCCTCATGTGTATCTGAAGAGGGAGGATCTCAACCACACTGGTGCTCATAAGATTAATAATGCTGTTGCTCAGGCTTTGCTTGCCAAGAGGTTGGGGAAGAAGAGGGTTATTGCTGAGACTGGTGCTGGGCAGCATGGAGTTGCTACTGCCACTGTGTGTGCTCGGTTCGGGTTGGAATGTGTTGTTTATATGGGTGCTCAGGATATGGAAAGGCAGTCCCTTAATGTTTTCAGAATGCGTCTACTTGGTGCTGAGGTATCTTGCCCTTATTGTACTTGTGGTTGGTGTTTTGTTTTATTAGGATGGTACATTCTGTATAGTAGTATCTTGGGAGAATGAAGATTTATGAGAAATTGCTCATTTGTTAGTCAATCCTATTCCTAGTAATTGTTCATGTGAATTGTTGTTTAATTGGCTAATCCTAATTGCTTTCAAGGATCAGCGGTTGGTAACTTGGTATTCTTGACTAACTTTAATGTATTAACATTGGAATAAGACATGGGAAAAAGGCATCTTATTGGAAATGCAGGGTGTATCCATTGCTAGATGTTGACTTTAAAATATCTGTTTGACCATTTTAATAATTTTTTTGTAGAGCCAATGGCTTTGTTTGATTCATGTAGTTGAACTTACATAGTGGGATAAGACTTGGTGGTTTTTGTCTGACAAGTTTATCAATATGCCTTTTTCGCTGGGCTTGATAATTAGGTAATTTTGTGATTTAGGTGAGAGCAGTACATTCTGGGACTGCTACGCTGAAGGATGCTACGTCAGAAGCTATAAGGGATTGGGTGACTAATGTGGAGACAACACATTATATTTTGGGTTCGGTTGCGGGACCACATCCGTATCCTATGATGGTAAGAGAGTTTCAAGCCGTGATTGGCAAAGAAACAAGAAAGCAAGCATTGGAGAAATGGGGAGGGAAGCCAGATATTCTGGTAGCATGTGTTGGTGGTGGTTCGAATGCGATGGGACTTTTCCATGAATTTATCGATGACAAAGATGTTAGGCTGATTGGAGTGGAGGCTGCTGGGTTGGGCCTAGAAAGCGGTAAGCATGCCGCTACATTAACAAAAGGAGAGATCGGAGTTTTGCATGGAGCAATGAGCTATCTTTTGCAAGATGATGATGGGCAAATAATTGAGCCTCACTCTATTAGTGCAGGGTAATTCTTCTGATTGATATTTGGTTACCCTTTTTCTTGTGTCTATCCAGATTATGTCCGTTCCAGTTTTCATTTCTTGTTTTCATGGTGCAGGTTGGACTACCCTGGGGTTGGACCAGAGCATAGCTTCTTGAAAGATGTAGGGCGGGCTGAATACTACAGTGTTACTGATGAAGAAGCACTAGAAGGTAGTACTGCTTTATCTCTATTGCTTTGCCAAATGTATAATGATATCTTTGTTAGAAATGGATTGAATTTTAGTTTTCATTGGTTGTTTAATTATTTATGCTTTTCTTTGTTCTTGTGTCACTTGACATTCCCTCCGTAAATCCCTAACTACATTAAGGATGTAACTGAAACATGTGAAATGGAGAGAAGCAAGAACTATAATAATGAAGTGGCTTGAAGTCGGAGAATTTTTTTTTATAACTAGTGGTACTGACTACTTATACAGGATGCAACTATTTTCCACCTTAATTATAGATGGTAGTACATGTTGGTGGTAGTTGTGGTTATGAATCAGAATTCCATGTTCAATGTCCATTTTGTTTTGCTCTTAAAGTTAGAATTGACTGTCAACACTCAATCCAAAGCATGGCATCCCCAAAAGATACATTTTGGAGCTTCTCCGTCAACGTGGTTATGGAGTTCCTAACCACAACACCAAATAAGTAGTTAATTTGTTGTTCATGGCAACCCCAAAAGATACATTTTGTAGCTTCTCCCTCAACGTGGTTATGGTGTTCCTAACCACAACACCAAATAAGTGGTTAATCTGTTGTTTCCTTTCTTGCTTCATTTGCTATATATTTAGCATTTTGACCCATTTACAATACTGCTGCAATTTGAGAAGATATCTTGCTATGATATTATTAGCTCATTTTTACCTTGACATTAATTTATTGTTTCAGAACTTTTGAGTGACTAAAATTTTAAGTATGAACACCTTAATACCTTATTGTAGTCATCTGTTCGAAAATAAGACTAAGGTTTCTGGAAAAAAATCTTGAGATCAAGTTTTACCTTGTTGGCCACTATATGACACAAGACCTTGTCACTTCATGCAGTTTAAAAATAACAATATCTCAATAATTGTCATAGGCAGCATTCCATTTATCAAGTAAAGAAACTGTCAGTGACATATATTCTTTCTTTGTTCTAAGGTTAGAAGTTGAAGTTGCTTTTTATATGCTGTATCATGTATCTTTATCTCATATTCAAGTGCTTTTGTATCTGCAGCTTTTAAAAGACTGTCCCAGCTGGAAGGCATAATTCCAGCTTTGGAGACATCTCATGCTTTGGCTTATTTAGAGAAGCTCTGTCCTACCCTTCCGAATGGAACTAAGGTTGTGGTTAACTGCAGTGGCAGAGGGGATAAGGATGTTCAAACTGCTTCCAAGTACTTCAATGTTTGAAATTTGGGGTTGTGTTCTACAACACTGCTACCACCAGTGTTATGCCATGATTGAGATTGCTATGAAATTCCTGAGTTTAAGGTGGATCACTTATGAAAGAATTGGCTTGGGAATGGTTCACTTTGTGTAGCCAATTTTTTGCATGGAATTTGAAAAATGTTATGAGGAATTATTAAAGGCCATTGTCTTTTTGTTTTATTTGTTACAAAAAAGAAGAAAACTGCTTTCCAGTAATGCAGTCAAATTGTGTATTGTAGATGAACAATAGGTACAGTTTTGCCAGAATAAAGTATTGTATACCTTTGTGCTCTTCATTTTTGTTATGGTCCATTCTGTTAATTATACTTTGAAGTATCAAAACAAAGAAAACTAGAAGAATTACTAGTCTTTCGACTCTGTAAAGAATCATTGGGATCTGCAACTACCTATTCATTTTTATATTTATTTGAGTAAAAGAGAAATGTTAGCAACACACTCTTTTTGGAGACATTCCAACACATTTTGATTGCTTTATTTTTTGAAAAATCATCTTATTTTTTAAGAAGTGAGAAATATATTGACTTTTTAAAAAATAAGCCAATCTCAAAGAGTATTTTGGAGTATGTTCTTAAAAGAGTGTGTTGGTAGCACTCAATAAGCTTACGTCGGGTTCGACGCCAACTTTAGGGTGTGGCGCCCTTGCCAGTCCAATGTGGGAGTTCGGGTTGCTGTGAAGTGAAATGGGAACGACAATGAAAGGGTTTGTTCGTCGTGGTGGATTAGAGGTTTGGTTCAGGGGATGAGCTCAATGATTGTGGGATTGAGCTCAGTGGAGGGAACCCCGTCGAACTTTTTCACAGTGGAAAGAGGAGTAGATCCGATGACTATCATCTTAGGCTTTTCTTAGTATGAGTTTGGGCCTCTATATTTAGACTTTAGAGGATGATGGTTTGGATTTAAGGTGTGGTGGATGGAGGTTATGGGTGGTTGGTTGTAGGGGCAAGTTCTTCGTCGAAGTAGGTGAAGAAGATGGGGAAGTAGAAGAATGAAAAATGGAGGGGCCCTATATTTCCAATCTTATAGATCATTTGACTTTACTCCTTACTTAATGTCAGTTAAATTAAAAACGCCATGTAGGAGGCCACGTAGGTACATAGATGAGGTGTCAAACGCTGACGTGAAACTTTTTTAGTCACATCATTTTTTTTGTAACGAGTCATGACAGGGATTTCTTTTTGGATAGTCACGATAGTGATTAAAACCACCTTTGCAAAATAGTGACTCAACTAAATAAATGAAAATGTAAGGACTGAAAACCACCTTTCAAGTCAAAGTCATCCTTTTTAGAAAAGTCAAAATGTCACTCACAACAATTGAAAAGTGGGGTCGAGTAGCTTACGTGGCGAGATCTTATTGGTTCATGGACGTGTCAGCTACACTGATTAAATGACGAAAATAACTACCGCTTAGTGACATTAGATAACGAAGCTGACAGGGACAAAACCGTCAAAAATCTAATAACTTCCACATTGTCGAAACCGTTGGGAGGGAAACTCGAAACTGTTCTCTGTTGTGACCATACTCCTTCTCCAAAACCAACAATGGAATCAGCAACTTCATAGTCAGAACAAAGTGACAGACAGAGAGTAATAGAAACAGAAGGGTTTTGAAATCTCTGTGTTTTTGTTTTGTTTTGTTTTATCGACAATGATCGAATGGACGAAGCGATTGAACGCTGCATTTGGGGCTTCATTTCTTTGGCTGATTTGCTTGGTTTACTTCACCCAGGTTTCAATTCTTCACATTTTCTTCATTTTCATGTGGGTTTTTGTTTTCCTTCGAGATCTGATAGTTTCTTATTGGTTTTGTCAAATTAGGTGTTGAATGTTGTTGATCAATTCATGGTCCTTTTTTATACATAAATGTTTTATGTATTTTTCAGCTGTTATTAGATTGTTTTTGTGGCATGCTGAATTGATAATCATGGTTATGCCTTCATTGACTCAATTACTCTGTTAATGCAGGGTTTTAGGTCCTTTGTCTGGACATCAATTTCCTACCAGCTTAAGGATAATCTTAAGTTGTCACCTTCAGCTTCCCAATTTGTGATTTCAGTAGCATTTTTTCCATGGAGCATCAAACCATTATATGGGTATGGATAATTGAATTGAATTGATTTTTTATTCTTTTTGCAATTGAGTGTCCACACATATAAACACTTCCATACATGCATATAAAACTAACATATCTTAATGTAGATATGTGATTGTAGATTTGCAAACTATATGAATATGAATAATTTTTTTATTGTGATTATGGTCTATGATTTTGTTTATTAGTTTAAAACATGAGAGTGGCAATGATTCTATGGTCTGTTGTTAGTTTTCTTGACACCTACCGAGAATATATAACATATTATGATTCTATTATGTTCAATGCTTATGTTTCTAAGCTGCATAAACATAAATTTTAGTAATGCTTATGAATATCTTCCGAACCTACTGAACTGTGTTAACAATTGGAAGCTTCAGCATTTTTGTGGGTTTTGTGTATATTTGTATCTGTCTGTTTACTACAATTTCACACTACTTCATTGCAATCTGATTTGATTATTGATGAGCAGAATAATTTCTGATTGTATCCCAATCAAAGGAAGAAAACGGGTTCCCTACTTAGTGATTGCAACTGTGCTCTCCCTTGTGCCATGGTTGATTTTAGGCTTAAATTCAACATTGAGGGATTCAACAGGGCACCTAATGGTATTTTTGACTGTGCAAAACTTGGGCTCGGCCATGGCAGATGTTGTTGTTGACGCAATGATAGCGGAGGCAGTAAGAGATGACAAGTAAGTTTGCATCTTCAGTTCCTTATATTCATATTCTGCTGACAAAACCCTGCATATAGATATTTTTAATAATGCAAAAGTTTGGGATCTTATATTGGAATAATAATTAAGAAAATCTGAAGAAAAATGCAGAAACACTAAACGTTGCAATTGTAGTTGCAGTTTATGAGCTTTTGTACATTTGCTCTATCTTCACAACAAAAGTAAAAGTTGAATTCAAATAATGGGATCCAGTGGCATACATGTTAGTGCTTGATAGTTGAAAAAGAGAAGGTAAGAAATTTTAAGAAAGGATGGGAAATGGAGTTGAGAGAGAGTAGCATGACTCGTAAATAACAATAAAAGTTTGTTCTGTTATTTTTGCGTTTTCCAAGTTTAACATTTTGTGAGACTCATTTACTAATTCCATGCACCTTGTTCTGGCTCGAATTTACAAGACTTCGTAAGATAATATTTTGTTTTAATGTGATTCTTACATGCCACCCTTCTCACTAGATGAATAAGTTCAATTCAATTTGTTCTTTTTGTAATAACGGACTTTCAATCTCTCAATAGAATGGACTAATGAAGGTAGTTTTCAAGACGAAAACTGGATGGGTTAACTTTTCAACTTTTGTTGATAACCCTTGTAACTTAGACTTATTTCAGCTATTATATCCACATATAAGGTTTGGCCTGGATAAAATTAACCTTACTGAATCTTCTATGATGGATATCTTTCTTGGCATTAGCTAATGGCTATATGTTGCATTGGTGTCTAACATTTGTCTCAGACCCTGGACCCTGTATGTAGTTCATGCTATCTTTTGCAGAATGCTTTTTCTTATACTCTCGGATTAAGTACTGCCTTTTGTTGGTCAGGGCTTCATATGCAGGCGACCTCCAATCAATATCTTGGTCTGCAATGGCTTTGGGAGGGATATGTGGGAGTTTGTCAGGGGGGTTTGCATTATCCAATTTACGGATGGATGCTATTTTTCTTCTATTTTCTGTGCTGCCTTGCATGCAGTTGTTATCATGCTGGTTTGTGGAGGAGAGCTCTGTAAATAGCAAAGTTTTACCAGAGGATTCTATTGATTCACATACGAATGATAGTAGTAGTATCCCAGATGAAGATAGTCCTTTAACCAAAAAGTCCCACAAGAGTACAAGAAGAAGAAAGAACGGCAAAAAGAACAAGAAAAATAAAGCAGTAAATACCAGCAAACCCAAAAAATTTGAGAAAGGAGATTCCATGGCATTAAAGTGGTTCCATTCTTTGAAAGATGCAATTTATGATTTGTGCCGTGCGTTTAAACAGCCAACGATTTGGAGGTAACTAAAGTAGTCTTTAAAGATTTTCTATTCTGTGTATATTTTCAATGACAGAGTGTAGCTTATTCACTTAATGCGCTCATATGCTATAAACTGTTATTAACAATCTTTCTTTGGGATGGCAGACCTATGACTTGGTTTTTCCTTGCCCACATTACTCTTCCCGATCTTTCAACAGTCATTTTCTACTATGAAACCGAGGTTCTGAAGCTGGAAGCGTCTTTTCTCGGGACTGCCCGGGTTGTTGGGTGGTCAGGACTTATGCTGGGCACCTTTATTTATAATCGCCACCTGAAGTATATGACCCTAAGAAAAATTCTCATGTAAGCAATTAAAGAATATTTTTCATTAGTGTCTGTGTATGGTTAACTTGTGCATGTTCAATTTACTGATATGTTCTCATCATGATTTCAGGTGTGCCCATATTGGGTTGGTCTTCTTGAATCTTCTGCAGATGGCTGTAGTGTCTAGGAAAAATATTGCCTTTGGAGTATCTGACAGGGTTATGGTGCTCTTTAGCTCGGCTCTTGCTTTTGGAGTCAATCAATTCAAGTTTGTCATTACTTCTCTCTTCAGTTTCTGTTATTTACTAAGTATTTTTAATTAAAGATGTGCATGGCAAGATAGGTGAAAACATTTCCAAGAAAAACATAAATGTTTTCAAGTAAAGTTTGTTACTTTATCGAATTTCCGTGCCATCTTCATCTCAAAATAGAGATGAAAAACATTTGATATTGATGGCATGTACTTCATTTTCATTACATAGTAATCTTTTGCATTCCATTAAATTTTGGTGTGCCATTGGCACCTACATTTGTGCTTTTGAGCTTTTGTTTCTGGAAACACAATGATTTGAACCACTTTTTATATTTACATCCTAAGTTCCTATTCTTTAGCTGATTATTATTTTGTATTTTGGGAAAAACTGCAGGTTTATGCCTTTCCTGATCTTATCTGGACAACTATGTCCTCCTGGGATTGAAGGGACTTTATTTGCCCTTTTCATGTCAATAAACAATTTGGGGTCAACAGTGGGGTCTTTTGTGGGTGCTGGCTTGGCTTCTATATTGAACATTGATTCAGGATCATTTGACAATCTTCTATTGGGCATCACCATTCAAACCTTGTGCTATTGCATTCCAGTTGCTTTTCTGTTTCTGATACCAAAAGAAGCTACAGGTGTAGCAGCATAGGTTACGAGTTAATGACTACAATTGAGATTGACTTCAGTTACATTAGTTTTTTCTAGGTCCATCACAGCTGGTATTTTACACTTGTAAACGGGAAATGAGGATTATATAAATCTGGTTTATACAATTCTCTTTTGATAATCACAAAATTATTATACTGATTGTATATACTCTTGTAGCAACAATTTTGGTCAGCAAGTCACTTTTTACACATCATTATCTTCAAAATTGGTTTTAACTTCTAAGTGAATTTAGATTTGGTTAATCATTTATCAAAACGCCGTTGCGCATCTGAATGCAATTTATGAAATTAAACTTCTTACTTGTTAAGATATTCGTGCTGGTAAACATTCTAGGATTATTATAGTGTCACCACTAAGCTCTCTCTGTCATACCTTTTCAATTCAATAACCTGTGTTCTTAATTCTTCATTTTCCCCCCTTAATAACATGGGCAACGAAGCCAAACTGATTATAATCAATGATTGGAAGGTTAAAAGAAAATGAAGTTAAAGTTCTGGATAGAAACTCAACTTTAAAGGAAGAAGAAAAATAAGTTAAGCTTGATATTTATAGGACCTAACCTATGAAATGGTAGCTAAGCATTTGAAATCGTTTATGTTTATTGTGCAATGGGAACCAATTATAAGTTAGAGACATGGTAATAGACCACTAATAAGTTATAGAACTGAGAAATGAGATGGTGAGAATGTGGCAAAAAAATAATTCGGAAGCCACTCTTTTTTATCAGAGCCTGGTTTCGATCCAGGGACCTGTGGGTTATGGGCCCACCACGCTTCCGCTGCGCCACTCTGATTGTTGAGAGTGAAGTCCAAAACATTTTATTTGAACTAATATATAATTTGACTGTGGCTGTCAGCCGAAAGCCCAAATAACTGACTACTGTGATGCCTAGCCCTTGAATTTGAACAAAAGAAACTCAATCCAGAAACCCCAAAGGGCAAAACGATTAAACTAAAATTGTAGCGAGGCTCTAGACAAAAAAAAATGGTAACAAAGGATTTCACAAAATCAGAGGGCATGAAAGATAGGAGAGAAGAGAGAAATGAGAGATATGATAAGAAAACAAGAAGAAGATAAAGTTCGTGAAAATGAGATAAAAGAGAGAATTAGATGTTAATGAATCAAAACTCAACTATTTGCTAGACTTCTATTATATATCTAGGTTTATAGCTATCAACGGATGCCTTAATTGAATAAAGATCCTCTCTAATTGAATGAGTCTAAAATGACATGGGTGCAAGTGGAAAGTCTTGAAGATCATATGCTTTTTGTTGGTAATCAATCGTTTTCTACTGTGGCCGACATTCCTGAAATGAAAAAAAAAATATATTTTCCTAGATTTTATGGTCAAAACATGGTATTTTATTCATTAGAAACAAAAAAGTACCACACATTTGAAAACTCTGAAGTGGTAGATTTTCATTGTACGAGAGAACAACTTAATACCACTTGGATTCCGCCAAGGTGGTGCTAATTAAGTTGCAATTTTAGATGGGTAGAACAATTTGTTTGGAATACTACTATTTTGTTTTCCAATAATATTTCTTTCACACCTCTCTTTGGGGTGGAAAGAGATGGAAGGAAGAGAGAGATAGGAAGAAAAGAAAAAATAAGAGAGATAAAGTATGAGTTGTGATAGATGATAAGAGGAGAGAGGTATAAATAAAAATAGGTGGAAATGAAGTGTTTAGAAAATGAGGTGTGTATATATCATTATTGTTTATTTTCAGTTCATCATGTCATCTCTTCATTTTTTTTGTTGCAACTTTTATTTCATTTAAATAAGATAATTGCCCGAGATGATTATGAATATAGAAATACACATTGCTACATATATAAATAACTCTATTATATTTTTATATTTGACGTGAATTTCACAAATTTCATTCAGATTTGACAAATTTACCACTAACTAGTTTTAAATTTACAACATATATCATTGCACTTCCTTCCTTACCATGCTCTCCCTGGGTACTGTAATCATTTTACTTGAATCAATTCACACTAACACCACTTATCTGTGTGTCATTGCTTTAATTGATCAAGATTTTATATAGGCGAGCTTCTTTCTCCATGGCTATGTTGATTTACTTAATTTCCTTGATTTTGGACTCATTCTTACCCAAAATAAAAAAAAAAAAAAGAACGCAACACAATTGTTGAAAATTAGGGAGAGAAGTCATTCTTCATGTCATGTAAATCCAAGAAGAAATTAAGCCCAAGAACCTTTCAAAAAAAAAGCCCAAGAAGAAATTATTGTTATGTTGAATAAATTAAATTGTGGTGAAAAAATAATAGCAGAAGCCACTCTTTTATATCAGAGCCTGGTTTCGATCCAGGGACCTGTGGGTTATGGGCCCACCACGCTTCCGCTGCGCCACTCTGATTGTTGAGAGTGAAGTCCAAAACATTCTATTTGAACTAATATAAAATTTGACTGTGGCTGTCAGCCCAAAGCCCAAATAACTGACTACTGTGATGCCTAGCCCTTGAATTTGAACAAAAGAAACTCAATCCAGAGAGCCTAAAGGGCAAAAAGATTAAACAAAAATTGTAGCGAGGCTCTAGACAAAGAAAAAATGGTAACAAAGGATTTCACAAAATCAAAGGGCATGAAAGATAGGAGAGAAGAGAGAAATGAGCGATATGATAAGAAAAAAAGAAGAGATAAAGTTAGTGAAAATGAGATAGAAGAGAGAATTAGATGTGAATGAATCAAAACTCAACTATTTGCTAGACTTCTATTATATATCTAGGTTTATAGCTATCAACAGATGCCTTAATTGAATAAAGATCCTCTCTAATAGAGCATCTCTCCTAAAAAATCTTAATCCTATATTTTTCTTTAAGGGTTAAGATAATTTTATGATTATTATTATTAAATATATTTTGACAAGTAGTTAAAAGAATGTAGAATTACTTTACATAGGGATGAAAAAAACATTCAAATGCAAAGGATCTTGTTCTTCGAAAATTTGAGCAAGATGGTGCATTTGATTCTGTGCGGTGGTGAACGGTCTTGAGTGGATCTTCTAGCACAGTGGTGTTGTGATAGCATGGTGTAGGAGGTGTCTACAAAGAAACTACGACGTCCAACTCAATGAGAGAGCAAGAAGAGAAAAATTTAAAGTCATAAAAGTACAATGAGATAGTAAAGCAAGTAATGCTTATGAAAATGAACGATCAAACATATATTTTTAGACGTGCGAATAGTTGTACCCAAGGCGTTATTGCCTGTGAGCAATCTTGTTGTCGATTGAGTTTGTTCGGCTATGAGTTGGACGAGATAAAATTTGCTTTTGGTTGTCTCAACAGACTATTTTGGAGTCTATTTAACTGTGGATCATTTGAGTTGTCATTGTTCATATTAGGTCTGATAGCCTTTTGGGCCGAGCAAACATACCCAAATTCACCTTAACTTGGATTCTCATAAATTGTAGCCATAAAATCAAAGGTCAGGATGTGGAGTCACTTTTTTAATTTACTCATGGAGTCAATAGATCCCTCATCTTTATGAAAAAATAGTTAACATGATATTTCACTTCACATTATCAAGTCACTTAAGAGGATCATAATCCTAATGATATTGCTTTTATAGCAGCTGAGAATGAGGTTGTGAAGGAGTAGAAAAGGAGATAAAACGATCCTTAATCTTATTCAAATTTGCTAAAAAATAAAATATTACAAATTGTTTGTTTTCATTAGATACTCAAATGGTTTTTTACAAGTTGGGTTAATTTAAAACCTCGCCACAAGGCAATCTGAAAATGGCTTCTCTTATCCATCAATTCATTGTTTAATGTACTATGTTCTACAACTTTAACACCCTGCCTTGGACTTTGACTCTTTCCTGTTAACTAATCATGCTCTGTGAATGACCATATCTAAGCAGCGATATCTCTTTCTTCACTAAAATATTGAATTCTCGATTTCCTTTAGCTGATGTATAATTGCACACCTTACAAACATTTGGGATTTGGGATGGGAACATTGATGCTAAGATCATGAGTGGTATAATGACCAAACTGATTGTCACTAAAATGAAGCTCAACAATAATATCAGATTAAAAGGGAAAGTTAGTGTCTGAACAACTTTGGACTGCTTCTCAAATTTGGCTATGTATCATAGGAAATTATGACATTTTCATCTAAAATCTTAAAGCATTGAATGAGTCTATTCTGTTATATTATCCGTATCTAGTAAATCACTAACAAATGCATATATGGCTTCAAATTTATATTTAAGTTCACAGCAGTTGAAGTTGCTTAGTTGCTTCAACAATAGATGAAAAAAAATTCACACAGCAAATGTAGCTTAGCTTAGCTTGAGTCCATAATGATCTATTATTTCAACCTTCAATCTATATATTTTCAGGAATCACATCACATTGATAAAAACATAGATAGCAGCCATAAATTAATTGCACCACTGTGCGATCAATTAACCTTTTAAAAAGCAAAGGGAAAAAAAAAAGAGATGATAATGAATGAGTAGTTACTTATTGGGCTTCAATTTGAGTAGTGATCTCAACCTCCTCCATCCACTCAGAGGCAGGCTCACTCCACGACCTGGGTCTAAGCCCAAGTTGAAAATACAACATCATCTCCAAGGCCTCAAGAACTCTATTCTTATCCAAGAACTCATTCCACACCCCACTCACTATGCAGTAATTGTTGTCATAAGGTGGCCGGTGGTGCGCCGCGTGCTGCGACCGCGACACCAGCACCCCGGCCTCTTGCAGCGCCACCACGAGTGGTGGAAGCCGGCTCTTGGTGCCGTGTGCCCACGCGTGAAATTGTTGGCTAAACATGATGCAACCGGCAAACAACGCAACAAAACCTTGAACAACTGGGTCATGGCAAAGAATGGCTATAGGAAGCACTGTGAATGTCACCACACGTGCGAGTGCGTGCAAGTTGTTTGCAAATTGGCGCCTTGTAATAGTCCATGGAAACTTGTGGTGCCCTTGGAAAGCTTCAATTTGGGCTCCAAACAATGGGGTTGTGCCATCTCCATAATTATCAATGGCCCAATGGTACACCCCTGACCCAAGATCTGCTAAGATGTAACCGGCGCATCCTGCCAAAATGGGCTCAGCCCACATGTGCAAACCAATTGAACCCTTTATTGACTCTCCCAAAGAAATGAGCAAGGTTGTGCACCCAGCTGTTACCCATGCCCTATGAGACCATGTTGATTGCAAACTTGGGTCATTATTGTCCATGGGGCGGGTAGCGGCGGTAACCACTGTCGGTCGGGATGGCGCAGGCCTGGGCTCGATGACCAATTGGTTACCATTGGGCTTGGGGTTGGTGGTGGCGGCGGCAGTGGTGGTGGTGGAATTGGAACTTGAGCAATAAACGCGAACTGGGTGGAGGAGTAGTTGCCTTTTGCAAACTTGGTGGTGCAAGCTTGGTAGATGCTTGTGTTGGGCTAAGGAAGACATTGGAGAAGTTGAAGAGGAATTAATCAAATGCTTGTATTTGTGTATATAAGAGCTAGAGAGAGAGAGAGAGAAAAATGAATTGCAAAATTGGAGAGCTACTTGAATAGTAGTTGCATAATTAACTGGGAAGAAATGCTGAGTTTGTGGAAGTAAGAGAAGTTATGTTGTGGTGGGCAAGGAGGATGCGTGGTGTTATGGAGTTCTCAAAGGATGTTGGAGATTTACATTGAATTTGTATCACATACTCCTTTACGTTTCTTATGAGAGAAAGTGTTACAAGAGCAATCTTGATTATTGTTTTACTTGGACAAAAACAATTGCAATTTTTTGTGGTCCCATGAGCATGTTTTATTGGATTGGATGGCGTGGCTGAGTTACAAGTAGCAAGCAACGAATGGAAATAAAAAGAGTGAAGACTTTCTAGTACTTTGTGACCACTCACCCATGTTTTCGTGACATTATGGTAGCATGTAAGGTTGTGTTTCTTCCACGAATTACCAGTTGTATAGAAGGAGCGATCAACAAACCAATAATTAATGGAAAAACATCTTTAAAAGGCTTAATTTCAATTCACAAAATATTGTTCGTAGTTAAAGTCTAGTTGATACCACACATGTAGATCATCGGGTGAAAAATTGTTTTAGCTTGAACAGAGGTCTTGAATTCATAAATCATGCTGAGAGAAGTGGTGTTGTACAAAAAACGAATGAAATTTTTTTGTACTCAAATGATGTTTTATTTCATATGTCACAAATGAGATTATGTCATATTAATTAAAAATCACTCATCTATATATATATGTAAAGCACACTTGAGTTTTTGCATTAAATACATAAGCAAAACTCAAGTGTTGCATATTAAAAGCATAAAAAAAATGTAATAAATATATTAAACAATAATTATATTAAAATTGAAAAAAATTATATTGTCAAAAACTATTAAACTATTTACATTAAATAAAAACATTCATAAACTTAAAATTTACTTGAACTTTGTATTTCACAAATATTTTTTTTTCGTAAACAAAATATATTATTGAATGATAAAAAAAACATGAGAACAAGCCCTCTCATGATGGGTCAGAACCAAACCAAATACCAAAAAAAGCATGACATATTTCAACCTCTAATGTATTGTATTTCACAAATATTAAAAACTAAATTCAATAAAAATAATATTTATTAACAAAAATTTAGATAAAAAAGTTTTAAAATTAAAAAAAACTATTTATCAGTAAATGAGACTTGAGTTTTACATTGAATACATTAAACCATAAAACTCTCATGTAATAACATATTAAAAAATAATTAAAAACAGAAAAAAAAATTGTATTGTCAAAAAATATTCAACCACTTACTTAATTAACATCATTCATCAACTTAAAATTTACTTCAAAAAACGCTTAAATTATCTTAAGTTTTGCATTTGACAAATATTAAAAATTAAAATTATTTAATAACAAATAATATGGATCAAATATTTTGAAATTGAAAAATGCCGCTAAAATGTATTTAATTACTCGAGGAAGCATAATAGAGAAAAATAATAACAGCTAAAGTTGAATAAATGTTTGTTGTGAGAGGTTTGACCTATCTACTTAACGTGATCGTAGAGCCTCAAGAGATTAGTCTCATGACTATCAGATGTGAGAAAACATTCGCAAACTAAATAAGTTGAAAAAAACTAAATTCATGAGATAGTATTTTAAGAAATTTTTTGTGAAAAGGCTATTTTAAGTTATCACTTATTATAATTCAAAAAGTTAAAATTAATTTATTCTTCTTGGTCTTGAAATGTCATAGTACGTAAATGACTTTCCAGGTAAAATATATAAAAAATGATATCAACACTTATTACTTAACATTTTTACGTAATTTAAATATTTTAAATAAATTTAATAATTTTTCATATTATTAAATAAATAAAAATTCTAATTGTTAAAATTATTTCTATTCTAATAATTAAATTTAAACAATATTAATTATTTGTACAAAAATAACTATAATAATATTTATTGAAATGTCTTAACTCAATTTTTTTATATTTATAATAAAAAAAATTATTTATTTAGTTGAACTATAATAATTTTTAAAAAATGTTAAAAAATATTGTAAGTAAACCCGTGCGTTGCACGGGTATAATATCTAGTATAAAGTTATAACTTATACATATCATATCCATAGCCTAATGTCATTAATTGAGATAGGAAATGTTAGAACCATTTGGAAACATATCATCTCAATATAATCCCATAAAAATATGCTATTTGCATAATAGTAAACAATGAATGGAATAATTATTTGTTCACACCTCAAAATGAGGTGGAAAGAGGTGGAGGAGGAGGAGAGGGATAAGAAGAAAATAAAAAGTAAGAGAGAGAAAATATAAGATATGATAAATGATAAGAAGAGAGAGAGAAATAAAAATATGTGAAAATGAAGTGTATAAAAAACTAATTATATTTATTTATACATTTCACATAAAGAAAGATGATGCAGCTAAAAAAATACTCTTAAAAACAGTTGTGTGATGTTATGCTCTCTGCATTCATGTCAGTTAAATGTTCTTATAACTGATCACAAATTAGAGTTATATCATTGGAAAAGTTTGATGATCTAAATTTCTTAACTTTTAATATTAGTAAAAATCTTGTTGTATTTATCAATCTATCAAGGTCCTTTTTGTCAGAGAGACGAATTACATAACATGGATAAGTGGCTTATCAAAAAAAAAAAAACATAACATGGATAAGTAATTTCTTTTTTTTGAACGATGGATGGATAAGTAAAATTAAAATAGGTTAAATATGTTTTTTTCCCTCTAAAAAGATCAAAATGTGATTTTCGTCTTCTGTTAGCCTGCTACAGTAAAACTATAAAAACAATCATATATTTAATGAAATGCCTTAGTTTTAGCTTTTGTGACTTTGCCCATGTTTTTTATTTGGGTTAACCATAAGTGGATGATGAAATTAAAGAAGGATGAAGATACAAAGCATACAAGAAGAAGATGAAAGATTTGAGTTAAGTGATTAGAGATTAGGGGTTAAGAGTTTTGAATTAAAAAATTATGATTTTTGAAATTTTTGTTTATTAACTAAAAAATTTAATTTATTTTAATTTAATTATTTATTAAACACATGAAAATAAAAAATAAAAACTAATTAAAATTTACAATTGGATGCTATGTCACTTGCAACATACACATGGAGTCAGCCTTCAATGTCAAATTTCTCTTCTCTCCAGCCTCCCTCGGTCAGTTTGAAGCATTCCCTCAAGGTTAGAGGATCTTGGCCGGCTGGCCAATTGATAGAACGGTCAAGTCAATCCAAGTCGAAGCGGAATGAAGACCCTTGAAAGGGTCCTGAAGCGTAGAATAAACCTTAGTTCACGTTGCAAAAGAACACTTTATACCCATGCATAGAGAAGCTATACTGGAACTGGAGTAAGCATAAACTATTGTTAACAACAGAAGAATTTTCACACCAATCTAGGAAGAAACTCGCAGGGCCCGACACCTTATAGACAACACCTTTAGCCGACGATTACCATAAAATGGTTCAAAATAAAATATCTTCAACAAACCATACCACACAAAGCAGCAAGAGAACATAAGACGAACACTACTAACTGGCCACCCGCCCAATGGTGGAGCCTACAAGGCAACAATACAAAGTTCCCAATTTTATTTATGATATAACATGCTACTGTGCAAAATAAAAAAGGAAAATAACGAGAAGGTTGAAGAACCTATCAAAAATGAAGACAAATGATCTTTAGGACAAATTCCTTGCGTGTCTTGGAACAAAGTTTTAGAACAATTTCCAAAGAGGAACTCACAACAAAGGTGGCAAAAATGAAAGAAGGCAAAATGGCTCCTTGATGACCCTCCATTTGTCCTAGTTTTTCAGGTCATTTCTTTATTTCTTTTGAGTCTTTTTCATCATTTTATATAATGTTTCATGTTTTCTCATGCATTTTTATCTTTATTTGTGCATTTTCATTAGTTATGCAATTTTGTGGTTTTATAGGGACTTTTGTATCATTTTGGTAAAGTTTTGAGTCTTAGTTAATTGTCACTTGTCTTGGGTCTTTTGCGAAAATAAATCTTTGGTATTATAGTATTTTCCTTGAGATGGTTAATGAAGAAAGCATATGAAAACTGAAGAAAAAGGAAGATCAAGAGGCTTGGAGCCTTGGAGTTTGCATTGAAGTGAATTGAAGAAGTTTTCTAGCTTGCAATTGGTGCTCAAGCGCCCCCTTTTGGTGCTTGAGCGCCACCATTTACAATGGCTGAAGACTGGCAAGAAAAGCATTTGGCGCTCGAGCGTGGGACATTGGCGCTCGAGCGCCGGGAGAGGCAGTGGCAAATGGAGAATTCTTGAGCCATTAGCACTCGAGCGTAGCTGTTGGAACATTTTGTCATGCATTTTGTCAAAACAACTGATTGTCGAAGCAGATGCCGTGGCATCTGATTTCGTGAAGCTAGGACATCAGTCCTTTGCTGAAGTTTAATTTTGTGGGCCCTCTGAAGATTTACTAAAGATATGTTTTTGAGTTACTTGAGGAGCAAGTAGCCATTCCAGAAGGGTTTTAATTGTTGGGTTGTTATTTGTTGAAACAATCTTTGATAAAAGATTTGTTTCTATCTTTACTTGGGAAAAACGCAACAAGATCTTTGGAGATTCTGTTTTGATTTGATTATTGTTGCAATCTGTTACTTCAGCCCAAGCAAACCCTAGTGCCTACCTGCTGCTGCTGAAGTCTATAAAAAGGATGAAGACCTAAAGCTTGAACACCACTGAAGCTAATAGAGAGAGATCAAGTATTTTAGGGTTGTTCATTGTTCTTTATCCTTGTTTCTTGTGAACAAACTTTGCTCCCTGATTCTATAAAGCAAAGTTGTGTTCTGTGTTCTTTAATTCTTCAAACTCTGATTGTTGATTGTCTGTTACCAATCACTGTGGCAGTGATTGAGAGAAAGGGAGAGGGGCTCTCATACTTAGGTTGAGATACTAAGTAGAAATACACTTGGGTAGATTAGGAAGTGAACTATGAACCGTGGTGTTCATGAGTGTCTGTAATTCCTGAATCTTGAGATAGTGGATTTCCTTTCTTTGGGTGCAAACCCTCCAGACGTAGGTGAAGTTTCACCGAACTGGGTTACCAATCTTCTGTGTTCTACTTTATTATTTTTCTGGTTTTGTTACTGTTAGTCAGTTGTCGAACCGGTTGTCCCAGCATCGTGTTCGACATCTGTCCTGTGCGAGAACTGTTTTTACAATTGGCATCAGAGCAGGCACCCTACTCTGTTGGGTGAGCTCCAGGGAATATATTCTGTTCTCAAGGACAACATTATGGATGCAAGAAGATCAATCTATATGCCACCAATTTTGGATGGTACCAATTATGACTACTGGAAGGCTCGAATGATGGTGTTTCTCAAATCTATGGACAGTATAACATGGAAGGCAATAGTCAAGGGGTGGAAACATCCTGTGATAGCATCCACAACTGAATTGAAGCCTGAAGATAAGTGGACAAAGAAAGAAGATGACGAAGCTCTTGGAAACTCCAAAGCCTTGAATGCTATTTTTAATGGAGTTGACAAAAATATGTTCAGGTTAATTAACACATGTACTGTGGCTAAAGAAGCATGGGAGATTCTCAAGACTGCTCATGAAGGAACATCAAAAGTACGTATGTCAAAGCTTCAACTTCTTACAACTCAGTTTGAAACTATGAAGATGAATGAGGATGAATCCATATATGAGTTTCACATGCGAATAAGAGATCTAGCCAACTCTTCTTTTGCCCTAGGGGAACCAATGTCTGAAGAAAAGTTAGCAAGAAAGATTCTCAGGTCTCTCCCCAAGAGGTTTGATATGAAGGTAACTGCCATTGAAGAAGCCCAAGACATCAGTAACATCAAGGTTGATGAACTCATTGGTTCCTTGCAAACCTTTGAGATGTCTCTTAATGGTAGATCTGAGAAGAAGGCGAAGAGTATAACCTTTGTGTCCAAAACTGAAGAAGATGAAGATCAGAGGGAGAAGGATACTGATGCAAACATTGCAGAAGCTGTATCATTACTTAACAAAGCGTTGAAGAGTTTGGGCAGAATGTCAAATACAAATGTCCTGGACAATGTGTCAGACAATGTGAAGAATACTGAATTTCAACTCAAAGACAAACATGAGAATGATACAACCAAGGCTATTCATGTAAAGGCTCTCATTGGGAAGTGCTATTCTGATGCTGAGTCAAGTGATGGTGATGAGGAAGAACTAGTTGAAACCTACAAATTGTTGCTGGCTAAGTGGGAGGAATCATGTATGTATGGTGAGAAAATGAGAAAAGAAGTCAAGGATTTGATTGCTGAGAAGAAGCAACTTCAGAGTAATAACTCCAGTTTGCAAGAAGAAGTAAAGACCATCAGCAAGTTGCGTGAGGAGAATGAGAAACTTCAGATCACTAATGCAAAACTGCAGGAGGAGGTAACATTACTGAACTCAAAGCTTGAAGGTATGAAAAAGTCTATTCGTATGATGAATAAAAGTACTAATGTGTTAGAGGAGATTCTGGAAGTTGGGAAAACAGTTGGAGATATGGAGGGGATAGGCTTCAGCTACAAGAGTGCAAATAAGTCTGCTTCATCTAAAAAGCAAACTAAGCAACCAATGTCAGACCCAATTTCGCATCATTCTGTACGACATGTGTACCCTCAGTTCAGAAAATCCAAGAAATCTACTTGGAGATGTCATCACTGTGGCAAACTTGGTCATATAAGGCCTTACTGTTACAAGCTATATGGATATCCTCAGTCTCATGATCAACCAAGGACCAATCCACAAGTAACTCCAACAAGGAAAGAATGGAAACCAAGTGGGCTTAAAGAGAAGGAGAAGAAAGAGATTGTGAAGGCTCCTAGGCATTTTCTCATGACCAAAAAGGATGTTGCTCTTCTTAAATCTCAGAGTTTTGGTGTAGATGTTATGAAGGAATGGAGGAAGAAATTTGTTGCTGCAAGTTCTCTTGAAGGTTCAAATGCACCATCAACTGTTCATGCAAGCATAGGTGAATCTGTAAGTGCAGATCCTAATGCTATTGTGCCTAGTGTGATTCATGAGATATCAGTTGAATCTGTTTCTGTTCCAAAGGTTGAACCCCATGTTGACACATTAGTTGAGACTACTTCAGATGTGAGTATGGGACCCTCTGTTGGAAATCCAAACCCCATTGTTGACACATCTGAACTTGATCTCCAAATCCATTAATCTACCTTGGGTTCTGAACCATCTACCGTTTGCAAGAAGTCAGTTGTTGAAAGTGTTCATGAATTGTTGTCATTCTGGTCTTAGAAGAGATGGTTTGTTTATGCTGTGCTACCTTTGCCAAATTTGTGCTAAAAATGGGGAGTAGTTTTCAGAAGTTTGTGATTTAGAAGTTTGTGATTCAGATGTTTGAGTTTTCAGATGTTTGAGTTTTCAGAAGTTTGTGTTTCAGATGTTTGAGTTTTCAGAAGTTTGTGATTCAGATGTTTGAGTTTTCAGAAGTTTTTGAAGACTTCTGTCTCTACTGTGAAGCTGCTTCTGTTTTCGCTATGTGTGTTCTGATAGTGTTAGCTTTGGTCTGTTCAATTTGAAGACAAGTTCAAGACAATGGCTATGTTTGTTTCTGAAACGTTACTTCTGATAAGCAGTATTTCTGATGTTGCTTCTGATAAACAGTATTTCTGATAGTAGTACTTCTGATCATGTGCTGCCAGCTTCTGATGGTAGTATTTCTGATACGATGATGTTCAAGTTGATCTATTTTGGTGTCATCATGTGCTTAGGCTGATTGTACCTCTGGTTGTGTGTTTGTGCTGCTAAGTGGTTTGTTCCGACTATGCCTTCTGAAGTATGGTAGTTGGATGTGTAGATGTGTTTGTTGAGGGGGAGCTCTGACTAAGGGGGAGAGTTGTTTCTCTAGTTTTTATCCTCTCTGATCTGTGAGTTGTTTTAGACAAAATTTGACAAAGGGGGAGATTGTTGGAACATTTTGTCATGCATTTTGTCAAAAACAACTGATTGTCGAAGCAGATGCCGTGGCATCTGATTTCGTGAAGCTAGGACATCAGTCCTTTGCTGAAGTTTAATTTTGTGGGCCCTCTGAAGATTTACTGAAGATATGTTTTTGAGTTACTTGAGGAGCAAGTAGCCATTCCAGAAGGGTTTTAATTGTTGGGTTGTTATTTGTTGAAACAATCTTTGATAAAAGATTTGTTTCTATCTTTACTTGGGAAAAACGCAACAAGATCTTTGGAGATTCTGTTTTGATTTGATTATTGTTGCAATCTGTTACTTCAGCCCAAGCAAACCCTAGTGCCTACCTGCTGCTGCTGAAGTCTATAAAAAGGATGAAGACCTAAAGCTTGAACACCACTGAAGCTAATAGAGAGAGATCAAGTATTTTAGGGTTGTTCATTGTTCTTTATCCTTGTTTCTTGTGAACAAACTTTGCTCCCTGATTCTATAAAGCAAAGTTGTGTTCTGTGTTCTTTAATTCTTCAAACTCTGATTGTTGATTGTCTGTTACCAATCACTGTGGCAGTGATTGAGAGAAAGGGAGAGGGGCTCTCATACTTAGGTTGAGATACTAAGTAGAAATACACTTGGGTAGATTAGGAAGTGAACTATGAACCGTGGTGTTCATGAGTGTCTGTAATTCCTGAATCTTGAGATAGTGGATTTCCTTTCTTTGGGTGCAAACCCTCCAGACGTAGGTGAAGTTTCACCGAACTGGGTTACCAATCTTCTGTGTTCTACTTTATTATTTTTCTGGTTTTGTTACTGTTAGTCAGTTGTCGAACCGGTTGTCCCAGCATCGTGTTCGACATCTGTCCTGTGCGAGAACTGTTTTTACAGTAGCCAATTGGCGCTCGAGCGCCCAGACTCGTTGATTTGAGTCTACAAATAGTTTTAGCTGTTTTGTTTTGAAAGATCTGGAACATTTTGCATAAGTTTAGAACTGAGGTACATTCTGGTGCTTGTGGGAGGTTTCCAGGGCTTTGTAACTCAGATTTTTCTTTACATTTCTTGTATGGATTCTCTAGCCATGCTTGGCTAGTTACCTTTTGCTTTGGGTTTAAGTGATACTATGAAGTTTGAGTTTTAATTCTCATCTCTATGCATGTGTTCTTGAGTTAGTATTTGAATCTCATTTCTGATTTTCTTTATAAGCTTGAGTGCACGCTTTCTTTTTGCGAAACTATAATCAGAACGAAAGTTGTATTGTAGTTTAGGGACTTGTTTTGGGATTACCCCTTTCTATACTTGCTGCTAGGAATAGAGAAAGGGTTGGAGTTTGTTGGCCTAAATATTACATGCTTAATGCTTCAAACAAATGTATAACATAAAAAAGAGACTCATGAATTCACATGTATAGGATAGGTTGTGTAACACCCCGATTTCGGTGGCGTCACTTTAGTAACCAAAAGTAAACTTAATGCGGAAAAACGTGAATATTTTTTTTTGATAATAACTAAGACATAACTGAATTAAATAAAACCCAACAGTAACGATAAACAGAACTAATATACAATATATAGAACAGCCCCCACTGTAAGTAGCAACCTCGTCACGAGTAAACCTCCAGTGACGGGTAATAGAAGAGTAGCGCCCTTAGGCAATATGTACAAACCGAATATATAAAGGTAAGTGTCCGCAACACTGTCCCTCAAAACTGAGAATAAGCTGACCCAATGGCCTGAAAATAAGACCTCCTAAGTCCAACCAACTCTCTGTGATTCCCATAAGGAAACCACACAAAAAGCTATAGGCGGAACTACCCTGTCCCCTAAAGAAACAAATGAAGCAAAGACTGTCAGAGCTAAACTCTACTCCTACACTAATCCTAACTCGAGGAGCTCACACTAACACTCAAGACTATGTGTCAGCATGATCGTCGTCTGAATCAGAATCCAGAACAACTAAGTCTACCAACCCTATCCGTCCTTCCCTCGCAACCGCAGTGCGCTCCGATGCTGGACTCACGGGCTTAGGGCCCGAACCCTGATCATCAATGACCGCAACGCTGGGTGCACTAGACCCTGCCGAAGGCACTCCCACTGGCTCCTCCTCTGAGGGATCCTCCTCGTCTGAAGACAACGGTGGTGGTGGTGGTCCTCCAAGTCCTGGTCCACAGTGAACGCCCGGTGGCAAGTTGAAGCTGACAGAGCATCTCCTCAACACTCCTGACCTCAGGAGTCCTCCACTATCTACGTAGTCCTCCATGATACGCCCCGAATACGTCGCTCGATGGCTCGCGGGGTCAACCACCCACGACCCGGGGTCGTCCTGATCGATCATCTCGTACCTAATCCCCCCCGAAGGGTGGACCATTGTGAACTAGTCCGCAATGGACATCTGACAAAAGGCGTTGTCCGCCAAAACACACACAGAAGACGCGAGGGTCAACTCTAAAGAACTATGTAGATAATAAACCCAATAGGTACAGATAATAAAATAGCCACTTAGGCTTATAACTAGAGATAGCATCCTAGGGTTTCATGTTCCATAATGAACTTAACAGCAATAATAACAATTAACATGTTCCAAATAGGATTAACAAATAACAATCACATTCGACAACTAAATTAGTATGCATGTTGCATGATATGCAATGCAGGTTAACCCAGTCAACCAATATGCATTCCGGAACGGATGGACATCAACGGATCGGCCCTAACACCAGCCACGGTGGAGCCATTTCGGCCCGCGTGCCTCTTACTCCAACGACAGCGGTAGTCAGATCAGCAGTAAACCCGTAGGTCTGCCATTTCGGTCTGCTACTAAGAGTCACCTAACAGCGCTCTTACGCGGAAATCCTGGTCTTATAACCAATTTTGGAATCCGCCGTGGTCCGGTATCTCGCCGTGTTTAAACCACTTAATGAGTGCATGCAATGCAGTGATT
This sequence comes from Lotus japonicus, assembly GCF_012489685.1. Taxonomy (NCBI): domain Eukaryota; kingdom Viridiplantae; phylum Streptophyta; class Magnoliopsida; order Fabales; family Fabaceae; genus Lotus; species Lotus japonicus. The sequence goes on from NC_080046.1 coordinate 45,041,575, forward strand.
AGCCATACAACGTCTCCGACCTCACTCGACACGTCACCACGTGTTCTAGCTAGATTAATGTCTCTAAAAGCTTACCCTAAGGTAAAGTCGATTCTGCGACAAAAGACACTCCTTCACAACAACATGGTAACTCATGATGATCTCCAAATCATCCGACTCATCTCAATCCGATGGTCATAACTGCTCAACGAGCACAGAGTATTACACTCTCGGAAACTAACGGTTTCCCGGACTTATCCCCAGGATAGCCCAACAACGCATAGCTGCTCCAACAGCACAAGAGCATCAACATACTCACACTTCTCAGCTTCCTCAACGATTGGATCCGACGACACTTCTCGTTTTCCAAAGACTAAGATTTGCATACGAAGCTTCCTTTCGAGTTTATTATCATTAATTGAAGATTTAGAGGTTGTTTAATGTCTTATGAGTTTTCTTTACAAAATACTATCCTTTTTAGTCTTATCGCAAATCCTATAAGTTCTCGGGATCTCCTAATCCCCAATTGACTCCAGAGAATGTCTCGATCCATAAACATCATAACAAGGTCCGAATCTCATTCGTCCTATCAAACTTTCTTAAAACTCTCAAAATAAAATCGGCATGACCTGCCCGCTATTCTCACCGTTCAGAAACTCAGATTTCATTGCATAAGTATAAATAACTCAGCACAACCAATCAACATGTCATATATCAATATATTAAGCAATAACCACATAGCACTTAGCATATAAGGCATGCACCACACATCCTAAATTACCCAATTAGCACTTAGCATGGAGATTCAATCTCAAAAGCATTCAGTAGATTCATCATCTACATTGTCAGCCGAAGCCTCAGAAAACATTTTCCAATCACACACAATCCAGTGCATAAACAGTAAACAATGTCGAAAGCATCGACCCTAAGCATTAACTAGAGATTCAGTGAGAAGCCCTCACCTGTAGATTCTCCAGGACGATCTCCTAACACTTGTTCACAATCAAAGGCTTGCTCCTCTGGGAATTCCTCAAAATCACCTTTAGAGCAAAACCACAGAAATACTATCAGAATCTATCGAAAACTAAGCTATCGATACTTACTAAGGTTACTCGAAGTAATCTATACTCTAAGGTACGATAATCTAGCGCGAAAGACAAGTTTTCGGAAAAGGAAATTTTCCTCCTCCTCCCCCTATAGGCTCGGCCACTTTAGGTAATTAGGAGACTCGATTTTTCTTCGATCAAACTTGGTTCCTATGCTATCATTAGCCGTAACTAAGGGTATTCTGAACTCGGAAAAATTATCGGATCAAAAACTGTCGCAGGGGTATTTTGGTCATGATTTTTAACTTAGAAATTTCAAAACTGAAATCCCAAAAACCAAATTTTGCAGGGACGTCACCAACGACGTTTATGACAACTAATCCTACTAGCACTAAGCTAAGGCGATAGTTTTCAGCCTAAAGGTTGAAGCTTTACTCCAAAAACTCCAAAAATGGGTATTTTAGGCTAAAATTGATTCCGGCGACATAACGGAAAATCTAACCCGGCAGAAGTGATCTTGGGCACATAAGGAAGAGGTTTAGAATCAGAAATGAAATATTCAGGATAGTTTTGCAAAAACCTCAAAACTATCAGCTCAGAAAAGTCTACAAAAAAGCTATGGAAAAAGCGATCAGAGGTAAGGATTAGCGACTATACCTCGAAACCTTGAAGCAGCAACTGATTGATCGACGATCAAGCAAGGATTGAACAAAATCTCTTCCTCCTTCTTCTTCTTCTTGGCCGCGGGTTTGGGTGGGGAAAATGGTGGAAAATTTGTGTTTTTCTTCCTTTCTTGGCTATATATAGAGGTTGGCAAAACGCGGTAAAATGAAAGTTTCGCGAATCTGATTTTTCCGGCGTCATTCTCCGTGAATTCTAAGATAGGTTTTGGCGAAAGAATTCCAAAACTAAAATGAGGTCTCCTTGTATTTTTGGCAACTAATGCATAGTCGGTGTAAAACTATTTTACCCGATAAGTTGCTTTTTGCATCGAATGTCGGAATAGAAAACTTCCTTCTGAAGAAAGATTGAAATCATTAAGAGAAATGGGTGTACGCGTGTAGAATATTCATTTGAAGCTCTGAATAGAAAAAGTCTTCATTGTCGGGTGATTCTAGGGTTTTGAAATACCAGGGTTTCAGTTTTGGCAAACTTCCGATGATTGGAATCGGACGTTCTTAGATCCTAGAGTTTCGCCTCGAAACGATTGTGATATATGGAAAAAGAGAAGTTCTAACATTTCTCTGAAGATTTTTGGAATTAACTTCCATCGTGCCTAAAAGTGAAAATTAGCTATATCCTAGGGTTTCTGACCTAGGTTTAAGCGTATAACGATCGTGCTATAATTTAAATCGACTTCAATACGATCCTCAGACTTTTCCTGAACTTTCTCCTTCATAAATATATTTCATTTAATAAACTTTTGTTCAGGTTTCCCTTCACATTACATCAACCCTAATCGTGAATAAGAAATTTATTCACTTAGCCTAAGCTGAAAAACTTGGGCCTTACAGGTTGACTAAAATGAATTAGTTGAATGAAAACCCAAGGCGTCTTTATCATTGTTATTTCACACGTTTTTACCATTGCTACTACGACATCTTTTTGTCACAAACAAACAACTCAAAAACTGAATTTCAATTGCTTTCCAAACTTGCAAACTTTAGGCTTAAACCAAGGCCTATCACTCACAATCTCTGTGGATTCGATAATTAAAACCGTGCGGATTCTGTACACTTGCAGATTACCCATCACTCCTGACGTCATAATTTAAAGGTAGCGAACCAAGGGCATATGGACGATCTTTCACTTCTCAAGCGAGGGAAAATACCACATTTTCCACTTCACAACCCATCACTACTTCATCTTTAACGAATTTTGTCAAATCAATCCTCACCAGTCTAAGGATCGCATGCGTCCACATATTCTCATCAACGATTAAATCGTGACAAGAAGCACTTCTTCTCATTTTAGATGGACCTTGAAGAAGGTGTCAATATATGAGGAAAAACTTAAGGCAATACAAATTTCATATCATTATGAATGCATGTCTTGAAGCTTTTAAACGCATCTCAGGTCACAGTTATACCCAAGGGGCAGGCCAAACATGTCATTGCTTCGTACTAAAGACTATCTCGAATCTTGACACTTCAAGGACCCTAATGCCTTAAATACTCAAACTAGGGACAAAGATTGACTTGACCTAATATGGACGACGTCTTACTCATATGAGAATAAAAATATATTACATCAACTATTACCGGATAATATATCTTATATGTTAATATCATATCTTCACATGATTTTCTCCAGATTTGTTCCACCATTCTATATAAATACGGGATAAGGGGACACTCTTGAAAGACACACTACCTTCTAACTATAATCTTTATCTCTCACTCTTCTTTGCTGATTTGAGTGTCGAATTACCTTGCAAGTACCCTTATTTGGTGCCCACCTGATCGCTCAATATGAGAAGATAAAGACCCTTCTAGGGAGGAGTAGTTCAACGAAGCAACTCTTCCCATTATACCATCATCCTACACTTACGTTCCGTAACTCTTTACCAAAACAATATCTAAAGTTCTTTAAAATATATATAATGATTTCATTTTTATGTAAACTTTTGAATGGGTGTATGGGTGTCCTCCTTTTCAAAAGATACAATATAGCTCTGTCTGATTTAGAGTGTGTTTGGTTCAAAGGAAATTGGGGGGGGGGGGGTGGGTGGGGGGGGCAGATTTTTATGGAAGGGAGGGGAAGAGATGAGATATATTTTTAATCTTATCATAAGTGGTTAAGAGGAGGTGACATAATAAGAATTTTTTTTGACATAGACATAATGAGAAATAACTCCTTTCTTATTTGGTTCAAGAGGAGAGAAGAAAGATTCTGAAACATATTTACTTTTATTACTCTTAATTTCTTTTAAGAAGCTGAAGATAAAGAATGACATTTTTACCCTCTATAATATTTTCCCTCCAATCCCATCACTTTTATTATTTTTTTTTGAAATTCAACAACAAATATATTAAGTGCCAACCGACAAAGAGTTTGTTACATCTGTGTCAATCAACGGAACAACTGCTAATGGAACCTCTTCAACCCATACCAAATTGGCATAAGTGTCAGCGTTCCTAGCCAGAAAATCCGCAACGGTATTACCCGTGCGTCGAACAAAAGAAAGAACAACATAATCAAAAGCTGAAACTAAAATACGACAATCGCTAATAATGGAACTCAAATAAGAGCGACCCTCCTGGTGTGCCTTCCATGAAGTAAATAACTGCAAACAATCTGTCTCGAAAACTACCCGGCGAAACCCCAAATCAACAGCCAGCTGCATCGTCCATCTCAGACCCAAAGCCTCAGCAAGTAGAGGTGAGCTAGTAAGCACCGGGAAAGAGCACGCAGAAGCCATCACCTCTCCCTCACTATTTCGAGCCACCATGCCCAAGCCTGTGATACCACCATCCTTGAAAGATGCATCAAAGTTACATTTTATAGTGCCTGACTCGGGTCTGCGCCATATGGCATGGGCTGGTGCCTGTCGCATGGTTGCTCCTCCATCTCGGTCTCGAATCTGGCCACACAAGTCAGCTGCTCGCCTAAGAACCAGCGCTGTGGAGGCCTCATGTTGCTGAAAGAGGATGCGGTTTCTGGCCTCCCAAATAGCATAAACTATCGACTGGACCAGGGCCAAGTTCTCACTGTCATCTTGAGCACAAACCGCCAGCCAAAAATCTACATAAGAAGAGAAAGAGTCCACGCGAAGGGTCAAAGAGGATGCAAACCACACCTGTCGTGCGAACGGGCATCTGAGGAAAAAATGATCTTCATTCTCATGTTCAGCTGCACACAAACCGCATCCTGGGTCGACGTCGACATGTCGCCGGAACAAACGCTCCTTCAACGGTAAGAAACCCGAAGCAGAACGCTAGCAAGTTTCTTTGCACCGTGGCAGGGCTGGAGATGCCCAAAATCTCTTCCAGAAGCTGGGACCAAGGCGAGCCGGTGAGAAGAGGAAGGAAGGTCACGTTGTTGCAGCTCGCGCATGAAATTGTAGCCAGCTTTGGAAGTGTAGTTTCCATCAGAGTTTCCAGGCCAAAAAATTAAATCACGGCCTCCTTGCACACTTAGCGGGATAGAGAGAATCAACTCTGCTGTGCCTGGACTAAAACAAAACTCCACCAAATCCCTTCTCCAACATTTCCTCTCCTGGTCAATTAAATCTGCCACTTTTGATATAGCCAGCTCCTCAAGAAGGTCCTGTCTACAAGCAAGTGTAGACGCCCTTGGGACCCATTTATCTGTCAAGATAGTGACTTGTGTTCCATCCCCAATACGCCACATACCACCCCTCTCAAAAATCCAGCCCGTTTTCATGATGCTTGTTCAGGCAAAGCTTGGGCGAAAGCCTCGCTTAGCACTCCTCAAATCACAATTATGAAAGTATACCGCCTTAAACACACGCGCCATTAAGCACTCCGGCTTTGTGTAAATTCGCCACCAGTTCTTAGCTACCAGAGCTAAATTAAACGCCTTAAAGTCACGAAAGCCTAGGCCACCTTCCGATTTTCCTTTACATAGATTCTCCCACTTTGTCCAATGCAACCCTTGACGATTCGGGTCACCGCCCCAGAAAAATTTTGAGACCATGCGGTCAATATCTGCACATAAGCCATCAGGTAAAATAAAGTAGGACATAACATAAGAGGGTATTGCCTGAACCACTGATTTAATCAAAACTTCCCTACCAGCTCGTGAGAGAAACTTTTCCTTCCACCCTTTAAGCTTCTTCCAAACTCTATCCTTGACAAAGCTAAATATGTGAGTTTTCGACCTACCAATGATGGTTGGTAAACCCAAACCCATCACTTTTAGAGGGGACACAAAATTATAATGAGTTTTTACCCCTCTTTTACCCTCTTAAAAATTAATCAAACAAGATAGTAATTTTAAAAAACTCTTCCCCTAGTTTTTTTCTCTTCTCCATTCCACACCAGCCAAACACACTGTGTTCTAAGGTAGCGTTTGGAAACTGAACGGAACAGAACGTAACAGGATGGAACAGGACAATTTTTTTATGTGCACTGTGTTTGGTAAATACAAAGGGAACAAAACAGAACCACACAATTAATTACATATATACCCCTATCATGTTTAATATTTATTAAACAAAAAAGTTAATTAAATAGAATAACTTATTCATATATTATATTATTCATATACTATATTGTATACAAATTAACTTAAAAGTTTAAAATTTATTATGAGAAAATAGGAGATGCACTGACAGTGTAAACTTGTTTTACACATGCACCCAATTGATTTCCGCCACATCAGCAATTTATTAATTTACTAATTAAAATTAAAAAGATTTGTAACTACTTAGTCTTATGTGGCATAATGTGATTGGACGTCAGTGTAAAACTTCTTTACTGACAGTGCATATCCATTAATCTCATTTATTATTATCTCCGATTTATAATAAATTTCATCAATAAACTTATATATTTAGTTACATAAGTTAAATAGTTATAATTAATTCTGTTTATGTTAATAATAAAATTTAAAATAAAATATTAGCAAAACACCAAAATAATATATATATATATATATATATATATATATATATATATATATAGGGAGCATATCAGGTGAGAGTGGTGTGTTATTGTGAGAGATGAGAGGGTATAATAATAACCGTTTGATTGATATAAACGGTTCAGATTTATTCCAACTTAAATGAATACACGTAAGCAATTCCCCAATCCCACACGCTCGCTGCCGCTGGCCCCCTTTTCTCATTCGCAGTAACTTTCCGACCCCCACCATGGATGCACCTTTACTTTCCTGCTTGTGTTTTCCGCCATTGCCACTCATCCATAGACGCAGTTAATCCCTCTCCGTTCATAATCATACACGATCTGTAAAGAAAATTGGCAAATCAAGATCCTTACTTTGTTTGGGTCTCACATGACATATTGGACTGGGCGGGATATAAGTATCCCTTATTCCCGCCAAAATCAAGCATTTAGAAGTATCCCTTATTCCCGCCAAAATCAAGCATTTAGATGAACGAAAGCAGCCATGGTGGGATTATGGAACAACGTCGAAGCCCGCCCGTCTTCTGGATGGGTCCACGCGCCAGCTGGAAGATTCCTTTAGTTTTGTCTTATATGTATAGAGGCTTGGGCTCCGGTTGTCAGGCCCAAGTACAGTGACAGTCCATGTTATGATCATTCCCTCTATAAAAGGAGAGGTCAACCCCTTGTAAAAAGTACCTTTCAAACATTTAATGAGAATATTCCTTTTTTGATATTTTTAGTACTCTGCTAGGGTTTACTTTCTGTCAGTTTCCGACGTCAGAACTCCCTAGTACGGAACATTGGCGCCGTCTGTGGGTCTTACTTCGATCTACTACTTGACATAGAGGGTGCGTTTTAAGATCCATGGAAACTCGTTCGTGTGGTGTGGGCCGCCGCGATCATCGCCGGAGGGGTGGTCGTCACGGCGGCCGCGGCGGTGGACGGTACAACAACCGCGAAGTACCTCAAGAGCCGGAGCAGGAGGCTTCTTCGGCGGGGGTTCACTCGGTGGCGCAGTCACCGGTCTCGTTGGTGAATGCAGCTCCAGGAAGACCTTCAGATCTGATAGCTAGATCAGATCCAGGAGTCAGCCGACGATCAGCGCCGCCTGAGTATGTAAATCTAGATGACCTCAAAACCAGCGTTCCGAGAAAAGCGCCAGAGGTGGTGACGGGAATCACTCCGGCGGCCTTGCAACAAATGTTGGACACTTTGCAAAAAGTACAAAGCCAGAACGAGCAGTTGCAAGCCCAGGTGCAGTACTTAACTCAGCGACAAGACTATAAGCAAGAACAACGGCTCGAGGCCGAAGACGTTGTTGAATTCCAGCCTTTTGTTCCCGCCATCACACAGGTGGGCATACCAAAACATCTGCAAACGATGGCGTTGGACGCCTTTTCAGGTGACTTAGACCCCATGGAACACTTGCGTTATTTTAACACGAAAATGGTTATTGGAGGAGCAACAGATGAGGTGAAGTGTAGGTTGTTACCATCAACATTCAAGGGGATGGCGATGCAATGGTTCATCCGTCAACCGCCCTTCTCCATTGACAATTTTACTGATTTGTCCACAAAGTTCTTAACTCAATTCTCCGCCAATAAAACTACCAAGGCAACCATGTTTGATCTTATCAGCATACATCAACAGCCAGGGGAGAAGCTCAAGAACTACATGGCGCGATTTAGTAAAATGGCGGTTCAACTGGAGGAGGGCAATCCGGATGTTTGCCTTGCGTCTTTCAAAAATGGTCTTCGGGCGGGTGACTTGAATCGGGACTTGACGAGGCGACCAGCAAAAGACATGATGGACCTTCGTGCTCGTGTTCAGGAATTCATATTAATTGAGCAGGATGATCAGAAAAAACAAGAAAGAGAGGAAGGACGCAAGCAAGCCCATTCCGGCGGGGTTTCGCAGGATAAACCTAAGGCAGGGAAGGAAACCAGGGTAGCACAAACCCCCCGTGTACCAAGACCGGGACCATATCAAAACTCCAAACCAGGATTTCAAAATACATGGCACCGTAATTCTCAAGGTCCCGCTGCAGCCACAACTGGTCAGCATGGTACTGCGCCAGCTCCAGTTCCACTTACAAAGTTAAATGCGCCCTTAAGCACCATTTTAAGGGCCGTTGGGCAAACGAATGTTGTGCAGTACCCGCCACCCCCGCGGCGACCGCCAGCTAATGTAGATACCAATAGGTGGTGCGAGTACCACAAAGCGTTGGGGCATACGACGGATAATTGTTGGAATTTGAGGCGGGAAATTGATCGATTGATTAAGGCTGGTCATCTGGCAAACTTCGTTAAAGACACAGCAACGCCAGAAGTCGCTAGGATCACCCAAGGAGACAAAGGCAAAGGCAAGGAGATAGTGGAAGAGTTGGGCGATCCTGTTGGGGAATGTTCATCTATTGCAGGAGGATTTGGCGGGGGTGCAATTTCAAGTAAGGCTAGAAAGCGCTATGTGGCGGCAGTACACTCAGTACATGAGGCAAGCGAAAGCGAGTGTTGGGTGAATCACTCCCCTATCATATTCACTCCTCAGGATTTTGCGCACGTGATTCCCCATGACAACGACCCAATTGTGGTAACAATCAGGGTTAACAATTATGTCACGAAGAAAGTATTTTTAGACCAGGGGTCTTCGGCGGATATCATTTATGGTGATGCCTTTGATCGCCTGGGGCTAAAAGAGTCAGACTTGAGGCCGTATAAAGGAACCTTGGTAGGGTTTACAGGGGACCGTGTCACTGTTCGAGGATATGTGGAAATACCAACTGCTTTTGGCGAAGGAGAGTTTGTAAAGAAATTTCAAGTGAAGTACTTAGTCCTGGCGTGCAGAGCCAACTACAATGTACTCTTGGGACGAGACACCCTCAACAAGCTATGTGCGGTCGTTTCAACAGCTCATTTGACTGTTAAATATCCAGCCTGCAATGGAAAGGTTGGGGTATTACATGTGGACCAAAATGCAGCAAGAGAATGTTATTTAAGAAGTGTGGCGCTTTATGGGCGTAAGGCCGCCAAAGAAAGTCACAGAATCACAGAAATCTTTCCGCAAGAGGGATTCAGTTTGGATCCAAGAGACGATGCTGATGATTTCCGCCCACAACCTCTGGAAGAAACCAAGCAAGTGCAAATTAAGGATAAAGTTTTAAAGATTGGCAGCAGTTTGACAAAGGAACAAGAGGAAAGGTTGATCACGCTGCTGGGTGATAATTTGGATCTCTTTGCATGGACCATCAATGATGTACCAGGGATTGACCCCAATGTGATCACTCACAAATTGGCTATTCGACCAGGGGCGACCCCAGTCATCCAGCCAAGGCGGAGAATGAGTGATGAAAAGAATAAGGCAGTACAATTAGAGACAGAGAAACTAATCAAGGCTCGCTTCATCCGTGAGGTGCAGTACCCGACATGGCTCGCCAATGTTGTGATGGTAAAAAAATCCAATGGGAAGTGGCGAATGTGCACGGACTACACAAGCTTGAACAAAGTGTGTCCTAAAGATTCATATCCACTTCCCAATGTCGATAAGCTTGTGGATGGAGCGTCGGGGAATGAACTTTTAAGTCTCATGGATGCTTATTCGGGCTACAATCAAATCATGATGCATCCATCGGATGAAGAGAGTACAACATTTATGACCAATCAGGCGAATTACTGTTACAGGACAATGCCTTTTGGATTGAAGAATGCAGGAGCTACGTACCAACGGCTCATGGATAAAATCTTTTCAAAACAAGTGGGCAGGAATATGGAGGTATATGTGGACGACATGATCGTAAAGTCCACCAGGGCTAGTGATCATGGCGGCGATCTTAAGGAAGCGTTTACTCAATTAAGAACATATCAAATGAAGTTAAATCCTGAGAAGTGTTCTTTTGGGATCCAGGGAGGAAAGTTCTTGGGATTCATGTTGACATCGAGAGGAATAGAAGTGAATCCTGATAAGGGAAGGGCGATCTTAGAGATGAAAAGCCCAACAAGTGTCAAAGAAGTTCAGCGTTTGACAGGACGAATGGCCGCCTTGTCACGTTTCTTGCCAATGGCGGGTGACAAAGCGGCCCCATTCTTCACATGCTTAAAAAAGAATTCAAAGTTTCAGTGGACAGAGGAATGCGAACAAGCTTTTACCAAATTAAAGGAATCATTGGCCACATTGCCAGTACTTTCCAAGCCAACACCAGGCTTTCCATTAGTGCTCTATCTAGCAGTTACTGACAAGGCGGTGAGTACAGTGTTGCTCCAGGAAGAGGGAAAAAAGCAGAAAGTTATATATTTCGTGAGCCATACTTTACAGGGGGCAGAGTTGCGGTACCAAAAAATTGAAAAGGCTGCATTGGCGATTTTGAAAACTGCGAGGCGCCTTAGGCCTTATTTCCAAAGTTTCCAAGTTAAAGTTAAAACTGATGTCCCCTTAAGACAAGTACTTCAGAAGCCCGATTTGTCAGGGCGATTGGTTAGCTGGTCAGTGGAATTGTCAGAATATGACATACAATATGAGCCAAGGGGCCAAGTCACAGTTCAAAGTTTGATCGACTTCGTGGCGGAATTAACACCCACGGAAGGCGAGAAGACTCGAGGAGAATGGGTCCTATCTGTGGATGGATCCTCTAATAAGACTGGAAGTGGGGCTGGGATAACAATTGAAAGTCCAGACAAAATGATCATTGAACAGTCTCTAAAGTTCGAGTTCAAGGCGAGCAACAATCAATCTGAGTATGAGGCTTTGATTGCCGACTTAAGGCTAGCCATTGAGCTGGGGGTCCAAAAGTTATTTATCAAGGGAGATTCGCAGTTAGTGGTTAAACAGGTGAAAGGCGAGTACCAAGTAAAGGATCCGCAACTTTCCAAATACTTGGAAGTGGTACACAGATTGATGATGGAGGTCAAAGAAATTAAGATAGAACATGTCCCGAGGGGCCAAAATGAGAGGGCAGATGTGTTAGCAAAATTGGCGAGCACAGGGAGATTGGGCAATTACCAAACAGTCATTCAGGAAACCCTGCCTCGCCCGAGCATTGATTTGGTAGAAATAAAGTTGAAAGCAGTCAAGTCAGTAATTGAAGGCGAGCCTTCTTGGATGGAGTCAATCAAAATCTTCCTAGAAAACCCTCCAAAGGATGACGATGTGAACACAAGAGCGAAACGAAGGGAAGCCAGTTTTTACACAGTGGTGGATGGTGAGTTGTATCGGCGGGGAATTATGTCCCCTATGCTCAAATGCGTTGACACCAAGAACGGCCATGGAATAATGGCGGAAGTCCATGAAGGTTTTTGTTCAAGCCATATAGGCGGGAAATCCTTGGCGGTGAAAATCGTGAGAGCTGGATTTTATTGGCCGACAATGAAGAAGGACTGTCTTGAGTATGTTAAGAAATGTGAAAAATGCCAAGTCTTCTCTGACTTGCACAAGGCTCCGCCAGAAGAGTTAACAACCATGATGGCGCCTTGGCCATTTGCTATGTGGGGGGTAGACATTTTGGGACCATTCCCAGTAGCGAAGGCACAAATGAAGTATATCATCGTGGCGGTTGATTACTTCACTAAATGGATAGAAGCCGAGGCGGTGACAACTATCACGGCTGCCAAGGTCAGGAGCTTCTTGTGGCGAAGGATTGTTTGTAGATTTGGGGTCCCCAGGGCGTTAGTAATGGATAATGGAACACAATTCACAAGTAATGTTACCCGGGAATTTTGTACAGAAATGGGAATCGAGATGCGATTCGCCTCTGTAGAACATCCACAAACCAATGGGCAGGCTGAATCGGCTAACAAGGTTATCCTGAAAGGTTTAAAGAAGAAACTGGATGAAGCAAAAGGGCTTTGGGCGGAGGAACTACCAGGCGTTCTTTGGGCATACAACACCACTGAACAGTCAAGCACAAAGGAAACCCCGTATCGTTTAACTTATGGGACTGACGCCATGCTCCCAGTTGAAATTGAAAATCAAAATTGGCGAGTGGTTCGGTTTAATGAGAATGACAACGGGGAAAATTTAATAGCAAATCTAATCATGCTGCCCGAGGAACAACGTGAGGCTCACATAAGGAATGAGGCGGGAAAAGTGAAGGTTGCAAGAAAATTCTCAACGAAAGTAGTGCCTAGAAAAATGAGGGTAGGAGACTTAGTGCTCCGAAAAAATACAATACCCGATAAACACAACAAACTTTCACCCAACTGGGGCGGGCCTTACAGGATTATAGGTGATGTTGGAGGAGGAGCTTATAAGTTGGAACAACTAAATGGTCAAAAGGTTCCACGAACATGGAACGCCTCTCATCTCAAGCAGTATTTTAGTTAATTGAAACAACCAAGGGTGAATGAAGTCGCACTCTTTTTTCCTTTCTTTGGAGAGGTTTTTAATGAGGCGGCATGTAAAAAGAATGGGACAATTGTTCTCATGTGAAAGAAAATTAATGAAAAGGTTATTTCAACAAAATTGCCTGTATTTTTTAATTCAATATAATTTATATTACGAGTTCATGCAATGCAAATCGTATCAAAGTATGCAATACTGCGAGTAAACCTTTCGGAATAAGAAAGTGTCGCCATCAAATGTTAAAAGCCTTGGCAATTCTAGTGGCCACTAGAAACCAAGCCTCGTCGAAAAATCGACTAAGGTATGCAAACCAAAGTAACAACAAAAGTTAGTAACAACTCAAAGTAACAACAAAAGTTAGCAACAACTCAAGGTAACAACGAATGAACTTAAAATTGTATTCATTAAAAGTAAGGCAAAGGGGGCGACGCCCGTACATAATTTGGAATGATGATAAAAGACAGGGCAATGCCCAAAGCAAAATTCTAACTTCATGAAATAAAAAAAAAAAAAAAGAAATTCAAGCCAGGTTCTCATTGTTGGCGTTGTTGCCCTGGCTTGTCCCAGCTTGAGGGTCTTCCTTCTCGTGATCCTCGTTCTTGTGCTGCTCATTCCCATCCTCGCCACCTTCTTCAGGCTCACTTTCATCATCGAATTGGGGAAGGAGGTCGAGGCTAATGTCATCATCACCAACTACTTGACCATCTTTGATCTCCTTCAGCCACCCAATACGGGAAAGATCAAAGCCCGGCTCAACCACACTAATCTGCTCTTTGGCCGCCAGAAAGCCTTGAGCAAACTGGAGAGAAGCACGCCCCAAGATGGAAGCGCTTAGGCGTTCGTACTTCTTTTCCAGTTTTTGGCACTTGGCCTGAACAGCAGTGTGTTTGTCGTTGATAGTTTCTTTCAGAGATTTGGTCTTTTGGAGAAGCAAGTCAGAAGCCGCCAAGTTATCAGTTAACTTAGCACACCTCTCCTCAGCAGCCTTCAGGTTTTTGTTGGCGGTCTCAGCATCGGCTTTTGCTTGCTCATAGGCAGTCTTATAGTCAGCCGCCTTCTTTTCATAACGGTTCTTGGTTGCTATCAACTCCTTCACGCACTGAGCCATTCCCGCCACAGTACTGGCGGCAGAGAGCGCATGATGGATCGCCACAGAAGCAATGTTGGGAGGGCCTTGACCGGAAACATCCTTGTGAATCCGGTTGTCAAAGGTACGATTCATAAAATCCAATCCGTTGAAGTGAGGATCAGATAGGTTCAGCAAAGGGGGAGGAGCCTCGCCACCAATAGCTGAGCTAGGGCCAGCTTGGACGAATGGAGTTGAAGGGCGGTTGATCAGTGCGCCTGAATCCGGTTGATGTGGCGGGACATTGTCATGCCCCTTCTTTTTCTCAGTCGGACGACCTTTTGGGTCAAGAGTTGATTGGTGAAGAGGTTTAACACCAGCAGTGCTCGAAGTTTTTTGGCGCTTTGGGTCCCTGACGTTATCAGAGCCCGAAGTACCTTCATTCTTTTTCTTTTGCTCAGTCTCGACGGCCCTTTTCTTCGCCGCCGCAGCAGACTGGGCGAGGTATTCCTTCATCTTGAGGGGGTTGGCATCAACCTTGCTTTTTCCCATCGTGGCTGCATGGAAAACATCAATTAGGCGAGGTACATAAACAAAAAGAAAAATAAATTGTGCAAAAATCATAAACTTACTAAAAAATTGATTTAAAGTGCCGGATTTCGACGCTTCAATCAAGTCATGACCAGAGATCACTGGTAAGGTGCGGAGGTAATCGGCGATGGCTTGCTCGGATTCATCCAAGGCGTCGTATGAAACGGATATTTTTCGGCGAGGGTTTTTTGTCCAGTAAAAGGGGAAAAGAGGGTGGTTATTGGAATCTCGAAACAAGTTATTCATTTCAGGCGACTCCATGACTTTGAAATATTTTTTCTGCCACACTTTGTAATGGCTTTTAAGGGCGGTGAATCGGCTCATGTTCTTGCGAGCCAAAAGGGGAACCCACTTGACAGATGTAGGTTTTGTGGTGACTGTCTTATAAAAAAGGAAAAATAAGGGATAGGTGGGAGTGCAACTCAAATGTTCACAGAGAATTTCAAAGCAGCGTATGAAACCCCAGGCGTTGGGCTGGAGTTGACAAGGCGCCACGTTCAAAAAGGTAAGAACGTGGCATATGAAGGGCGAGAAAGGGAGTTTGATATTCAAATCCAAGAAAAAATAACCATAAACAAAAAAGAAATCGGGCGATTGATCAGTGGGTTCCTTGCGAAAAAGAACGCAATCGTCCTCGCCACATGGAAGAACATTTAACAGGTGATCTTCGTTATTTGAGGTGGCGGGATTTATCTTTGTAAACCCTTGAGAAGATATTCGAAGCGAACTGATGCTCCCAAGGCTACCCCAGATGGAGCGCCAAAGACACTTATCTTCAACTAAATGCGCATTGGAACGCCATTCGGGCGAAGACAAATCTCCATTAGAGGAGAGAATAGAATCAACGGAGCCGGCGGGACCGGAATCCTCGTGAGTGGAGGGCGAGGATTGTATTTCGATAACGGTGGGGGCAGAAACTTCCCCCTCCGTAGAAGGGGAAGTGAGCTCTAAGGAGGAAATGCTAAAATTTTGTGTCGACATGCTGGGTAATTTCATAAAAATAAAAAAGAAGATGAACAGGTCCAAACACAAAGAAAGAAGAAGACACAGTGTCAAGAAAAGAGAAAGGGGAAGGACTCACCGGAGGAAGAAGCGGAGGATTGAGTAAAGAGAACGTCGGCGATGGGGGAGCACCGCGCAATGACGACGGCCGGGGTGAGCAAGGTTCACCGGAGAGCAAAGAAGAGAGGGAAAGCTGCGATGAAAAAGTTTTCAGAGCAAAGGTTTTCAGAAAAGTGAAAAGTGAAAGGTAAAAAGGGTATTTATAGAAGAAAAAGGAAGAGAGAGAATGGGTGGGAAAAACTGCGAAGGATCGTGGGATCGTGGGTTCGAAATTTGAAAAGGTATGAAACGAAAAGACGTAACTCCTCGAGACGCACAACGACATTTATGGCAAATGATGGCAAAATCCCGGAAAAGAAGGATACGTGCGTCAGTTGAAAAGACGTGTTTGACAGGTGTGATAACGGCGAGATATCGACAAAGATAAAGAATGGCGACATATAAAGGAGCATGAAAATGGCGAGAATTCATAAGCAAGAATGTGACGACAGACCCATGACTACAAAGAATGGCGATACACTGTAAAGACGTCTCGACTCAAGGAACCTAAGTCTCATGTCTTGGGGGGGCATGTGGACTGGGCGGGACACCTACACAAGTGAAAGAACGGCGACACAATTATCAGAAGAACGAAGTAAATGATAAAGGTAGGCGACGAAGCAACGTATAAAGACATTTCGACTCAACTTACTTAAGCCTCATGTCTTGGGGGCATGTGGACTGGGCGGGATATAAGTATCCCTTATTCCCGCCAAAATCAAGCATTTAGATGAACGAAAGCAGCCATGGCGGGATTATGGAACAACGTCGAAGCCCGCCCGTCTTCTGGATGGGTCCACGCGCCAGCTGGAAGATTCCTTTAGTTTTGTCTTATATGTATAGAGGCTTGGGCCCCGGTTGTCAGACCCAAATACAGTGACAGTCCATGTTATGATCATTCCCTCTATAAAAGGAGAGGTCAACTCCTTGTAAAAAGTACCTTTCAAACATTTAATGAGAATATTCCTTTTGTGATATTTTTAGTACTCTGCTAGGGTTTACTTTCTGTCAGTTTCCGACGTCAGAACTCCCTAGTACGGAACACATATATATTACAATCAAATAATTTGGTCACTAAAATCCTTACTGTTATGCTAACCATCAAATGGATTAGATGCAGTTACCGAATGGATCACGAATTCATCCAATTTCAGAAACAAAATTTGAATTGCTTGTTACCCACATGGCAGAGGATCTTTGACCTCCAAGCGAAATTTGATGAGGTTCATGGGTCCAGAGTTCAGACTGGGTATTTGAGAGGAAAAATGCCGTAGAAATTTTGGAAGCTTCTTCTGATGGGTGGCAATGGCAGATGGGAGAAAGGGGAGGAAGACAAAGATAGGTTACACGCGCAGGAAAGAAAGAGAGATGCGCGTGGGTTTGGGAAAAAAACCGTTTATATTGATCAAACGGTTATTATTATATCCTCTCATCTCTCACCATAAACCACTCCTCTCACCTGATATGCTCCCTATATATATATATATTCAGGTTTTCTTAGATTGATGAAAAAAATATTATAGTAGAGTGAATTGATAAGCAGATTCATGTAATAAATTTATGGGCATTTTTGTCTTTTAATTGAGTATTCTGTTCTGTTTTCTTCCGTTCCACCCTTTTCTATGGAACCAAAATGTCCCGTTCCAGGGGTCTTATGTCCCGTTTCGTTCCAACTCAAAATCATGACAAACACATAAATGTCCAGTTCCGTTCCCTTCGCACCTGTTTACCAAACGCTACCCAAGAGTCCACACAACATTGTGTTCTTTTTGTCAGAGACTTTTGAACACAAAACTGGGAACATGAAATTGTACCTCGTCGTAGTTAATTTCTAAAACCCCTTCATCGTGTGTTTCCATCCATTCCGATCAGTCAAAACACCGCAGCTTCTCCATCAACGGTGATCCTCCGATGAATCTCCACCGTCAAAGAGGAATCACGTTGGTTCAAGGGTACCTCGGTCTCATGTTGAATTAGAAAGCGAACTTTGATCATCCAAAACACTGCCCCAGAAATTCCAATTTGCAGAAACGATAATTGGGATATAGATTTGGCAAAATCACAATGAGAAGAAGGCCTGGAATTGGAGGGTTGCAGACAGCTGCTGCTGCAAGGGATCAATATCGGTTGCTGGGTGAGAATGTAGCCAAGATCAGAACCGATATGATGAAGGAGCAGCTTTCCACTTTTCGCTCTCAGCTTGAAGATTTTGCTCGCAAACACAAGGTTGGTTTCTTTTTTTCTTCTTCTTTATACTTGGCCTTGTGTGGGTGTATACTGTATACTAAGTTTGTGGGGGCAATAAAGAGTTGATTTTTTGTTCTGGGGGTTGGAATTTTTCAACTGGGTCTCTGAAATTTAATGTTTTGAATGCAAGAGAAGTTGTTTTGATAATTTCTAGCATCTGGGTTTGGCTGTTTTTGAGTGGGAGTTGATGAAAGTTTGTAGCTCTGGAGATAGATTTGTTGTGCTGTTCTTGGATTCTGGTAAACTTCAATATAGTTGGGTGTCAATTGTGAGGTTAATTGCAGAAGTTGTGGTTGGAAACACAGCTGTTCCGGGGAGTTAACGGCATGATTGCAATCATTGTGTGGGAAAAGGATGGATTTGATGTATTTGTAGCTATGATGTTGATTGCTGAGTGACGTAATGGCGATAATGTTTTGGTGGTTGCTATCAGCTTTTGCATGCCAGGAGAGTTGTGTTCCGGGGTGTGCTTGAATAATTTGAAGGCCTGGCAAGTTGTAACTTCGGGGGCATGGTTGACCAACAACTCGCGTTGTTCATGTCCTCTGATTTCTTATATCGGCCCTTTTAAAAAAGTCCTACTTCATATGTATAAACAGTTAATGATTAAATCAAGTCATGCTAATGGTTGATATCACTTGTTCAGAATGATATCCGCAAGAACCCTGCATTCAGATCACAGTTTCATGAGATGTGTGCTAAAGTTGGAGTAGATCCTTTGGCCTCAAATAAGGGTTTCTGGGCAGAGCTGTTAGGAATTGGTGACTTCTACTATGAACTTGGTCGGTAATATCTTCCTTAACCTTGTTGACTTCCCCAACAAATGATTTTCTTAAGCATGTATGGATCTTTTAAGTACTAATATTCATGTGCTATTATGAATTTATTATAGTTAAAGTGTAATACTGAGACTATCAAGAATAAAATACAGGATAAGACAAGCAATGCTAGAATTATTAGTGTCTGAACTATACATAATTTTCTTATCCATAATTTGAACTATATGAACATGGCTTGTATTTAGTATAACAAATTAAATTGAAGTAAGTAAGAATAACAGTTCTAGGATTCAATTTAAGGGAAGAAGACTAAAATTCAGGAAGCATTTTAAGAAATGTCGAAATGATAGGCTGAAAGGCATATATATCCGGATAGTTTATGTTTCTGAAGTATGAAGGTAAAAGTTAGATAAAATGCCCCGATTAATCGCATTTACCGTTACACTGCAAGTGAACAAGATACTGAATTATTCTTATTTTTAATTGAAATATATCCCTTTATCACCAAGTACTGACAGTACATATTTATAGATCTAGAATCATAGAATCTTTGTCCTGCCAGTACTGATTTTTTGACAAATGACAACCACCCATTGTTAAATTCAAGTACTGTCTTCCATACTCAGAGTATCATGTATTCATGTTCAGCTTTTGTATCCTTTATTATAATGAACATTATCTTCGAAAGCTGTATAGTTTACTCATGAGTGTTCTTTTTGTATATCAGCCTTTGGCCATGTCTCTATATTTAGTTTGCTAGGTATCCTAAGCTGGCTTAATATTGTGAATACACCGACGCGGTGATAACTCTTGCACAGCCTTGTTGCTGTTGGATTTTAAAAACAAACTAAGCAGTGAGTTTGAGTTAGGTAGATTGTCAAGGGACAAGGAAGATTCTTAATGTTATTGCAAGTTGGCAACTAATGTTAGCTGTACTGAAATAGATAGGTAAAACAACTGTGGTTTGCGGAAAAACATAGACTGGGGTTTAAATTAACAGTTGTTGTCCTAACATTGTGAAGAACATCTACGGCCTTAAAATAACTAATCTGGCATTTTATTAATAATTCAATGAATAACTGTTAAAGTTATTTTATCATTAACTAGACTCTATGATAAGATGTTCCTTATGAACATGGTGGGTGCACTGTGCTCGTGATGGTTTCACTCACATTGCATTATAACTCAGTATGTTACAATTGTTAAACTATTTACTTTTCAAATTTATTAATTCATTGCCATTTTTTAATTTTTACTTATATCCAAGCTGTTTAATTTCCCTATTTTCTTAGCACATTAACTGAGTTTTTTTTTTTTGGCTTGACAGGAGTACAAATAGTGGATATTTGCCTGGCCACTAGACCCCACAATGGAGGATTGATCAACCTGCAGGAACTCTGCAGTCTCCTTCGTCAAAGACGAAAAAGTGATCGTGGAGTTGTAACTGAGGATGATTGCTTGCGTGCTATCAGTAAGCTGAAGGTCTAGTGCTTTTGCATACCCATAAACTCTTATGAACTAATCCTGCACTGTGAAAGTTGAATGACCATAACTAAGCAGTAATATCTCTTTCTTTACAACCCTGTATATTGAATCTTTTATTACCTTGACATGCAATACCACACCTGACAAACATTTGGGATGTGGGATGGGAATATTTATCCTTCCTGGACTAAAATATTTAATGATTATATGAGAAAAGATCATGTATTGTAATGGCCAAAACTGTTTATCACTAAACCAAAAGAATTTCACTAATGTTTGAAACGTAAAACTGGGATACAAAAGGGTGGGAGGAGTCCATTTTTCTGGACAATCTTGGACTTGCTCTGATATCTGGCCATGAATTGTAAACAACCATCAGTTTTCTGAAACTAAACCAGGGAAATTCAAGAGGACAGAACTCTCAAATATGTATAATATGTTTAAAATTTTATATTAATAACTAAATCTATTTTTTAGAAAGAAAACTCTATATTGGAACGGCATTAGCCTCTGCTTCCACTTATGGCTGAATATTAAATAATGGATCATAGCACATATCTAAAGATGCTAGTGCTATGATTAATCTTATCTTCATCTCATTGCATGTTTTAGTAAAACTGCCTAGTTTACTTATGGTTGGATTAAATAATATGGTGAGCCCAACTTGCATGTGTATTTGGGAAGAGCATATGGAGTGCACGTGTATGTGTGTCACTAATGCATTTTCCTTTTTTTATAACTCTTCTTTCTAGATTATGAATCTTTGTTTCTCCATTTGCTGAGAGATTTGTTACATGTATCCTTCGTGACCCTGCAGTGTTTCATTTCATTTGATGCCAGTGTCACACATATTTCAGGTGTTAGGTAGTGGTTTTGAAGTTATTTCTGTTGGAAAGAGAAAACTTGTTCGCTCGGTTCCAACTGAATTAAACAAAGACCACAATGAAATTCTAGAACTTGCCCAGGTAACAGCAATTTCTTCTTTTTTGATATGCTAATATATAAGGCTATAAGCGTATTTATGCGCCCCTTCCACTTTTCTGTTTTAAGAGTCACAGGCTTATGAACCTATTGTAATTGCTTGATGAGGATAAATCTAAATTTTCTGAAAGACATTGATAAACTTATCGAATAGGATGATACGCATCTAGTTGGATGATGTTCTCTTTTTGGCTTGAGAGTGGAAGTTGCGTACTGACTATATATTTAATCTACCCAGTAGCATGTAAATATTTTTGGTTGGGTTCCCTGTCCCTCGTTGTAAATATCAATAAAGAAAAAACTTGTCACACAGCTAATCCTTAATGATTTATATATGATCCATTATATCAACCATCAATCTCTACATTTAATGGTTGCTTCTTTGTAATAGCTCATCAATTGATTCAATCCATCATCAAAATCTTGCAGTATCAGAAATTGCTGCTTGATAGGTAACCACTTAGTGTGATAGTTAGTTAGGTAGGGAGTTGTTTAGAGAGAAGAGAGTTATAAATAACAGAAAAGGGAGATTAGAGGGGGGTATGACTTGTATTGAGTGGGATTGTGCAGAGTTTCTTGGTCTATCGAATACTCGGAACTATTCTCGTATCCCTTTCTTAATCTAATTGATAGGTAATCTATGGTTACTTGGTTAGTTAGCAGAATAGTTAGGAAGTTATAGTACTTTAGTTAGAGAGTGAGAGATGAGGGATTGTAAATAACGGAAAAGGGAGAATAGAAGGGTATGTCTTGAGGTTAGAAAAGGAATTTTGGGGAGAGTGCCAGGTTTCTTGAATATCTGCTGTAATAGGGTTTTCTATTAATGAGTAGTTTTTCTGCCCATCAATTGGTAGTAGAGCTCCAATCTTGGAGTTGTGGGTACTAGAAACACATTCAATTAGGAGGGAACTCAAGGATGAACATAAAGAGATACCGACATTTGAAGGAGGAAATGCTTATTAGTTGCTTATCAATGTGGGCCTGCATTTTGAGGCCTTGGTTATACCTAAGGAGAAGGAGCACTAGAGGCTGTGAAGGTTCTGCAGATGTTGCTTTCATGTGGTGGCTTGGGTGGAAATGTTATCCAAATGCAACTTGGTGGTTGAAGACCTTGCTCAAGAAGTTCCAGTGAAAGTTTGATGCTGGTATCCCAATCTGGGTTCCAGATGAGGACTTGGAATCTGTGGAGCAAGAAAGCAGAAGGAAAAGTGAAGTTTAGGAGAGTTTAAGGGAATGGTTTCACGGGATTCAGCCAATTATCTTCATCGTGGGATATCATTGAGATATAGGAATCTGTGTCATAAAAAAAAATTCTACGATTCTTTATAGTATTGAAAGAGTCACTCATCCACTTAGGTATCTTATTGAACAAATATGGTGACGTTGTTAGGTTGGAAGTAAAAACAGATGAAATCAGATTGTTTAGCATCAAAGGATGGGAGCTTTCTCTTACAGGAAGAGCAAGCGAAAAATGAGGACCAGGAACAGGAAAGGGTGCAAGAAATCAGCAAAGAAGATATAAAATAGGTGAAGATGGGGGGAGAAATTGAACAGATTAGAAAAATAAATGTGAAAGGATGTTTTCCGCGACTCCAGAATAGCACAAAGGTAGAAAGGAAAGGGAACGGTGTGTGTGTGGAATCCTCGGTTTGGTGTAGGACCGGCCTATGATCGCCAGCGGAGCCACTGGATTTAGATTTTACCAAGGAGGGAATGGGTCAATAGCTACAACCGAAAATTTAGATTAGAGGTAGGTATCACTTGTATTGAGGGGGACTGTGGAGAGTTTCAGGGTCTCTTGAATACTCAAAGCCATTCTTGTAGACCTTTATCAGTTATCAGTGGAACCCACATTGGATCAGTGCTAGAAATTCCTTTGATTCAATAAACAGAGTTTTCTCTTACCAGTTTCCATCACTGTTGGGATGAAGAGACACTCCTTGGGTTATTACCTAAATCTGGTGTGTATTCCGTCTAATTTTGACTCCCTTGCTTTTGATCTTGTCTTCTCGGTAATAATAATGTGTACTTTTATAAACTGATAGTGCTCAGAGGCAATTAAAATGTCAAGTTTAGCTCAAAGGAAGTTCCATCCATTTGTGTTATTTAATTTGATAGAAAGTAATTAGAACTTGGATTCCTTTTGTTGAAGCATGAAAAGATTTACTTTGATTGCTTATCCACCAGTGTAACAAAATTTGCTGTGCAATCAGTTGGCAATAGACTAGTCTTTTTAACATTTACATTACACTTTCTTCAGGCTCAAGGGTTTGTGACAGTCGATGAAGTAGAGAGGCGGCTATCCTGGACCTCGGGTCGTGCCATTGATGCCCTTGACACATTACTTGATGTAAGATAACTAAAACTTCTCTAAGAATAATCCTTTTCTTCTTTATCTAATAATATATATCAATCTCAAATAACATGGAATAATGAACACTGTGAACTAATGCAGGAGGGACTTGCAATGATCGATGATGGCCATAGGGATGGTAAACGGCGATACTGGTTTCCTTGTGTATCTCCCATCTCATCTTTGATAGGAATTGATTCCTGACAAATTTGTTAAAAAGAAACTGAGGTTTATTAGTTAGGGACAGAGATTTAGATGTTAATGATCTATCTTTGAATTTAATGTGTGACAATATTATGACATTGTGTGAGTTTGATTCATGTACCCACATGGTGGGAAAAGGGTTGTATCACTTGTATGTTGTTTATGGAAACTGAGGTCAACTTTTTTTTAAGACCTATATTTTTATTGTTGCAAGCTTCCATTTGGTTATGCCTTTTGATTTCTTGGTTATTCTTGCCCTAAAATGTATGATTACTTCTGTACATGTTTATCTAGTTTTTGCAAGTGTATGGTAATTGGGAACTGGAAAATGTATGCTTCAGCTTCAAAGTGGTCCTTGCTTTATGATAAGGTGGCTTCTGTTTTTCCATACATGAAAGAATAATAAATTTGATGACATTCACATGGTTGAGGTGAAAGCAACTCTGGCAAGAAAATAGGTGATAAATAGACAGAGTGTGAGAGAGAGCCACCCTTATGTTTAATTCATAAAATTGATTCAAAATTAGTTCATTTGAATTGAACAAAATTAGTTCATCAACATAAAAAAAAGTCATATATAAAGTTTTCTTATTTTTTTTTGTCGGTATCTTTTCGTTCAACCAAAAGAGCAATTTTTTAATAGAATTTTAAATAATTTGACAACTAAATTGACGATAAACATATTTAAAAAACTAATGTGCAAATTTTGTGATGAGTTTGTTGGGGTCTGGCTGGAAAGTGGTGGGATACAGGTCGCTAGGCATATTTATGGTTCAGTGTGTGAACTCGTTTTCTTTGCTCGAGTGGTGGAAGCAAGATGCTGCGGAGCTGATTTTTTCATTACAGTGGTGGTCTTGGTAAGGGAGATTGGTGGGAAATGGAATGGCAGTTGTTCTAATTGGTGCTTCCACATTTTTACTCAAGCTACGAGTTTTCCTAAGGGACCATGTCTAGTGCTGTAAGGTCTTCATAGTTGTCTGCTGGCTTGATGGAATGTTGCTTGGCATAGATGATGTTGGTGATAGTATGGTGCTAGGTGGCAGAGTTATATTTCTGCTTTATTTAGTGGGTGGGCTTTGTAATTTCCCCTTGGAGGTGTTGCTGTGGCTTTATATAATGTGTACTCTTTTTCCTCTTCCAGGTTTTTCCAATGGGGTTTTTCCTGCAGAGGTTTTAATGAGGCATATTTTATTAAGTTGTGCTTGTGCTTGTGCTTCCGGGGGGGGGGGGGTATTTAAGTTTTCTGAGTTGTTTTTTTTTCCTTTGCTTGTATCGTTGTCTGTTTTCTCTCTTCCTCTTTGTATTGGGTTGAAGTACCCCTTGTACTTCATTCAATATATTAATTTGACTTATAAAAAAAAAAACTCAATTTAAAAAAAATTAAGTTTACTCAATATTTTACATAAATAGATTTCTATTAAAGTTTGTAAAATTGCTCACCTATTAAGAAATTCCAAAAATCTTACCCAAATAATTTATAACATAATCCCTAGTTAATTTTATTGCCTTGATCAATCTCCAGTTCTTTTCAAAAGAAAAATTTAGTTAGTTATTTTTGGGCACAGATTCTTTAACGCTCGTCTCACATAAAATTGAGAGTTTGGACGGGAATCCCAAAGGGGGAGGAGCCCCCGGGGGGTGGCGGCTAGCTTTTCTTCAAACTCTAGCAAACAAGCTAGAGTTTTCTGAGTTGTTTTTTTTTTCCTTTGCTTGTATCGTTGTCTGTTTTCTCTCTTCCTCTTTGTATTGGGTTGAAGTACCCCTTGTACTTCATTCAATATATTCATTTGACTTATAAAAAAAAAATTCAATTTAAAAAAAATTAAGTTTACTCAATATTTTACATAAATAGATTTCTATTAAAGTTTGTAAAATTGCTCACCTATTAAGAAATTCCAAAAATCTTACTCAAATAATTTATAACATAATCCCTAGTTAATTTTATTGCCTTGATCAATCTCCAGTTCTTTTCAAAAGAAAAATTTAGTTAGTTATTTTTGGGCACAGATTCTTTAACGCTCGTCTCGCATAAAATTGAGAGTTTGGACGGGAATCCCAAAGGGGGAGGAGCCCCCAGGGGTGGCGGCTAGCTTTTCTTCAAACTCTAGCAAACAAGCTTTTTAGAAAAAGAGAAGCAGAGTAATATATGAAGATTGTTGCACCGATGGAATGGGATAATGTGAAGTTTTTTTTTTGGTCAATTGGATAATGTGATGGGTTAAAAGTTAAACTCAATTGAAAATTAAATTTGACAGGACATGAGGCCCAAGAAGAGGTTAATAGATAGACAACAGACTCACTATGTGGTTGCTATAGAAGCATAGCGGACATCCAGGTCCTACATAAGGGCCTTGACTTGAGAAGTGGACGAAGGGGTCCAAGACATGGAGCAACTAAACCTCCACACACACCCACATTTCTCTATGTCTATATCTTCCTTCTTTTTTCCGTGAATAAAAACTTCTACGAGTTTGACTTCTCTTTCTATGACACTCTCGTTCTCCTTTTCTTTCTCTTGTTTTCCTTTCCTTTAATTAATATTTGGGTTTGTTAGACACCTATGTGGTCTATCAATCATTAAACTTTCAGAAAAAAAAAGATTAAGATTACTCACGAAATATTGTGCAAATTAAGAATGACCAAATATATAAATAAACCTTAATAAAAAGAATCAATATTCATTGAGATAAACACAAACAACTTTGAAAAAAAGAAAGGTAAAATTACACCGATATCCATAAGATTTATCATTGTTACATTGATCTCCTCCTCTAACTCTCTTCTCACATAAATTGAGAGTTTGAATTGAATCTTGCTACGCCAAATAAAATCTAAGTTGATTGGCAACTCTATAAAAAAAATTGTATCTGGAGCTCCTGGAGGCATCCTTACATAGCTGACCATGCATTCCTAGACGTGGACATCTAATAATCTTCACAGCTAGCATGTCACTGGAAAAAAATATTACATTGCTCAGTTGTCATTACGTGATAGAAAGTATTTTTTATTTTTTGACATTTACGTGATAGAAAGTATTGGAAGTACCGTAACACTACATGCACATCGACGTCCTGAATAAAAATTCAATGATTGATGAAATATCAAACTAAACGTATCGAAGATTTAACCAAAACTTGCACGTAATTAATTAAGACAACAAAGCTTTATTGATAAATATTGTCCACGTGAACCACCATAAATAGTTTTATATTAAGATTCCAATTGCGAGTTTCTACGTGTATTTTTATATATTTATAGTTACTTTTGTTTCATATCATCTTCAGTTCTTCACTTAATATTTTTCATTTTATCATTATTTTTTATATCACTCAGCACATCTCTTTTTATTTTTCTTCTATTTCTAGTGAAAGTAGATTTCGGGTGCGGATTATTTTTCCTTTCTAAGTGGTTGATTTCATTTTAAATGTAGTTTTCAAAATAAAATGTTAATGATTAAAATAGAAATTTAACTTATATGTACTGACATTATAAAGAGTTTTAGGATGCATATGATGACATATCTACACTTTTTATTTTGAATATTTTCAACTCAAATTTAATTATATATGATATAAAAATGAATGAATTCTAATTGATGACTGTGGAAAACTCTTTTGCATGATCAATGTATAGTATATAAACTCTTAAGAAATAAAATGTCTTTAATTTTAATTTCAAATAATTTTAGCTTAATTCTTAAAATTATAAAGAAATGATTTTGTCAACTATATATAGTTTTTTCATTTGAAATCCACAATAATGACTTCATTATTGAAAATTTAAAAATAATATTAAAGAGTATAAGTTATTAACTTTTATGGTAGAAAAAAGCATTAATTATTTAATTTTAGGGTAATTGGAAAAATAATTTTGATACAGATAACGTAAATTTCCTCTCTTCCTTTTTTTTTTGATACATCGGAAAATTAACAAGAAAGAAAAAACAAACTAGCCAACCCAGAGAGAGTCCCTAGCTCAGAAGAAGAACTTCAAGCTCTGGAGTTGGGGCTTCATTCAAAGTGCACCCAGGTGTAGAAAGCAAAGCTCCACGCTTTACCCAACCAATCCGCTACACAATTAGCCTCTCTGCCACACCAGGATAGATCCACGCGCCAAGTCCTTGCCAGAAAGTCACTAATTTCACGAAGAACAGGAGCATGCACATGAGTTGATATCCTGCTCGAGTCTTTCATAATGGAAACAAGATCTTTACAATCAGAGTCACAGACTATGTGGCGCACCCCATGATCCCAAGCTACCGTGAGACTGTCGCAAAGAGCCATGGCTTCAGCCAGGAAAGGATTGTCAGTTCCAGCTTGCCAATGAAGCATGAAACCTACCGCCCATTTCCCAGCTCGATCACGGAGAAGACCACCTCCTCCCATGGCACTGGTTTCCTCCCGGAAACTGCCATCTATATTAAGTTTCAACACATTCACAGGTGGTGGTCTCCAACCACCAGAGAGAAGCCCACGACCTCCATTGATCAAGGAAGGTTGGAGATTCCTAACAAAGTCATCATGATCAAAACAGAGCTTCCGCCAAGCTTGGTCAAGAGTCCAAGGATGAGCATCAAGCACCATGTTGCATCTCCACTTCCACACACCCCACAAACCAGGAAGAAAACGATTCGAATGGCTACCACGCGCAAGGTTCTGAACCCAGGTCGCGAAGTCATGGCTACGAAAACCATTCCAGCGCCAGGCTTATATACTTTGTTGCTAATTATATTAGATTGATTTTTTTTAAAGATATATGAGATTGAATTTGTGGTGCTTGTATTTTGCTTGGAAAAAAGTGATAAAAGTTATGCACACCAAGAGTTTGTAAAACGTCCCCTTTAAGTTTTAGCCTTCAACAAAGGGCATTCCGTTGTCGTTGGAGCTGCTACTTCTTTCTTGTTCTGTTTTTGCTTTAATTTGCTACTTTTTCATGAAATTGTTACGGGCCCAATTGTTACAATGTGAATGATATAGACTTGAAATTATTTGTCATGAACTTACAGTGTGCTACTTTTTCTACTTCTTAATTTTGAGAGGGCACACACAACTGTAGTCTTTTTCTAGATTATGAGTTTTTATTCTCACCAAAATACTTATCAGGCGGTTAGTATCTCTTAAACCCACATCTTATATTCTTATGCTTATATAAAAAATATCTTGCACTCAAACTAATCTTATATTTCCTATGCTTATATAAAATATATCTTGCCCTCAAACTAATCTTATATTTCTTATTATTATCAAAATATTTGTGTTTTTTTTCACATTTTTTATTTGATAAAAATTGAGTTTTTTTATAGAAATTGTGTTCCTTTAGATCTTAGTCCCCCTCTCTGAAATTCCCACCTTCGCCCCTGTTTCCAACACTCATGTTTCTATGCAAAGAAAAAAGATATGATTGTTTTAATTCTTGCACTAATTATAGTAGGGGTGGCAATATGGGTTGGCGGGCCGGGTTGGGCCCAACCCGCAACTAACCCGCCGAAATGATGGTTGGGTTAGCCCATTTTTGGTATTTGGGTTCAAAGTCTCAACCCAACCCATATTTTGGCGGGACGACGGGTTGGCGGGCTAGACCACTTGGAAGGGAAGGGTAGCTCACTTGGTGAGCTAAGGGAATGAAGTGATTTGCAGGGTGAAGGGTCAGGGTTCAAATCCTGGTGAAGGAACTAATATACTAACAATTAACAACTAACATTGGCCTATCAAAAAAAAAAAAAAACTTGGAAAATGCAGTGAAATAAAAAAATATGTGCAATGAGGAATTTTAATAAATCTTTCACTTTTCATATGTTGGCACATGAAAAAATTAGAATTATACTTGTTCTTTATATTTAAATGTTATGAGTTCAAATAGAAAGTCTTACAAATAATAATATCAAAAAAATATTTATCATGCGTTGTTATTAAAAGTTGTAAAACTGTAACCTCACAAGCAACTATCAAGTGTAAGTGTCAATAACCTTCATCAAAACATTGATAAATGTCATTCTTCTTTGATACACACTTACTTACTATTACTTAACATCACTAGATGTGTTTTACAATCATCAACAAGAGTTTACTTTAGCCAATAATAGTAACCAACAATTATAAAAGATAATGTCGAGTAGTCATGAAAGTTTTAGACAAAACATAACCTACAAATAAGAGCCGCAACTTATATAAGTGAATCCATGGAAGGTCATCATTGACTAGTTTTTAAATTTTTTTTTTAGTTTATGGACTGGGCGAGACCCCAGGGTCCCTCGCCCAGGGGCGCTGGCCTAGGGCAAAGAGCGCGTCAGCAACTTGGGCCATCGTCTTGAAGGCCCAACCGGCCCATTAGGATGGTTTAAAGGCGTTAGGCCCAACTCCCCCAACTATAAATAGGGGATGGTGACCAATTGTAAGGGACTCTTAGCTCATTTGAGAAATAACAAGCTAGAAATTCAGTTACTTTCTCTCTCTAAGCAGTTACGCTCTCATTCTCTCTAGGAATCTCACATCACGTTCCTTGCACCTTAAGTACTATACTTCATCTCAATGTTCATGATGGAACATTTGGCGCCGTCTGTGGGGAACGGTAGATTTCGATTCCCGGACTACGTGGAGCATGGTTTAGCTGAGTGAAGTTCATTTTTTCTTGCGATTCTCTTCGGTTTTCGATTTCTGAGTCAAATTCTTGATTTGCTGGTGGCACGTAATGGAAGCGCAACGTCGACAAAGCGAACGAAGGATGAAACACACGCGCAATCCGCATCAAGCATATAGAAGTCGACGCGAGAAGGAGGCGGAATCTTCAGTCTTCTTGTTGAAATCCTCAGAAGGAAAACCGCCGTCACCTTGGTCGGTGGACACTCTCAGAGATTGGAGGTGGCTGATTCGCGACATAAGTCGTGGTTTGGAGCAGCAGGACACGGAGGCCCGGGAAGCAAATACAACGGCGGAGCTTCGGATGTTGCAAAGGGAAAGCTATTGGAAATCCTTGAAGGAATGGAGAAACTCATCTCTAAAAGGAAAGCTGGCGCGCCTGGACAAACTGTCTACATCGGAAATCCTCCGAGAGTCGTTAACAACGTGAATAAGCGGCGATTTGGGAGGTGAGTGGTGCGTTTATCACCAGGCCATAGGCCACGTCACAAAGGAGTGCCGCACGTTGCAGCGTGAAGTTGGAAAACTGAAAGCGGCAGGAAGACCTACTAGAGTGCAGGGCGGTAGAGCTCCAATACCCAAAGAAGTACACACGATTGCCGGAGGGTTTGGAGAGGAGGAGTCACCAGTGCAGCTAGGAAGCGGTATGCTAGAGCAGTGAACACAGTAGCAGAAGTTCCTTTCGGTTTTTCACATCCAGACATTACCTTTTCGTCCGATGACTTCGTTGGAATAAAGCCACATCTAGACGATCCGATTGTAATCCTCCTTCGGGTCAACCAACTTAATGTACAACGAGTACTTTTGGATCAAGGGAGTTCAACAGACATCATTTACGGCGGGGTATTTGATCGGCTCGGCTTGAGTGAGGTAGATCTCACTCCTTATGTAGGGACTCTGGTGGGGTTTGCGGGCGAGCAAGTATGGGTGAGAGGCGTCCTTGACCTTAATACCACATTCGGCGAGCGAGAGAACGCTAGGACGCTGAGGGTGAAATACTTGATCCTAGGAACGGAGGGATCGTACAACATGATAATTGGCAGAAACACCTTGAACCGGCTGTGCGCTGTGATTTCGACGGCACACTTGGCGGTTAAATATTCTTTGCCGAATGGACAAATTGGGAGAGTGGCTGTGGACCAGAAAACGGCGAGGGAGTGCTACTACAACACGGTAGACCGGTACGGGAAAATGAACACTTTGGTGGGACACCGATGCAATAAGGTCAATGTGCCGGAGGAAAACCTAGATCCAAGGGGCGAAGGGCGAGTCAACAGGCCCACGCCGATCGAGGAGACCAAGGAACTGAAATTTGGCGAGAAGATACTCAAGATAGGGATCCGACTGACTGAGGCCCAGGAACAGAGATTATCAAAGCTATTGGGCGAGAACTTGGACCTCTTTGATTGGAGTCACAAAGACATGCCAGGGATAGACCCGAACTTTATTTGCCACAGGCTGGCGCTAAATCCCGTAATTAAACCAGAGACCCAGACGCGCCGGCGAATGGGCGATGAAAAGGAGAAGGCAATCCAGCAAGAGGTGAACAAATTACTAGCAGCGGACTTCATCCGGGAAATTAAGTATCCTACTTGGCTGGCGAATGTGGTAATGGTATAGAAGGCGAACGGAAAATGGCGGATGTGTGTAGACTACACAGACCTAAACAAGGCGTGTCCAAAAGATTCTTATCCATTACAGAGCATAGACAAGCTAGTGGATGGAGCGTCGGGAAATGAGCTGCTGAGTCTGATGGATGCCTATTCGGGATATCACCAAATCAAGATGCACCCGTCGGATGAAGACAAAACGGCCTTCATGACCGCTAGGGTAAACTACTGTTATCAAACTATGCCCTTTGGGCTGAAGAATGCAGGGGCGACGTATCAGCGGTTGATGGATAGGGTATTTGAGGGTCAAGTAGGAAGGAACATGGAGGTATATGTCGATGATATGATCGTGAAATCGATTTTGGGATCAAGCCATCATGAGGATTTGACGGAGGGTTTTGGCAGGCTACGAAAACATAATATGAGGCTCAATCCGGAGAAGTGTTCTTTTGGTATACAGGGTGGGAAGTTTTTAGGCTTCATGATTACGTCAAGAAGGATTGAGATCAATCCAGATAAGTGCAAAGCAATCCAAGAAATGAAAAGCCCCAGCAGTGTAAAAGAGGTGCAGCGCCTGACAGGGTGGATTGCAGCCCTGTCCAGGTTTCTCCCTCATTAAGGGCGACAAGTCGACCCCATTCTTCAAGTGCTTAAAGAAGAATGCGGCGTTCGAGTGGAGTTCAGAATGCGAAGAAGCCTTTAAACGCCTCAAAGAGATGTTGTCCGCACCACCCGTGTTGTCAAAACCTGCCCAAGGCCTCCCTTTACACTTGTATTTTTCTGTCAGCGATCATGCAATCAGCTCCGCCATTCTTCAAGAGGTAAACGGAGAGCAAAAAATAGTTTACTTCGTGAGCCATACACTTCAAGGGGCGAAGATTAGATACCAGAAGATAGAAAAGGCGGCGCTCGCCGTCCTCGTTACCGCCAGGCGCCTAAGACCTTACTTTCAAAGCTTTCAAGTAAAAGTAAGAACTGATCTTCCTTTGAGACAGGTGTTGCAAAAGCCAGATTTGTCAGGGAGACTTGTCGCATGGTCAGTTGAATTGTCAGAATACGGTTTACAATACGACAAAAGGGGGAAGGTCGGGGCGCAGACTTTGGCTGATTTTGTGCTGGAGTTGACGCCGGAAGACGGTGAGAAGGTGAGCACGCAGTGGATATTGTTCGTCGATGGGTCATCAAATGACAATGGAAGTGGAGCTGGGGTCACGCTACAAGGGCCTGAGGAGTTGGTATTAGAGCAGTCCCTCAAATTCCAGTTGAAAGCCAGCAACAACCAGGCAGAATATGAGGCCCTGATCGCCGGGCTGAAGCTAGCAATTGAGGTACAAATTAATAGTTTGCTGATTAGAACGGACTCGTTGCTAGTGGCAAAGGCAAACCAGGTAAATGGGGAATTCCAGGTGAAGGAGCCGGCCTTGATAAAATATCTAGAGCGCGTACGACTGCTAATGGGTCGGCTGCAAGAGGTTGAAGTAGAATTCGTGCCAAGGGCGTAGAACCAGAGGGTGGACGCCCTGGCGAGATTAGCCAGCACTCGAAAGCCTGGGAACAATCGAAGCGTGATCCAAGAGACGCTCGCCAATCCTAGCTTTGAAGGAGAGTTGGTAGCCTCCGTTGACCGCCAAGGAACTTGGATGGACCCTATCGTAGACATCTTGACGGGTGATCCGAGCGAGGTGATAAAATACTCGAAGGAACAAAGGAGAGAGGCAGGACACTACACTTTACTCGATGGGATACTCTTTCGAGATGTCTCCCGCCCGGGAAATACGAGACCGTCATGGCAGAGGTTCACGGGGGGGTTTGTGCTAGTCACATTGGAGGAAGGTCTCTGGCTAGCAAAGTCCTCATAGCAGGTTTTTACTGGCCTACAATAAGGAAGGACTGTGCAGAATTCGTGAAAAAATGCGAAAAATGTCAAGTGTTCGCAGACTTGCCCAGGGCCCCAGCAGAACAGTTGGCCACGATTAGCTCCCCATGGCCCTTCGCCATGTGGGGAGTTGACCTCGTTGGGCCTTTCCCCACCACCAGGTCCAAAATGAAGTTCATCCTCGTAGCGGTGGATTACTTCACCAAATGGGTGGAAGCCGAGCCCCTCGCGAGCATTACTGCAGCCAAGATCGTAAGTTTTTACTGGAAAAGAATCGTTGCCGATTCGGGGTACCAAGGGCGATCGTTTCAGATAATGGGACGCAGTTTGCAAGTAACCAAACAAGAGAATTCTGCGAAGAGATGGGCATTCAGAGAAGGTTCTCTTCAGTGGAACATCCTCAAACTAACGGGCAAGCGGAGTCGGCGAACAAGGTAATCTTACGGGGATTGAAGCGCCGACTCTCAGAGGCAAAGAGAGCCTAGTTGGATCAACTCCCGGTTGTAATCTGGTCCTACAATACAACGCAACACTCAACCACTGGGGAAACTCCATTCAGGATGGCCTACGGGGCGAACGCCATGTTGCCCGTAGAAATAGATAGCAGCTCGTGGCGAACAGCGCCACGGTTTGAGGGCGAGAACTCCGCCAACATGGCGGTAGAGTTAGATTTGTTGTCAGAAACACACGATGAGGCTCGAATCAGAGAGGCTGCGATGAAACAGCGAGCTGCGGCAAAGTATGACTCGAAAGTGCGACCGGGGCTATGCAGGAGGGGGACCTGGTGCTAAAGATGATCACCAGTAGAGTAGCCCTTGTTTAGCACTCTGATTCCAGCAATCAGAGTTTGAAACCTTGAGTACATCTCCTCAATGGTTTCACCAGATTCCATCTTAAACTGCTCATATTGTTGTATGAGAGCAAGAGCCTTGGTTTCCTTGACCTCTTCATTTCCTTCATGCGTCATGACCAAGGAGTCAAAGATGGATTTTGCTGTTTCTTTGTCAGAGATCTTCTCATACTCAATATATGATATTGAGCTGAATAGCATAGACTTCGCCTTGTGATGATCCTTGAAACGCTTCTTCTGAGCGTCAGTCATTTCAGAACGGGGGATCTTCACTCCTGAAGCATCTACTGGATCAGTATAGCCTTCAATGACCATATCCCAGAGATCTGGGTCAGTGCCAAGGAAATAACACTCTATTCTATCTTTCCAGTACTCAAACTTTTCACCATCAAAGATTGGTGCTCTGAGTTGATTGTTGTTGTTGTTGTCAGCGGAAGTATTGGCTTGGGCCATTGTTTGTTTTTCACACAAGGTTCTGGATCACTGAACACTGTTAGGTGTTTAAATCAGAACCGGAGCTCTGATGCCAATTGAAGGTGCGAAAAACACTAGAAAGGGGGGGGGGGGGGGGTTTGAATAGAGTTTTTGAATAAAGGGTATACTTTAGAACTTTTTCAAAACTCAAGGATAAGAACTAAGTGCTGAAGGATAAGAAGTAAAGCACGCAAGTATTTTATCCTGGTTCACTTGAGATAAAAGCTCAAGCTAATCCAGTCCACCTGTGAAGGTGATTTCTTTCTTCTTCTGATGAAGGCAATTCACTAAAATCAATGAGTGTTACAACTGCACTTTGCTACCTGCTAAGTGACTAACAATACACTGATTTTCTCACTAGTATCCTCTTAAGAAGCTGATCTACCGATCCTCTTAAGACTAGCTAAACACTGAATCAACCTTGATTCAGTCCTCTCAAGATCCGACCAACCTTGGTCTCTTAAGGAACTTTACAATGTAGTGTAAAAGGTTTCGGGTTTACAATAAGTGCTTCTAAAAAGCTGATAGTAAACTTAGATGTTTAAGAACAGTGAAGAAATAATGCTAAGAGATTGGTTTGTAAGTGTTGAATGATTTCAGCAAAGTTTCTTATTTTCTTTCTTCTTTCTTCAGCCTTTATATACTCCAACACTTGTGATGTAGCCGTTGCTAGGGTTTTGTCCGTTGGAGTGGCAATCTTGTAATATCAGACTGCTAGGCTGAACAAGGTAGGTGGCGGACAGACTGAGGCTTGTACGATGTTGTACTATGATAGCGACTTGTCCTTTCACCAGTTGACTTGAGATCTGAAGGCTTCAGATGAACGTTGGTGAAGCTTCTGATCCTTGTCAGATTAAAGCTTGGATTCTTCTGACCTTGCAACTTCTGCTTCTGAACAAGTTCCTCAGAACTTCTGAACGTCAGAGCTAGAATAGCTTGGGTCTTCAGAACCAACTTCTTGCAGGTCTTCAGAACTTGAGTCTTCTGCTTCTGGACCGTTCCACTGGAACATCTGGTCTTCAGAACTTCTGACTCTGGTTCTTCAGAACCTCTTGAGAGCTTGTATCTTCAGAGCTTCTGAAGGATTTGCCACTGTTCTGAACGAACATGGTACGCTTTAGAGCTCTCTTTTTAGTATCCCTTGGTTCTTCTTCTTCTGAATAAATAGGCTTGGGTCAGATTCAGAACCTGTTTGTCACAACTAAAAAAGACAAACGTTAGGGTACCACAATTGTTCATCATCACAAACCTTAATTGTAATCATCAAAATATAGAGATGCAACCATTGATCAAATCTTGATCTTACAATATGAACTAAACATTATTCTAAATTAATATCTCAAAACTCTAAGTTCAAAATTATTTTAATCAACATCTCAATCAAACGTACTATATTATTACATTAGACAGTATCAATCCACTTGCAAATATACAACCTGATTAACAACTTTGATTCTTACATTTTTTATGATACAAACAAACAGAGAGACACATGATATCGATCGCATAACAATCAGCAGCCATAAGCAACGTAACAATAGATAGATCCCTCAGAAAAAAGAAGAAAAAGGACAATAACAATTTTTTGTTTATTTTTTTTTTGAAATTTATGCTTTGATATGAGAAGCTTCCTGCTCATCGTTCTCCTCCAACCACCCATTAGCAGCAGGATCATCCCAACACCTTGGTCTAACCCCAAACATTCGATACAAGATTTTCTCCATGGCTTCAAAGAACTTGAACCTATCCAACACTGGATTCCAAACCCCACTCACGATGCAGTAATTCGTCACGTACGGTGGCCGGTGGTGCTCCGCATGCATGCTCCGCCCAACAAGCACCCCAGCATCCTGCAACGCCACCACCACCTTAGGGAGGCGGCTCTTCGGGTAGTGCGCCCATGAATGGAATTGTCTGCTCATCATCACGCACCCGAGACACCACCCCATGAACCCTAGGAGAACAGGGTCATGAAAGATGAGATCTACTGGGAGCGCGATGAGAGTCACGCTACGTGCCAGCGCGTGGAGATTTCTTGCGAACTGGCGCTTAGTGATCACCCAGGGCCACTTGTGGTGTTCTTGGAAGTTGTCAATGGCAGGGCCGAAGACGGGTGTGGACTCATCTCCGTAGTTGTCAAGGCCCCAGTGGTAGATCCCAGTAATGAGATCTGCCGTGATATAACCGGCGAACGCGGCGAATACTAGGGCGACTTGTGTTTGCAGGTTGTTCGCACCGTTCATGGATTGTGCCAGGGTGTACAAGATGATTGTGCACCCTGCTGTGGTCCATGCACGGTGGGACCAGTCTGATATCAAGCTCGGGTCGTTGTCCGTGGGACGGGTGGTTGCGGTGGTGGTGGCTGCGACTGGTAGTGGTGGCGAGAGGCGGGGCTTGATGATTAAGTGCTTGACATTTGGTGTGGGATCGGAGGGTCTTGTGGAGCAAGACACGCGAACTGCGTGGAGGGATGGTCGGTTTGTGCAAGGTTGGTGATGGTGTAAGGTTGGTAGGTACTTGTGTTGTGCTAAGGAGAACATTGTGAGTGTTTAACTATGTGATAAGAGAGAAGTTGATATGCAAAATTTGGAGAAAGTTAAATAGTGATGGGCTAGCTGGTGGCAGTGATGGGAAGGAGTTTGTAGGAGAAAGGGATGCTGTGGTGTGTGGTGGGGGAGGACATGGAGGGTGCATGGTGTTTATATAGAATCCGATAGAGAAGATGTTAGCTAGGGATCGGAACTTATTGGATAACTTTGATAGTGACACAATTATTTTCCCTTTATATCTCTTCACAATACAAAATTTCCAAAAGTAAAACCTGAAATGTGTGTGATCAAAATATTAATTTCTCTTATTAGTGTAGACATCAGTGTGAGATTTGAAAAAATAATAATATATAATAAATGTGATATATAATGTGGTATAATACGTAAGAAAAGGAAAATATATACAAAACACAGATTGTTTGTAATTTTTCGTGTCTAGCTTTTTGGTCTTGACCAAGGTATCCCCACAGCCGACAGTCGTGAAACTAATCTCTCGCCCCACAGTCAGCGCACTAAGCGGTAAACACTGTTATATAAGTGAATATAACAGTATAGTTCTCAAATGATCTTGGATGTTTGACATTGTATATGGCTATTAATATAACGTGTTATAAATGTTAGACTAGGAATTTTTTTTCTCAAGTGATGTGGGACCGTTCTCAAGTGAATATAACATTATAACGTGTTATAAATGTTTGATTAGGAATTTTTTCTCGCACTTATTTTAGTGAGAAAAATGTCATGGATCTCAATTTCTCCAATAATGATATGTACACATCATTTTAATACATCTCACTTCTACCTATTTTTATTTTTATCTCTGTCCTCTTATCATTTATCACATCTCATAATTTCTCTTTCTTACTTTATCTTTTCTTTCTATCTCTCTCCTCCTTCCACCTCTCCACCTCAATGAGAGGTGTGAAGAGAACATATATTATTCGGTGCGATTCAAGGTGTGATCTCTGTAAATCCGCACCATGTAGATACATTGCACACTTTCGCATTAAGAAAGTAACTAGTTTTATACCCGTGCATTCACGGGTGATATTTGGTATATATTAATATCCATTTTATATGGTTTATAAATTATAAATTGATTTTATAAACTGTAGACAACAATGCAAGTTTGACTGAAATAGTAAAAATGTTATTATACACTTATCAACATCTAAGCTTTAGTATTAATTAGACATATTGTCTTTAAAATTAAATGTTAATGTTGATGGACTATTTCTTATACATTAAAACATGAGTATCCTCTTTGAAAGACTTGTTTTGTAAACATACTATAAAATGAGTCACATAGATTATCCAAAGATCTTGAAATTAGAAGACACCATAATAGGTCCAATTAAGCACATTGTCATGTTCCAAAGATTAATTCTAAATATGTCATCATATTGAAACCAATGCACATTTATAAGCAAGAAAAACACCATGTTGACTTTCATAGTCTGATAATAAATTAAAAGAAAAATGGTCATTTTGCTACATGTTTCAAAACCATCATCATTGTGAATTTCACATTGTTTGACATGATCACTGGATAGTGGTCGGTTCATCCTTGCTACACAACTCTGTAGTAAATTAGAAATCCATGAAAATAAAGAAGAAAGTAGATAAGAGAATGATTGCATAAGAGAGAATTTCTATGTTGTGTCTTTATTGTGTAGTATATAAGATTAATATTTTAGCATCAATAGCTACAACTAGAAACTTCTTCTCCCTTTATGCGCAAATTTTAGTTTAACGAATAACATGTTGCATTTTCATCTCACATTGTTTGCGTTGGAAGGAATAACAATCCCAAGACTCAGTGACCTTTTTTTGTAGCCATGATATGGAAAAAACAACTACCTCACCTATTTGCAATCCATTGCGCGATATCTAAAACAACTATGGGTCTATGGCTATTCAATTGGTTAACAGTCATCATGGATACTGCCCCTCCACCATTTAATTTCCCTATAAAAAAAACAAATTTTAGAACATATACCATTTACTGAGAATTGCTTATTATAATTGTCATTCTCAGACCCCAATAGAAAAATTCAACGTCAAACATGCATGTATATCGACCCATACACCTTCAATGGATATCTTTAGTTGGTGATTGTTGTGGTACTTTAAGCCAGATCAAGGCGTAGTATCTAAAATGTGATAAATCAAATTGAAAATACAATTTAAACTTAGAGGAAAAGGATAAAGGAAGATTTAGAGGTTTAATATTGGCAAAGCATGAAGGAAGAAGATCCTCACATGAAAGGAATTTTTTTTTTGATAGGCATGAAAGGAATTTTTATGACATCTCAAAATTGCAAGTTGAACTAAAAACCCTAATTTTCAAATTGTGCATTTCATAACATAAACAAACTTAAGAACTATATGTTATTAATTCATTAAGTCGATCATTGAACTTTTTAAAATTGCAATAATATATCATTTCGCCTTTTTTCAACCAAGTTATAACTTAAAATATTACATGGGGTACCACACCAAAAAAAAAATATGGGCAGAATTTACAGTTAGAAATTATTTTTAACTGCAAAGACAGACTAATCATAAGCTTGTGAATATAATCTTCAGTCAAGTCCTATATCGTCAAGTAAAATGTTTCTGTAAGATTAAAAAATTGCAATTTTAAAGATATGGATTGCTATATTTGGTTTCTTAGTTCAAAGATGCATAATGGTCTTAATGACCTAATTGTCCCAAGACTAAGAAAATAGAACCACAAATGTCTTGTAAAAACACCCTTTTAAATCAATAATCACTAAATGCATTTAAATAAGTCCACTGTGGCACTGCTAGAGCGAGCTTGGAGTCTTTGATCATCTATTTGGAATCAAGTGACTGGTTTCTTCACAAGGAAATTAGCTGCGGACACTGGAGAAGGTGTAAGGCTGGATGGTGTGCCATTTAATTCATTATCACAGCAAGACAATGAACTCTTAACCAAGAGATTTGAGGCCGAGGAAATTAAGGAAACCATTTGAGATTGTGGAGGAGACAAGAGTCCAGGTCCAGATGGATTCAATTTTAAATTTATTCAATCCTTCTGGCAGTTATTAGAAGCTGATTTCAAGCGTGTTGTTGATGACTTCTGGCAACGTGGGGTTTGGCCTAAGGAGAGCAATGCGTCTTTTATTGCTTTAATCCTGAAGGTTGATGTCCCTCATGGCTTGAATGATTTCCGCCCCATATCGTTAATTGGCTGTATGTATAAGGTGGTGTCAAAATTGCTAGCCAACAGAATGAAGCAGGTTATGGGTAAATTAATCAGTGAGCAGCAGTTTGCTTTTTTGGGAGGTAGACAAATGCTGGACAGCGTAGTGGTGGTGAATGAGACAATCAATGTTGTGAAACGTGCTAAAAAACCGACAATTATTTTCAAAGTTGATTATGAAAAGGCTTATGACTCTGTTTGGTGGGATTTCTTGCTCTATATGTTGGAACGCATGAACTTTTGCAGTAATTAAATGGATCTCTTGGATCAAAAACTGTTTGTGTTCGGCCTCTGTATCTGTTTTGGTGAATGGTAGCCCGGGTTCTGAATTCAAAATGGAAAATGGATTACGGCAAGGAGACCCTCTAGCTTTGTTCCTATTCTTAATCGTGGCTGAAGGTCTGAACAGGTTATTTTTCCAACCAATTAGCAGGAACAAATTTACTAGCTTCAAGTTTGGGAAGGAAAATTCTGTGGAAATCTCATTGCTACAATTTGCTGACGACACAGTATTTCTAGGGGAGGCGACTTTGAGAAATATTGCTACCATAAAATGTGTTCTGATATGCTTTGAATTGGCTTCAGGTCTCAAAGTAAATTAGCAGGAATAGCTGTGGGAGGAGATATTATGTCCAGATTTGCCGCTGTGTTAAACTGTAAGCTGATGACAATTCCATTCGTTTATTTGGGCATTCCGGTTGGGGGAAAACCGAGAGGTGCACAACTCTGGGAATCTGTTATAAATAAATTCAGGAGTAAATTGTCTAAGTGGAGGTAAAGAACTGTTTCCTTTGGGGGAAGAACCTGCCTCATTCAGAGCGTGTTGTCTGCTTTGCCACTATTCTTCCTTTCATTTTTTAAACTGTTTGTTGGTGTTGGGAAAAGCTGCACACGACTCATGCGTAATTTCCTATGGGGAGGATCTGAGGAGGAAAATAAAGTTGCTTGGGTCAAATGGGCGGATGTTTGCAAACCTAAGGAGTTAGGAAGGTTGGGGTTAAAGGATTTATTTGCTTTTAACAAAGCCATGATGGGGAAGTGGAGATGGCGATATTTATCTGAACCCAATAGCCTATGGGTTAAAGTGATAAAGGCACAATTTGATCACTACTCTTGTACTTCATCCTGGTGGGGGATGTGCTATCTCTTTGTCCGGAGGATGACGATGAATGGTTTTCCCTGGGGCTGGAAAAGATTGTTGGGGCTGGGGATCAGACCAAATTCTTAGTTGGGCGGTTCCATAGACTTTTTAATTTGTCAAAAAATAAGTACAGCACTATAAAGGAGTTGGGGAATTGGTCTAATGGTGTTTGGCAGTGGAACTTTAGTTGGAGGCGAGGCTTGAGGGGTAGGGAGCTGGTGTGGTTGGAAGAACTACTGTCGACTGTAAATTGTGGTAGAGTGATTGAGGGGAGGGCGGATAAGTGGGTGTGGGTACTGGGAGAAGAGAGGATTTATTCTGTTAACTCAGCTTACTCTTTTTGCAGGTTCATGACTTGGAAACTTTGGAGTGTGACTTTCAATCAATCTGGTCCGTCCCTGCACCTTCCAATGTAAGGGCCTTTGTATGGCGGTTGGCTCTGAATCGAATTCAAACAAGGACAATCTACGGCGAATGTCAGTGATCTCTAACCCGGAGGATTTGAGATGCCCACTATGTCACACCACGGAAGAAAACAGCGCACACTTGCTCTTCTCTTGCGCGTTCTCTGCAAAAGTGTGGCGGGAATTATACTGTTGGTTGGGAGTGTCTGTGGCCTTACCCGACTCTACATTGGCTCATTTTGCTCAACTTTCAATTCTGAGCCACAACAAAAATCAGCGTTTGGGGGAACTGGCCATTTGGACTGCTACTGTTTGGTCTCTTTGGCTCCTGCGCAATTCTGTTATTTTCAAGGATGGTACTCTGGATAGCAGCTCACTTGTGGAATTGATACAGGTCCGTTCATGGCACTGGCTTAAAGCAAGGTGGAGCAGCTTCTGTAACTCTCTTTATGAATGGAAGTTTTGCCCCTTGGAGTGTCTTTCTTCACTGTAGGACTATGGTCCTTGATACACTTACTCGCTGGGGCCATCTCCAGCATGGTGAGTTCTTTGTGGGGAATATATTTTGTAGTACTGGCTGTAGAATATATAGACTTAGTCGGGTTGCTTTGAGAATGTTTGAGTTTGAGAAAGTTTGACTT
The DNA here is from genome assembly GCF_012489685.1 of Lotus japonicus. Lineage (NCBI taxonomy): Eukaryota > Viridiplantae > Streptophyta > Magnoliopsida > Fabales > Fabaceae > Lotus > Lotus japonicus. The sequence continues at coordinate 45,084,737 of NC_080046.1, forward strand.
ATTGACTATAGTGACCGTAGTTTTCTTGGGGGTTGCTAGTTTAACTAATTATTTCCAGCTTGTACTTTTAGCTCTTTCTTTCTTTCTTTCTCTCCTATTGTATTTGGGTTTAGCACCTCTTGTGCTAATTTGAATACAATTTCTTTGTTTATCAAAAAAAATCGGAATCATGATTTAAGTTATGAATTCTATTTAGGCTATGCTCTGATCTGGACTATTATAAATGTAGATAAGAATTGTCAGTTTATTTGTTATTTTATTCAATCTATCATATCCATAAAAATAAGTGTATAATTCTAATTTTACTAATCGATTAATATCATAGTTGTAGACTATACCTACACTTTTGGTAAATTGAGCACTTTGGATATACCATTCTAGCTAAAAAAAATAAGCTTTTAACTCAGCAATTGAACTAAGCAACTACTGTTCAAAAAAAAAACTAAGCAACTTGAGACTCTTGAATGCAACGTGGTTCAAGCTAAATTTAAACCTCTAGTTTACGCATCTAGTTTGTGAGTTCTTCTATGTACATGACGATGCTGCATTTTTTTTTTTTTGATAGGGCTCATGGAGCATGTGAAAACATTTTCATTTCTAGAGCATGTTAATTTAGTTAATTTATGGTTTAATTTCCAAAGCCATTAAATTTTTCTATCGAAGATGGAAGAATAACCAAAACCAATGACTGAAGCAGTGAAATTTCCAACAAAACACTATTGAACCTTCCCAATCAATCCAATAATCGAAGTCTCAACAATGAAGACAACCTGATAGGTTGATCACTCTTTGCAAATACTCTAATGCAAAATTTATGGGGGCACAGAAACAAGAATTATAAACCAAGAGGCCTCAATCAATAATCTAGAGCATCAAGTTGATAAACTATTTAAGCAAGTGTTTGAGAGGTTGAAATGTTAGTTCTCAAGTAAAACATTAATGAATCTCAAGGAACAAGCCACTGCAGTTTAGCTATAAAACAAAGTTGAAAAGGAAAAAAAAAATATAAGTATTTCAAGAAGTTGGAGACCAATGAACTAATTGCCAAGATTCTTTAAGCATCTCCAAAACCCATTAAAGCATTCAAGAAAGTTGTGATTTGGAAAAGAAAGATAATAGAAGAAAATGTTGTATGTACTGTCTTAAGAATTTGGTGTTGTCATTTATAAGAAAAGTTCCACCAAAACTTAAGGATCCAGCAAAGTGCATGGCTCTTTTGCGAGATAGGAAACCATAATATCAATAAAGGTTTTTGTGATAAGTATTACACAAGTGACCACTTTTTAGCCTTTTCTATTCATATTAGACAATGTAAGCGATACCATCTATATATTACTAATACAACAAGAGACAATCAGGCATATACTTAGAGACTAAGTGAATAAAGGTACAGCCGTACATAGAAATACCTACTAAAGCTGCTATACTGCTATATTCTGATGTGAGGAATTGTTTCATGATTTGCATAAACAAGCAAACACTTGTTAAGTTGAGCAAAGACAGAAGAAGGGTTTTAGGGTGTCTTAAGTGTATGCCCAAGTTCATTTCTCTTCTGATCAACACATCCTGAAGTGACCATAGAGGTTATCCAAATATCATCAGATTTTACAGGCTCATCGTCGTCATTCCTGTGCCAACTCCAGAAGGCGTGCGTGGAGTTTACAATCTTCAACTCACCGTGACCGAAGCTGGCTTCGCGGAATTCTGACCACTTTGGCGGTGGATTTATATACCTGAAAACAAACAATAATATGAGGAGGATACAAATGGTAGGACTGATATAATTGTAAAAGCAAATTCAAGGGGCATGCTCTATGACAAAGTTTGAATTTAAAACCACCTCTATAGTTTTTTTAAATTCTCTTCTTGCATAACAAATGATTCAGAGAAAAAACTTATCAGAATGTTTATGGCAGAACCAAACTTACTTAGAAGCTAAGCCTTCTCTGTTCCCTCCATCACCAATGGTTATATGGACAGCACCACATGGATCTAATCTTCCATTATATACACGTTTCTGTCAATCAAACAAAGACCTATATAAGACTCAAATACCATAATAGAGCGCTTAGAAAGAGAAGAAATTCCAAAACAAATAGTCATACAGAGCGTTCATAAGCATGCACATGACCAGCGAGAACTAAATCAACGCTAGCAGCATAAAGCAATGGCTCCATAGCTTTCATCATATCACCACCTTCGCCTTGATGGGCTGTGTTACTGTTATACCATGGGACATGAAATAGCACAACCAACCAAGGTGTTCTTTTCCTGTCCACCTTTAACAGATCACCCTGTAGATCACAGACAAGAACATAAACCAGTGGACATAAAACAATTAAGCAAGAGAGGAAAGCCAAGGACACGGAAGGATTCGAGTGAAATTGTAAGATGCTATGTATAAATTTATGACTGAAAGACTGAGATCAAATAAAAAGATTAAAATTATTATAACATTAATCTTAATACGAGCAGTCGGAGCAGAACACCCATGTACATACTAAATATGAAATGTCATAATGTGTAAATATTTCAACTTCATTGTTTAAGATTTCTAATTTCTGAGTTAAAACATGAGTCCGGGCTAATTTTAAGTTTGTGATTCGCCCAAGCCATATACAAATGCAATGCATGCATCTGTTACCAAGGATTGTACACTTCAAAATAACTTAGACATCATGAGTAAGTGTAATCACCTTACTAAGGGAAGGAAGGAGCAATTGTGATGCTAATCATAGTATTGTAAATATATGTAACAAGATAAGGCATGAGAGAACACCTAAACCTTATCTCAGCAGATGTGGTAGGCCACATAGATTATTGGACTTCATTGTGATTTGTAAAAACTATAACAAAACAAATGAAGAAAAATAGAAACAAGAACTTAGGACAACATGACAGTAGAAAGGAAATATAATGTATCATTGTATGAACTATGAAGGCATCAAGAATATGGATAAAAGTCATAAAACCCAATTTGATGTTCTGTTTCTCTATTGTTGCCAGTTCTAATTGCAGCTATTTATGTCCAATAGCAATATTTGCTTCTCATGTAAGTTAGTATTTTGAATGCAAGATACATCCTCTTTCAAGATATTGTTGAAAGCAAGCATAGTTCAAATTTGTGACATCGAAGTGCTAAGCAATTGGAACAACCAAGCCCCCCCCCCCCCAATAGCCCCACGCGCACACGGAAATGTGACTAACCTTTAGCCATCTATATTGGTCTGAGTACTGATCATAATCTGCATAGGAGCCAAGCATGATAATGTGAACACCAGCAACTTCAAAAGAATAATAGAGATTTGAACTTGATCCGCTTTCCTCAAATGGCATTTTCCATCTTGAGTTATAGGCTATAAAACCATCCTTTAACAAGGGTATGTTCTCCACTTCATGGTTCCCTTGTGTTACCATCCATGGTTTTGCACTAGCAAGCGGCTGCACAAGCCTACCAAATGAGTCCCAGAGATGTTGCATATAATCAGCATATGAAAGGTCCCCAGGGAGCAGCTGAACATCATATGTGCATCGGTCAATATGATTTAATGTTGATTCAGTCCAACCAGTTTGACCTAGATCGCCGGCCACCGCAAAAGTAATTGGAAATTGAGCCGGAGGAGTTTTGAGCTGGAACTCAGGTCCTTGTCCACCGCATCGGTAAAAGTACACAGAGTTATCCTCTAAAGGTCCAATTACAGTATGGTGCATTTTTCCTGATCTATAGAAAATATATTTATAAGATGTGCTTTCTCCTTCAGCTAGAGATTCATATTTCCCTGGCATTGTTCCATATTCTACAACTGAAGGTGCAAATTTATCATCAGTAATCCAAGAAACTCTCATGTGCTTGTCTCCTGCCAAAGAAATGTGTACCTGGAATTTACACTTTTCACATAAGGAACTGAAACTAAACGAGTACAGAGTAAGGTAAAGTAACACACTTGAAAAGGTTGAAATGATCACTAAGCAAAGAATCAGGGTTCATACTTCACAAGACAATTCTCCCTGAACTGGCAAATAATTCACCCCCAAGCATTACAAGAACAACAAACAACCAATCATTCTGAATTTGGCATTACAATCCCCAAAATATGTAGATCTAAAAAGTTAGGGGATGAAGTTGGTTATAATCCTAAATCCTGACACAACTCTATATACCAACATCCAGAAAACATGTATAGTTTAAACAGTAGATATGACAATGTACTAAGAAGGTGAAATAAGCTTCTACAATGTAGAAGCACCCACATCTAGAAGAAATTGTCATTACAATCAAGAGCAAATAAGTGACTACAATTACAAACTGCTGCTAACAATGGGGTGGAAAGCTGAGACTGCAGCAGCATAATCATACATTAATACTCACAAATCAAACTAGTGGCTTCAATGAATTTCACACTTCTCGATAAATCACAATTACTACTAGTACTACTAGCCAAAATATCCATTATGGATAAAAGAACATCAGAGAGAACATTACTGTAGCAGGGATCCAGAAACTGAAGAAGAGCATTAAATTACCCAAAAGAGAACAAAAAAAAATTGAAGTATGCAATTTGCAAGGTAAGGGGGGAAATCTTCTAAATAAAGAAACACCATAAACATGAAAAGGGGACTTCTTTTAATAAAGAAAAAAGAAATGGAACCCAGATGCAGAACCAAAAACACAAAGGAAAAAAAGTTAAGAATAGAAAATGATAAACTGCAACATTGATCAGCTAGTGAAACAAAAGGGTATAGAAAAATGAAGATTTTGCAGGAAAATATGAGATGGAGAGTGTGACCTGTTGAGGGTAAGAGGAAGGCTTTGATTTTGAATCCCATGGAAGATGTAAGGCTTTACGTCGCTGAGGTCGAACATAATCAGCTGTGGCAGTTACTGATACGACCAGTAAAACGGTTAGAATCAAATTGAGTTTCATGTTTGTGACAACAGAAACCACTGCAAACACTGGAACAGCACGACAACAATGTACTGCAGTATCTATCATCAGCTATATTCAGCATGCCATGATTGAGGTTGGTGGATTTTGTCCAGTACTTAACCTTTTTGACTTTTTGTCACCGTATGATTGATGTTGTATATTTAATGAAGCCTTTTTCCTTTAAGTATAAATGAAACATTGAACATTAATGTGAATAAGAGTAATGATCCATGTACGTCAATTTTCTGTTTCAAATAACTTTTCTATCCATCATTAATATTTCAGCATTTTTTATCACATCATTTATTTATCTCATATCATTAAGATCGAGTAAGAGTTCTTTCCACAAATGTAGCATTTTTATCCGTAATAAAAGAAAGTTATCGTTCAATCTCATGAAATTATCGACCACTTAAACTGTCGGTGAATTATTGATGGTTTTATATATAGTTGTCGGTAACTTAATGACGATCAAAACAGGTAGTATTTACCTGCAAATTTCCACAATTTCCCAAAGAAACCAGGCTATTAACAAAAGAAATTAAAGGAACTCGAAAATTGGATATAAAAGGGAGAGGAAAATATATTTATTCAGAATAGGCCTAGGAAATGAAGAAAAAATGAAACCTAAAGAGCCAGATAAACTACAAATATTAAATGTACTACCAATGAAATATAATGAAGATGGTTTTAAAGTTTTTAATTTTTAGGATAACCAGGTTCTGAGAGCAATTTTCACCCTCTGGTCTTTCACTTTCACTGTTTGGCAAAACAACAGACAAACTCATGGATTTCTCAATTGTGCTAGGCAATGTTCTGAAAACCGGACCGGTCATTGAACCGATCGAGGCACTGGTTCAAGGTTCATTGGTCCAACCAAGGTCTAACCGGGGTTGAACTGGTAGTAATTAAATACTATTTTTAATATTTATATAACATAAAAACTATATATGAAAAATATCCATAAATTCATATCATGTAATAAACATTATAAAATATTATGAACGTTATTTATATACCTTCTAAAAATTAAAATGATTTTCAAAAAAAAAATTACATTAGGACGTAGGTTTTTTTTTCTCAAAAAAACTGTAGTTTTTTTATATGAAGCAAATTCTTTTTCTGGACTAAATATAATAGGCCCAGTTTCACAACTCTTCAGTAGTAGTTTTTTTTTTGTTGTCAAAAGTTGTAATTTTTTTGTTTTACATATGGAAGGATGTAGTTTTTAAGCCCATTTTCATAACCCTAATGTCTTTCTCTTATTTTCACATGGAGATGTGCAGCCGCATTATATTCTCCTCCCCCATTCAGCACTATCCTCTTCTGCCGCAGAGACCACCACCGTCGTCGGAAACAGCCATCGCAAGGACGGAGCTTGCCGGCGTAGGGAGGGAGAAGGGTTTTGGTTGGAGGCACAAGTCATTTCTTTTCTCTGTTTCTCAGTATCCCTCTTCCGCCGCAGAGACCACCATCGTCGTCGGAAACAACCGTCGCAGGGAGGGAGCTTGCTGGCGCAGGGAGGGAGAAGGGTTTTGGTTGCAAGCACGTGTGTTCTTTCCTCTGTTTCACGTTCAAGTTCAAACTACCTTTCTATTTTCTTATTTTTTTCAAATAAACATCATCTAAACGACGTCGTTTTGGGCCTAAAACGATTAGTTTGTGCCAAATTTATCCAAAAACGACGTCATTTCTGATTAAATTATCAGACCGAAAAAACCGGCCAACCCGCGGTTTTTACCGGTATGGCCAGTTCAAGTCCGGTTTTACCGGTTCGATTACAGTTCGCTATGCAGCCGGTTTTAGAAGAGTTCCGGGCCGAAGAGGGGTCCAGTTCCTGGTCGAACTAGCCGATCCGGTTTTCAGAACATTGTCCGGCACACAATCTCTTATACATGGCTATAATATGTGCCTACTATTTTGTATGATCTCTAGGATCATCATATGTTTAGCAATTGATATCAGAGCGAGTATATATGGATTGTGGTTGTTCTTGTATGTATGTGTCCCTCTGTTTCGTTTTTATTGAAACTCGATTTCATTCAATTTCTATTCAGGGAATTTAGTGCATAATTTCGTAAACAGTTTGAGGGGTTTTGATCCTTGTTGTTATTTGACCTACATACTGAAATTTGGGGTGATTTGGTTGTGTAATTTGTGAAAAATTGATGCTTTAATTCTTGAACCCTAGAATTTTCGACATGTAATTCCTTCCTTTTTGTGATGCATGTTTTCGAAATTTGTGTGATGGTTAATAATCTGTTTAGAATCTATATACTTTATAAAAGAGAATCATTATCCAGAACAAAAGCTGAGGTGGCGTTCCAAGATTGTCTCTCACCCACACCCCTCATTTCATGACAAGTGTCTCCCTCTTATTAATTTGGACCAGAATTTTCGAAGCCCATTTTTAATAGCATGTGGTAATGAGGCCCATTCGAAATCGGTTTTAATGCAATAATTTTGATTGGAAGTTATTGCAATATTAATACGGTGACTTTTAGTAGTCATGATTGCAATAATAAATTGACTCACCTTGATTCGAATATATATGTTTGACTTTAGGAATTCATGATTATTAGTTATTGCAATTTAAAACGGTCATGATTGTTTTAACTTCGAGATCATTCCACTCTTGGCAAGGTTTATTGTCACTCAAAATCTGAATTAACAAGCATTAAAAATTATAATTTGACTTTTTAAAATTCAGAAAACAAAATCACATGTAAGCTGGCTTATGTTAATAATTTATGGACTATATTCAATTTTCGTTTTATTCTTTTGATTTCCTATTCAGACAAAATTTAATATGGACATTAATTATGAGTTATTGATTTTATTTATTTGATTTTATTCATTAAAAATGAAAATACATAAATTGATTCGTAAATGAATATTCATTTGTGGATGAATATTTTGAATAAAAACTTACAATTGTGTTACACTGATTCTGCCATTAAGAGTTGAAATAATAAAACGGAAATTGTGGATGAATTTTGAAATAATAAAAATTCAAATTTGAATGAAAAAATTAAATTAAAATTGATTCCATTTAATGCTTGACTTTTATTTATACCGATATTAATTGCGAGGGATTTGATTTGATTTATTTGATTAAATATTTTTTAATTCTCTAAAATAAAAATTCAAGTTTGAATGAAAAAGTAAAATTAGCATTGATTCAATTTAATGATGTCGAATTTGAGCATGTTTGAATGGAGAAAAAAAACGGGCCTTGATATTTATGTAAAACGGGCATTCTATGTAAAAATATGGCATTGATGAAAAAAACGGGCCTTTATATTTATTTTGAAAAATTCAAATAAATTCGGTTTAGAAATTGGAATAAAAAAAATATCCGAATCAAATTTGAATGAAAAAGTCAAATTAACATTGATTCTAATTAAGACGGTTGAATTAAAGCATTTTCAAATGTAAAAAAAAAAATTGAATGAAATATTCTTTTCATCTTTTCTCATCATTAACCCTAATTCCAACTCAACTATATATACTCCCTTAAGTTGCACCTCTCCTCCATCATTCCAGATATGATGGAATATTGTTGTGCTTCCCTCGACTGAGAAATGCTATTCAGTTTGATACATCTTTATCTCTTATTTTAATTTATAAATATTGCAATCTTTTAACCTACATGAACTTTAGAACTCTAAACTGCAATCTGTTCACACTTATCTATCTTTTTTATGAATTGAATTTAAGTTCAATGTACAATGATGATAGTATTGTATTGTTTTGCTTTACATTGATCTGTGACCCATGGTACTCTTATTGCAGATTGTAATTGGAGCTGCGAGTTTATATGGAAGATTCTTCAAGTGTGAAAACAACATGTGAGGTTTTCCCCCGTTACTTTCTCATAAATTTTTCTGTAAATTTTTCGTTTTGATGGTTATCACGACCATTACATTTTTATTTTTTCTTGCTGTATTTTTCTGACTTGAAAACATTTGGATTATGTTCCGCAGTTCAAGAAGTCATGGTCAAGGAGAATGTTCACATTAACATTTTCGACATTCAAGGTGGCCCTTTATTTTATCAATGGGTATGTTACTTTCATTAAGCTTCAAATTTGATTGGATAAAAAAAAGTAATGTTCATGGAGTGTTGTGCTTGAGTGGGGAGTTTTTGATTCAGGTTCGATGTGAAAATTTCTTATGATTTTTATTCTCTTTAGATTGTTATTACTCAGTTGTATTGGGCATTATTGATTATGATATCAGTTTGGAATATATCAGTTTCTATGTTGTCATCATGTTAAATCCAGACATAAAAAAATTCATCGGGTTACGTTTACTTTTTTAAAATATGAATTAAAAAAAGTCATGATCCCATAGATTAAGGAGTAGATATTCAATTTTAGTCAACATTTTTATTATTTTTAAAAATGTCAAAATAATATAGAGATTTGATTTTGAAATTTAAAATTTAAATTTGGCATTAAATATTAGTAATTAATGTAAACTTTCAGTAAGAATTATGATGTTTTTTTTTTTTGTTTAAAGAAACTCATGACGTTGACCTGAATAAATTATTAATTCAATTATGCTTTTGCATTTATTTTACATGCATTTAAAATTGAATTTTTTCCCTAAATCATGTTTAAATTGTTTTCCATCATATTCAAATCAGTTTTAAATGTTTAAAACACATTTTTTTAGTAAAATTGAAATCATATTCAATCGAGAAAGAAACAAATTAGTGGGTTACGTTTACTTTTTTTTAAAATAAATTAAAAAAAGTCATGATCTCATAAATTAATGAGTAGGTATTCAATTTTAGTTAATGCTTTTATTATTTTGAAAATTGTAAAAGTACAATAGAGATTTGAGTTTTAAACTTAAAATTTAAATTTAGTATTAAATATTAGTAATTAAGGCCAACTTTCAGACATAATTTATGACGTTTTTTTTGTTGAAAGAAACTTATGACGTTAAACTTATTAAATTATTGATTAAATTATGCTTTTATATTTATTTATATGCATTTAAAATCGGAAGTTTTTTTCCCCTAAATCACGTTTAAATTATTTATCATTATATTCAAATCAGTTTTAAATTTTAAAAACACGTTTCTTTAGAAAAAATGAAATCAATATTCAACCTCTACATAAAAAAATTAATGGGGTTACGTTTACTTTTTTTTTGGTAATTTCAAAGAAAAAACTTTTTGGAAAAATAAATTAAAAAAGTCATGATCTCATAGATTAATGAGTAGATATTCAATTTTAGTAAATGCTTTTATTATTTTAAAAAATGTAAAAATAATATAGAGATACTATAGTCAACTATATTATTGTTAATTTGCATGCCCTTAGAGTAAGTAATTTAATTTAAACTTTTTTCATTTTTCAAATTTAATAACTACCTATTTACTCTAGCGATTAAATTCCAGCGGAAGTGAAATCTTGCGGTATACACTATGGGAAGATTTCGCTCAACAATTTCCGAAGGACACGACGGTCCAGTAGTTTCTTATTCTGCAGTTGGCTAAAATGAAAATATACAAAGGTATTATGTTGTAATTACAAAAAACTACGTATTTTTCAAATGAAAACTAATATAAAAATGATTTTTCATATTACTTAAGTATTTTTAAAAAATTTAAGAGTAAATATAAGTAATGGTATGATAAATTAAAAGTGAAAATATGATTTGAAAACACAATTATATATATATATATAGGGAAAAACATTTTACATAAAAAACTTCATGTAAAATCCAATAATTTTTACTAACTCTTCATTTTCCTCCAACTCTTATGTTTTCTTTCTCTTACCAATTTTGCTAACTCTTGGGAACATATATTTATGATTAAATATATATGAGATTGTTGTCAAATTTTGTAAGTTTTGTGACACTTATTGTAATTTTGTTTGGTTGAATGCTCATTTTTTTATATTCTAATTTATTAATACATGCTTAAATAATGATATCAATATTCACCGTGCAACGCACGCACGGGGTAAAAACGCTAGTTTCAATTGACATGCTCAAAATTTCATTCATGATATAATTTATACATGAGATCAATTGACTGCCATAACGTTTTCTCTTTGTTTTGTTACTGTAGCAATTAATGAAAAAAAGAAGAAGAAGAAGAGAGGCAGTTATTATTTTCTCTCTCTCTTAGTCGTGGGTCACATGTTTTTTTTTTATTTTGAGAAACTTCCGCTGCTAAGTAATAAAAGAACCATTCCTGGGGTTTCAAAATTCATGTGAATTTTGCCATTCATATTGACATATATTCCATGCCACTAATCATAGTCTTTCGATTTATTATGGCATTATAAGAGCATCTGCTAGTTCTTATTTCTGAGTTCTTAACACTATTTATGTGGGTCTGTATTGCCATGTACTTAAGCAACTCTCGAGCAATTTTACTTCAACCATCATGAGTTCTTAGTTTTTACCACTATTTATTTGGTCCCACCAACCACATTATTTATATTTTTTATTTTCATAAAGTAAAAATCAAAACTCATAAAGTAATAAAGTAATTTGGATGAGAGAGAAATAAATATTATTTTAAACTAAGAACTCAAAAAGTAAAACTCCTTACATAAGAACTGGACTCAATTCTTATTTTTAAGAACTAAGAGCATCTCCAATGCATAGTTGCTAGTTGGGTTGCTTAAAAACTATTTCGGTGGGTCCAGACTGACACATATGATTTAAGCAACCCAAGCAGAATTCGCTCCAACCACGGTTGCTTAGTTTACTTTTAGTTGGGTCCCATTATACCTCTTATATTTATATTATTTCAAGGTAATGACACTATACAAGTACATGAATGAAAGATAAAATATGATTTTTTAGTCAAAAAGTAAGGAGAGAGAAAATAAGCAATCGTTGCTTAAATAAGCAACCCAACTGCCACATCATGTTGCTCCAGTGGTGCTCCAAAATAAGCAACGTTGCTTAAGTTGACAACTGGATTTAAGCAACCCCATTGGAGATGCTCTAAGAGCTCCATGTCGGCACCTCCAATGATAAAGTTATTAGTTCTTAGTTCTTAACTCAAAAATAAGAACTAAAATCCTTGCATTAGAGATGCTTTAATATAACGTGGTATATGAATGGAGTATTAATATATATATATATATATATATATATATATATATATATATGGCATATTTGTGAACTGATATAATCTTATGCATAGTGTGAATATTTATATTTTATATAGTTGCGAGCTCACCCATCGTTGTACAATTATATAAAATTTTGTGAATTCAATTGATTTAATTGAAATCATTTATATTGCATTAATAATAATTATACCTTATCGGTGTTTGTTGTTAGTGTAATTTTGTGTCTGATACAATGCATTTTTGTCTTATCTTATATCAATTATATTGTCAAATACCGTATTAGATTTATGATGATATGAGTTTATGCATTGTGTTATTATATTTCTTTTTTATTACGGTTTGGGACCTTTAGGCGAGATCATGATGGATTAGAAATTTTGTATGATAGGCATATAGAGAGTTGTGTATACAGAAATATTTAATACTGTTATTGCATAATAGACTATGCATATTAAATGGTTCTTTGTTCATGATGCCATGACTTACCTTGAATGAAACCAATTTTGACGACTGGAAGGAAGGAGTCATTGAAGCTCTGGTTGTTTCCAATTTGAACACTGCTTTGAGAGAGGCTAAGCCTGGTGCTGTTACTCCTGACTCAACTATTGAGCAGAAGGTTTCTCGAGGAAAAATGGGTTCACTCTAATAGGGCCTTAAGGTGATGTGGTTTACTATGGAGAAGTCTATTCGCCAGAGCATTCTTGAGACTGAAAATGCTATTGAATTTCTCAAGTCTGTTGGTGAGAAGTTCAAAACTTTTGACAAAGTACAAAAGGATCAGTATCTGTCTTTGCTTCAGAAGACCAAGTATGATGGTATCAGTGGAGTCACATGATGAAGCTGATACATTACTACAACAAACTGAAGTCTCTGAAGCTTGATCTTGAATAAAGTTTTCTGGTTTGGCAAGTCATGGAGTCTTTTCCATCTGAATTTGATGTTTTGAAGACATCTTACAACACTCAGAAGGTAGAGTGAGTGGTCTATTCCATAAATTGTCAGTTCCACACGATTGTTGAACAAAGCACTGCAGGTTTTACACAAATGACTCTCCTTCGTTTCCTTGGGCTTGGTCATGGTTGGCTCTTGACGGTGTTTGTTTTCAGTTCCAATTCAGTTTAGATCATTATTTATAGGCAGAGTAGTGAGAATGGAACAGGCCCTTCATTTCACGCTCCAATTTTTTGTTTTTTCAAAATTTAAAACCCAAAATAAGTATAATAATTAATATACTCCTTGATTATATAAATGAACATGTTAATTTAGTTAATTAATAGAGAGAAAGGCTTAAATATGTTTGTGGTGACATTTGGTATTGTTCCCTACATTTTAATTTATCGGTACACATCATTTTAGCTATTACACTTTCAATTAGCTTAATGTACCACAACAAACACCTTAAATTGTTCCTAGTGTCAATCTCCGTAAAAAATCACATGACAAACAAAGCTTCACAACAGCGTTATTAGAATGTCATATATTGAAGGGAATAAAATTATATGTAAGCTCGTGAAATTTATCTTCTTCCCCTTCCAACCTAGATAAATCCAATTTTTTTTATGTAAATCCAACCTCCTTTTCATCTTCTTCAACCCCAAAAACATAAAACCTAGAGAAATTCTGGCAACTATAGGACAGATGTTTTACGACATCTTATACAACATTACTCAAAACACAGTAAATATTGCAGCAAGATAAATGAAAGAAAAACTAAAATCACACAAGAGATTGTTAACCCAGTTCAGTGCAATATCACCTACGTCTGGAGGGTTTTCACCCAAGAAAGATAATCCACTATTATAGAGAAATTGTACACAAAAGGTCTTAACTGAACTACCCCAGTTCACTGCCTTTTCTACATATCTCTACCTGTGGTTTATTACTTAGGTCTCCCTCTAAGTATGAGAGTCTTTCTCACTATCTCACACCCAATCACTACCACAGTGATCAATCTCTTATAACAAGAGTAAAGACGATCTCAAGATCAAACAACTAACACAACAACTCTCAGCTTACAGTAAGAACATAGAGCTGCTGAGAGAACACTGAGTGTGAACAAAACAAGAGTAAACCCTAATTCACTCAACAAGAAGCACCACCTAGCAACTAGGTCTAGGTCTTCTTAAGTAGCAGGCGTCCATGCCTTGTCTTCGATGGGCTTGGGCGAGCAAAGAGTCCACACAAAACAGGAAGTTGTTCATGAAACAAATCTGCAGAAAATCTTCAAAGATGCGTTTCAGTTGCAGATAAAAACTTCCATAAATATCTCAGATCAAATCCCTTAAAACTGATTTGATCACACTTAATATATTCCTTGAACGGCGCACAGAAGCTTCCAACAAAACCCTAACTTGATTACCATGTAATCAAAACAAAGCTTCACAGATAACTTAGCCAACTCACAGCAGATTCGCAGGGACGCATGTCATAGTCAAGATGTTATGACATCGTGTCCGACATGTTGGCACACAACATACATTAGCTAAAATGTAGACAATCATAACAAAGGAACAACAGATGTGTTACACAATGTTCACGACATTGTGTAGAACATGCATACAACAAAACACAAAGTTAAACGTGGTGCTTAAGTAATAAAACAACAAAGTAAAATAACACAAGAAATTGGTAACCCAGTTCGGTGCAACGTCACCTACGTCTGGAGGGTTTTCACCCAAGAAAGGAAATTTACTATTAGTAGTTTGGGAACACCCGGTCTTACAAGAACACTCATTGTTCAACGCCTTACAACCTAAACGCTACCGGCCAGTGTATTTCTACTTAGTACTCCCCCTAAGTATGAGAGCCCCTCTCACTTTCTCTCAACAACCACTGCCACAGTGATTGAATCACAAAGTACAATATGGATGTAGAGAATAACACAACACAACAACTAAGTGCTTTTATAATCAATGGAAGCACATGAGTTGATTACAAAACTCACAAATTGGACTCACAAAGAAAACCCTAATAGCACAAGCAACACAACCAATATTCCACGTACAACAACTAGGCTTCCTTGACCAACTTAAATAGATGTTCTTCAGACGGTGTCTTCAATGGGCTGAGCATCACAAAGTCCATGTAGTAAAATTAAAGCAAATCTTCAAAAGATCTTCTTCAAATATAAACACACTAGAACCAAATCAACACAATTACTTGGTCCACACGAATTAATCATATTTCTCAAAATATATTAATTCTCCATATCACAGAAGATATGCCCAACTTATAAAACGCATAGAATCACGTCATATCTTCACACTTAATGCTCCACGTAGATACACAAAGATCACACAACAACTCGAATCAAAATGTTCTACCCGATGCCTAGAACATTTGGTTGCACATCAGACAAAGCAATATTGTTTGCCACACCATGAAACATATCAAACTAACATAAACACCTTAGACAAATTGCAGCCAACATCAAGAGAAAATACTCAACAGCTTCTAGTACACCTCTTGTCCTGATAACGATCAGCACAAATACATCATTTTCTTCAACAAAAAAAAAATATTATCCTCCCTCAAATAGTCAAATCTCCACCTAACAGAAGATGGCTTCAAGAAACATATATCACCGTGATGAAATTTTCGATCACCCCTTATTAATACAACTGTCAACCCTAAATTTTCATCCACCTCCTTCCTCCAAACTTCCAAATCTCCCATCTTCTCAAACTACACCTAAACGACCGAGTCTACAGTGTTTGTGATTGCAACATTGCAGATCAATCGCAAACGACGACCATGGATACACTATTCTCCTTCATCCCATACTTCTTCAAAGCAAACCATGATTTCATTGACAGAAAGAAACTTCCAAATGAAAGGTGGAAAGAGTAAACAAACACTTTCATCAATCACAATCAAAAGAAAGAGTAAACAAACAATCTCACCTTCTCCTTCCTCGAAACTGCAACAACTCAGCTCCTCACCAATTGCTCCCAAAACTCGGGATATCTACAGTGAGGAAGAACCTGCAAATATGACGATGTCTGGTGACATCAAACCGAAGGCCACAATCTTCCCCTTCTACCAAACCTTCTCCAACGCAATCCATGAAATCATCCGCAGTACGAAAAATGGAGAGGAAAATGGATGAAACACTGTGCTCCTTCAAGCCATACTTCATCATCACAGGAAATTAGGTCATCGATGGAGAAAAAAGGGGAAAAGCATGTGCTGACTGTAACACCCTCTAAACCCCGCATAATAATATATCATAAATCAGAGTAAAATGCATAACACAGAGGGTGTCACACTTATTCTCCAGAAACATAAATCAAAACACCTGTCATGCTCATAATAAATATATAAATTTTCCAACTTTAATGTCGCAACATCATATGCATAGCACAGCGGATTTATTTCAACTCCAAAATTTAACATAAAGAGAGTTCATAGGTAACTCTTAACATCAAGGTACAAAACTAAACGTTTCCCGGTGTTACATAACAGAGCATGACTCCCCTAACTAAACCGTAAATGAAAGACTAGCTCCTCCAACTAACCCTCGCGAGAAGCTCCACTATCTTCGGTACCTGAGCGATGTCGCATAGAACATCATTCCAACAGAAGGGTGAGAACTCATATCATATGGATAAGCATAATAATAAATAATGTAAAAGCTTATCTATGCTCCACATAAATTACTCACATTCACTAACAAATAATAAATTATGTAATTTTAACATAATTAATCAAGTTCACAGTTAAAGCAAATACTCCATAAATTATAGCTCAATTAGAACATATATAATAGTCTCTAATTACCACCACATCAAATCTCTCCAAAAATATCACCATAACACATATGACTCAAGTGAGACCCGTGCAAATGCCTTTGGTACCAAAGTTGTTATCCTTAGCGGTATCACCGCGTCCACTCCAGACAGATAACCACCAATAAAGCCCTCGCTCTAGGCTTCAAAACCACTCCAGTTTTGGGACAAGTCACTAGCCTCCACGAGAACTAGCAAACATTGCCTCTTGACAACTATGCAGTGTATTGTGCAAAACTCAACTAACATATGCATATTCAGACCATCTCCAAGTCCTAATTATTTTAGCATATTCATCACCAGTTGCACAAAACACATATTACATGTTATCAATTATACAACTTGCAATCACAACAACTTAGCATCTCAAACATAACATCAATTCAGAAACAACATCATATAATGATTATTAAAAATAGATGTAAATTAAATATAATTCATATATAACAGGTTCTGCAACTATTTCCTAAAGACTGGATTTCTCTCTAAATTTTCCCAAAAACTCGCGACATGCTCATGCTCGCCATCTCGCGACATCTCACTGCACAACTCGCCATGTCGCGACATCTCATGACATCTCCCTACGCAACTCGCCATGTCGCGACATCTTGCGACATCTTCCTGCGCAACTCGCCATGTGCGCGCACCACACATCTAATGAACTATTAAACAGATGTAAATTATCAAATATACTCAGAAAAATCTAATATTTTTATCATGGTTCCGTATACACGTTTTGTAAACCTTTATAAATTTTCAAGTCACAATTCGAAGTACAAAAATCAGGAAAAATCGTACACTAACCGCAGTTCGTGAGAAACTGGACAGCTTAACCTATACTCACTAAAATACACATAACTCGAGTTACAGACGTCGGAATGACGTGAAACCAGTGGCAAAAGTTTCGTAACAGAAAAACCTACAACTTTTATGAAGACTACTTCTTCAAATTCGGCCATTAACATAGCACGAAAAAGGGTACAAGAGAACGTAAATTTCTGCGCATCATGCAAGCCTATCATCTACCCCCAAAATCATCTAAAAACCAAACCCTAACTATTTCAATTTGGGAATTTTTGCAACCTAGGGTTCCTAAATCATGCTTTCTATCATTATCCACTATCATACCAATCCATAAAACATGAATTCAAACCCTTACCTCTTGTAGATCAGTTCTAAGTTTTCTCCTCTTTTCTCCTCTCCTTCTCTGCTTTCACGTGTTTCTTGTTCTGCTTCTCTTCTAATCCTTATTTTTTTTCTTTTCTTTCTTTCTATTTCACTCCTAACCCTTAAATAGCCATACAATGGGCCCCACTCTCAATTACTCACACTAAACCCTAAAACCTTATTTATCTATATCACATAATCACTTAATTATCTAACAAAATCACTTAATTACCATATACCATAATACTAATTAAAATAAAATAATAAATAACCTAATAACAGAAAATGGGGTGTTACACTGACGAACCAACTGCAAGAGACCAAAAATAAATGGCCAAGATTAAATAAAACCACTTTAAATCAATGGCCAAGATTAGAAAACAAAATTCAAACCACTTTAAATCAAGGGCCAAGATTTAAAAAGAAAATTGGGACCACTTTAAATCTAACAAAATCACTTAATTCCTTTCTCATGTTTTTTTTCATTTCTTTCTAGATTGTCTGTGACTATAAGGCCTAGATTCTAACTGAGAAAACTAGGACACATACAAAAGTGACACCACGTAACTAGTATACGAAAAGGATAACATGATACTTTTGCTACTTTGTTCCTTCCCTCCAATTGCATGTAAGTTTAATTTGATGCCATGCTTTTTTTTTTTGAGATCACCATGCTTTAACTAAAAAGGAAGTGAAAAGGGTAAGGGATATTGTAAATAATATCTGGGGTGCGAAAAATATAAGAATTCTGATTTTTTCATGCCAACTTAATTTTTTTCTAATTTATTTTCACCAACTTTTTCACCATATATCTATCATATCATTGATTTATCTTTCTTTTCTTCCTATCTTACTTATAACGTGAGTGAAATTAAAGTGTCACGAAACTAGTATTCAAAATATAACTCATAATCTTTCTTATATTCTTCATTTACTTCACACATTTTCCTTTATATCATTTTCACTCATTTTCTATTTTTATATATTATTTTCATTTTCATCACATTATATATTTCTAAGTGGATATATTATTTTCCTTTTTTTCTTTCTTTCTTTCTTTACCCATAAAGGCATCACAATTCAATACATCTTCCTTTCTTTCCATCAAAACTCCTCACAAAATCTTCCACCATTTCCCTCCATCCCACATTCTACAACCTGAAAAGAAAAATGTCTATTCGAACAAACTCCATGAAAGCAGTGCCTTCATTGCAGAGGCGCATAGCAACCATTAGAGCCACAGAGAAGGATGAATCCATCAATGCAAAGTTGGAAACCTTGAAATCCGAACTGAACAACATCAGGGACCTTTTCTCCACAGTCAAGAAAAACCAAGATGA
Organism: Lotus japonicus; assembly: GCF_012489685.1. Classification (NCBI taxonomy): domain Eukaryota; kingdom Viridiplantae; phylum Streptophyta; class Magnoliopsida; order Fabales; family Fabaceae; genus Lotus; species Lotus japonicus. The sequence continues at coordinate 45,104,070 of NC_080046.1, forward strand.
ACTCCTCGACACTCTAACACTCCTCGACACCCTTCTTCGCGCATTAGGCACCAAAAACTTCATCCACATCGCAAACCGCATTCTGCAATACCCACATGATCAAAAAGATCAAAAGTTTCACAACCCAGATGAGAAACAAGATCAAAACAAGAAAAAAATGGAAAGTTTGGAGAAAAGGGTTGAGTTGATGGATCAAGCGTTGGACGGAATTTGCAAGAGCATCAAGGATTCAGCGGAGAAGCTAAAGCCAGGTGTTTGTGGTGGTGGTGGTGGTGGTGGTGCTAGTCAAAGCAGACAAGAATCAGGTGGTGGAAGAGTGAACTCGACGCTGCATGTGAGCCAAATCATGAACAATGAGTTGGTGGGTCCAGTTTTGAAAAGGATTCAGGTGAGTTATGACAACCTTAATCTTCGTTCAAAGGTTTGCTTGTTGTGTCTCACGGTTTTCCCTGAGAATGTTGTCATGAAGAAAAGGCACACGATTTATTGGTGGATTGGAGAGGGCTTTGTGAGGAAAACAGGGGAGAAAACAGCAGAGGAAGCTGGTGAGGATGTGTTTGATGAGCTTCTGAGTTGTCATTTGATTGCTCCTCATGGTAATGGCAAGTGTCCTATTGTGAATAAGTTCAAATTGAACCCTTGGATCCGTCACATGTTGTTGTCTTCAGTGTTGGGTGAAAATGACCACCACCTCTTTGGTTTTTATTCTCAACTAGTAGCCTCTTCTAGTTCTGATCAAAATCAACATGCTTGTTTAGTGCTTGACCAACAAAAAGTTAGAATAAGTGATGCTGATGATTTGGGAGCTGAGAGTTTGAAAACTATTTTCAATGTTGGTGGGAGTTATCTGAATTTTGGATCCAAGTGGATGGAGAAAGCAAAGAAGCTCGTGGTGCTTCAGCTTGGTCGTTGGCAGGATTCGCCTTCACACCACATTGAAGTGGAGAGCGGCGAGTTTCTGAAGGACATGAAGGCTCAGAAGCATTTGAAGTATTTGAGCCTTCGTGGGATATCAAGGATTTCCAACCTGCCAAGCTCCGTTGTTCAAGAGCTTGTCAGCTTGGAAATCCTCGATCTCAAGGCATGTCACAATCTTGAGACATTGCCTGATGACATTGCATCGTTGAGAAGGCTAACACATTTGGATGTTTCCCAGTGTTACTTGCTGGAGAGCATGCCAAAGGGTATTGAGAAGCTCACCGAGCTTCAAGTCCTCAAGGGGTTTGTGATAGGGAGTTCCAGCAAAACTCCTTGCAGGATATCAGATCTAGCGAAATTGAAGAAGCTAACAAGGCTCAGCATTCATATAGGAAGTGAGGCTGTGATCCAGGACAAGGAGTTTGAGAGCTTGAAGGACTTGTCACAAGTCAAGCGTCTCAAGATATCATGGGCTGTGTCTGGTAATCAAGATTTTAGTATCATTTTCCCGGAAAAGTTGGAAAAGCTGGACATTGAAGGCTTTCCTGGACAGAAAATTCCAGGGTGGTTGAGGCCTGGAAACTTGCCTGAGGGATTGAAGAAGCTGTATATAAAGGGAGGGCAGCTCACAAGCTTGGATCATGGTGAAACAGGTATCAAATGGTTTGTGCAGATAGTGCGTCTCAGGTACCTAAAATATCTGAAATCTGACCCGGATTTGAATAAATTGTTTCCTTCACTGAAGTATGCAGAGAAAAAACAAGTGCTGAACCTTTCTTCTGAATATAGCATTGAAGATATATGGGGATGAAAGTATTCATAACATAAGCGATAATTGATGGAACAAATAGAACCCAAGACAGAAATATGGTTAATTATTGATACTCTAAATTGATCCAATGTTGTATCTACATGCATTACTGTTATAGTGAGATAATTGGGTGTCCTTTCTCATTAATCTGATAAGGTATATATACAAAACTATGTCAAAACATTCCTAATATATTTAGCATAATTACAGGAATGAATGTAGCCTAATTACAAAGACTAAATAAGAATAATACATATTCATATTCTATCACACCCCCGCAGTCGAAGCGGGAGGTTCACTGACGCTGAGACTGGTCCGAAAATCATCAAAAAGAACTCGAGGGAGGCCTTTGGTGAAGATATCCGCAATCTGGTGGCGAGAAGGAACATGAAGAATGCGCGCCTGACCACGAGCGACCTTCTCCCGAACAAAGTGAATGTCCATCTCAATGTGTTTAGTGCGTTGATGCTGGACAGGATTGCCGGATAGGTATATAGCACTAACATTATCACAATAGACCAAAGTAGCCTGAGGCTGAGTACCGCGGTGTTGCTAATGTGGAATATGAATATGTATTATTCTATCAATTACTATCTATCTTCTAAACTTGTACCTTCATAATGAGAAAAGTAAATTAAATTATGTCCGTAAATAAGAGTTAGTTCAATGTAATAAGGAGGTCTAATCTGCTCCAAAACTTTAAAACGCCTAATCGAAGCAACAGACAAGCAATACACAGAACTTGTATATGATCTCACATCTATCTATCTATCTATCTATCTATCTATTATAATATAGGAATTGTGAAGCGCGCAATATAGCGTCGCCACATCATCACGGTGTTATTCCCCAAATCTTCCACATAAGCTCCTAATCTGACATGGCACCTCAACCATTTTCTTTGCATTTCCTACACCTGCTTCTTTCTTCTCAAAGCTTTGTAATAGATCCTTGGCACCTCAATCACTTTGCATTTTCTATATGACCTTCAATCTTCTGGACAACTTTATAACAGACACACCAATGGAACATGTATAATGATCAAGTATAGGTATGATCAAATTCTGTCGGCTACTCGCAGCAAAATTCTGTGCATACTTTCTATGACCCTTCCAATTCCTGATCCCAAAAGACCTATCCTTCTTTTACCACAAGAACCATACATTAAAATACATGATCGCACGGTCGATAAAATGAAGGTGTCATACATTAAAATTACACTTAGAGAATAAATTTGTGGAATTTCCGAATTTGTAACCATACATAACTTACAAGCAAAGAATTGAATAAACTTCAATGTTACAAGGAAGGTATTTTGGAAAGCTAAAAGAATTTAACTTTCCTTTTCTAACTGACACACAGGTAAATAATATTCTTCAAAGAGGTTTCGGAGGAAAGAATTGAGCTCCATGCATGATTGTTAATTAACTTGACTGACACACAGGTAAATAATATTCTTCAAAGAGGTTTCGGAGGAAAGAATTGAGCTCCATGCATGATTGTTAACTTGTATACAGCTCAAAGTTAAGAATTATTTGTTTAACTTGTTGTATATATGCTGGCTGGAAATTAAAAGGTTGTTTTGTTCTGCTATTGACTTACCTGTTTTACTTTTACAACATATATTCTTGGACCGTTATGGATTTGGATTGGGCCGAGCGTGCCTCCAAGTCGGATGAGCGACGTAAGAATCAAGTAAGCAAGTCTAAAAAGAAAACAATTAAGTATGAGGTGTAGTCCATATTCAGCTCAATTTCTCATCATAAATAGTCAAAGGAATTAATTATTATTCCCCTTGATTTCCTTCTCTATTCATGTAGCCTAGTCAACTTATTAATGTATTCATGACTAGGGCTTTAGGCCCACCAACTATATAATTGAGATCCTATAATGTATCATTCATGTTCACTCTATTACCAGAATAATACTCTTGAATGTCTTTGCTCTGTCTTACTATTTTAATCCAGGACAATTGTTGTTGCTTCAGATCTTATTACTCTTTTTTGGTACATTGGTAAATGACATTTTTTTACTCTTTGCAAGAGAGGTAAGGTAAGCTTTATTTTTTTCTTCTAGTAATGTTTACACTTTTTTAGTTTTTTTTCTAATATATTTGTCCTCAAAAAGTGTTGACAATGAATAAAGTTTTTAGCAACGAATTATGGATTCTTTTAATTTTAAATCCACCTGTTATATAATAAAGTAGAGACTTCATTCTGATCATAGAGGAACTCTAGCTAGAAACTCAATCTCAGAATTAACCACGTTATCACTTTTTAATTATCTCAATTTTACAATGTTATATTCCCACATTCTCTCATCCTTAAAGCAAAATGTTAAAGAAAATCTCTCATATTCAAACGACATGATATTTTTAAATTCAAGTTCCGTTGATTTTCTTCATCATAAACTCAATTTTTGTTTATATTTTTTATAGCAATTTTTAATGTTAGTCAGATGATCAAAAATAACAAGTAGAACAACATTTTTAATTTAAAATACATAAATATTATTAAATTGAATATAATGTATTCACAGTTTAATTTGTTAAACTCTTTACTATTGTTTTCAAAATATTTTTTAATATATGTAATATGAAGAAATAGTTTCATACTTAAAATATTTTTTAAGAATCCGTACATTGCACGAGCAACTTCCTAGTTTCCATTATCTAAAAATCGCTACTTTATTTTCACTTTATATATTTCACGTTTAATTTGGAAAAAAAAAAGTAAAAATAAGGTTGGTACATAAAAAATAAGGTGATAACTTTATATTAAAATTACAAAAAAGAAAAATATTTACTGCTTCTTCGTTGACATCATAAGATGAAGAGTCAGTTTGACCGAAGTAAAATTTTTTGACGCAAAATATAAAAAATTGTTCTAAGTGCAGTTTTCTATAAATTAGTAAGTAGCCCGGGCAACCGTGCAATGCACGAGATTTTTTGGAAAATTTAACTATGCAACACAAAGTCAGAAAATCAACATTTAAAATATTATAAATAGATTCATATTTATTAAGTCACATAATTTTAAAATAAAATGATATCAAAGTTATATGTACTTATTTAAATGTCTAGAAAAATCAATATGTTTATATGTTATTTTAAATAAATTAAATCTGTCAAAATAAATAAATAAATAATCTGAATATCATAATTATGCAACATAATTACGTGCTCTTAAGAGAACATATTAAGAAAAAAGGGAAGATACACCGAAAATAAATAATATTTTTTTGGTATATCGAAAATATTTCAACCATTGGTTCATTATATTTCAAAATAATTATTATTTTATAACTCTTATTAACTTATATAAAACCATACATCTTAAAATATAAATAAGGTTCAATTTTTTTTACAAGCAATATAAGTTATTAAATTGTGCTAATTTTTAGGAGAAAATGAGGGAATTGGAGGCTCATGAAGAGAAATTTGTGTGCAAACGAAAACAAAGGTAACGTTTGGTAGATAGGTGGAAGGGAACGGAACATAAAACATGGGTTTCGTTATGTGTTTGTCATGTATTTAAGATGGAACGAAATGGTACAAAAGGCTCCAGGAACATGGCACATTGGTTCCCTGAAAAATGGTGAAACGGAACACTCTCTTAAAACTTTTGCAAGTTCTAAAATACCCCTAATTTATATTTGAAATTTTATGTATCTAAGCATTTTAAAATCACTTCTAAAATCGAAAGTACTTATTATATTTGTAGACAAAGTTAATGAAAATCTATTTTTTCAAAAAAAATCACTTAAAATAAAATCAATTATTTTTTCAAAAGTAAAATCACTTTTAGTAAGCAATGATAAACGAGCAAATTAGAGTGCTTTTGGTTCAACTTATTTTAGAAAAAATCACTTTTAAAATCAAAAAAATCACTTTTTTAATCAAAATATCACTTTTTGTGTTTGTTTCAACTGAAGCTGAAAACAGATTATTTGAAACAATTCCTTTAGATTATCATGAAAATCTATGATGATAGATGAGAGGAGATAGAAAACAAGTGATTTTAATTAGAGTAGTCAAACACGAATCAACTTAATTAAAATAAAATCAATTATTTTTTCAAAAGTAAAATCAGTTTTTTTATGCAATGATAAATGAGCCAATTAGGGTGCGTTTGATTCAACTTATTTTGGAAAAATCACTTTTTAATCAAAAAATCACTTTTAAAATCAAAAAAATCACTTTTTGTGTTTGTTTCAGCTGAAGCTGAAAACAGATTATTTGAAACAGTTACTTTAACTTATAATGAAAATCTATGATGATATATGAGAGGAGATGAAAAAAAGTGATTTTAATTAGAGTAGTCAAACACGAATCAACTTATGCTTTTCTCGAAATCTCTAAAATTAAAAAAGATATAGTTAAAAATCAATATTTTTTAATCTAAACAAACGCACTTAAAATAGCTTAAATAAATAATTAGGTTTATGTTTTTTTCAATAGCATACTGAAACAACTTAAACAATATATAAGTGATTATTTTAAAGAAATAAGTGATTATTTCATGAAGTAAGCAATAACAAACAGTTTCTTTGCAAAATGTTCAATTGAGTTCAATTTTTTTTCATCAATCAAATATTAAACATGCAGGGTTATATATGTAATTAAAATCATGATTCTGTTCTATTGACTTGGTGTTACCAAACACAACACCAGGGCCGGCCTTGGGCCTGTGCAGGCAGACCCATAGCTCAGGGCCTCCAAAAAAACTTTCCAAAAAAAAAATTTAGTAGTTACATTCAAAACCAGTTCTGTACTTCTGTATTGAAGGTGTTCACAATTAATAAGAGAGACATGCAGATACAAGTAACTTGATATTTATTGGTTATATTTAAGAGCTTAATTAGCATTGGAATGTGGAAGGCTTCTTGGGTTCTTCTACGTAATTCACTAGATAAGTGGATATTAATTGGTGAACCAATTAACTCTGAAACGGTGGTGCTAGGAAAATTTTAGTAGTTGCTAGGTTTAATATCAAAAACCTTTTGTTGGCTTGTTACTGTTCACTGATTCACGTTCAAACAAAAATACAAAACGTTTCATTCACTGATTTACTGCTTCGACCAAACAAACAAAGTTGTTGGCTTGATGCTGTTCGAAAAGGTCCTGCTGCTGCTTCAACCCAATCTGTGTTTATACCAATTGCTATTTTTTCCCTTTTGTTCTCTTTGTCAGGTAACCACAACATTACTTTTTGTTTTTTTATTGTTTATTGAGATTAACAAAACACCATCTTCCCTTGAATCTCTTGATTTTATTTATTAATTGTCTCTTAATTTTTTATTTACCAGTTCAACTTCAATGCTGCGGAGTTGATCAAGAACAGTGAGAAATTTTAGGTTCTAAATTTGTTTTCATTATTCCTCTATGCCTCCTAAATTGCCTCCTAAGATTATAAAGTTTGATTCTGGATGTCAGAAACGTAAGAAAAAGAAAAGACTTGATGAGTTAACTCGATCTCAATCAGGAGCTCTTAATAAATTTATTATAAGAGAACCACAAATTCCCATTGAAAATCAAAATGTTGATGTTGGAATTATTGAAAATATGGTTTCTATTGAAAATATGGAGGAAAATGATAATTTAGATGTTGAAAATATGGAGGAAAATGCTAATGTTAATGCTACTGAAAAAATGTTAATTTAGATGCTGAAAATATAGAGGAAAACGCTAATGTTAATGCTACTGAAAATGTGAATTTAGATGTTGATAATGCTAATGACAATGGTGATGATATAGACATATTTGATCCAACAATATGGGATACTCTTGAGTCTAGAATGATTGATTTATTAGCAACAAAAAGTCCTAAAAGAGATTTGTCTATTCTGAAGGGTCCTAAAGATAAATCATCTAGACGTTTTACGGCTAATTTGTATACTAGAGTTTTACCAAATGGAGAGAAGTGTGATGGAGATTGGCTTGTTTATTCTAAAAAGCTTGATAAAGTATTTTGTTTTTCTTATAAAATTTTTAAATGAGGGATTGGTAAAGGTCAATTAGCAAATGAGGGTTTTTGTATTTGGTCACATGTTGGTGAAAGACTTAGAGAGCATGAGAAGGCATGGAACATGTTCACAATACGACTACTTGGTATGAGTTGCGTAAAAGAATGCAAAATTTTCAAACAATTGATAAAACAACTCAAAGGTTGATTGAGAAAGAAAAGGAACACTGGAAAAATGTTTTAAAAAGAATTATTTCAATAGTAAAATTTCTTGCTAAACATAATCTGGCCTTTCGTGGTTCTAATGAGAGATTGTACCAAAATAGCAATGAGAATTTTTTAGGCTTAATTGAAATGTTAGCTGAATTTGACCCAATTGTCCAAGAACATGTTAGGCTTATTACAGATGATAATATTCATGTTCACTTTCTTGGGCATAAAACTCAAAATGAGTTAATACTTTTGCTTGCTTCTGCAATTAAAAATGAAATCATTAGAAAAATCAAACAAGCAAAATATTTCTCAGTGATACTTGATGGTACTCCTGATGTTAGTCACCAAGAGCAGATGTCTTTGATAATACGATATGTGGATATTTCGTCAAATTCTGTTAGTGTTGAAGAATCTTTTTTAGGATTTTTGAATGTCAATGATACAGCTGGTCAAGGGTTTTTTTTATGTTTTACAAGATGAATTGAAATATCTTGATCTTGACATATTTGATGTGCGGGGACAAGGTTATGATAATAGGTCTAATATGAGAGGCAAACATCAAGGTGTACAAAAGAAATTTTTAGACATAAATCCAAGAGCCTTTTATACTCAGTGTGCTTGTCATAGTCTTAATTTGACATTGTGTGATATGGCTAACTCTTGTGCTAAAGCTAAAGATTTTTTTTGTGTTGTTCAACGCATTTATACTATTTTTGCTAATTCTACTAAAAGATGGAAAATTTTGAAAGATAATGTAAAATGGTTGACTCCAAAATCATTGTCATCCACTCGTTGGGAGAGTCATGTAGATAGTGTTAGAGCTATTAAAACTCAAATGTCAGATTTTAGAGAAGCTTTACTTGAAGTGTCAGATGAGGATCTTGATTCTAAAATAAGAAGTGAGGATCTTGATTCTAAAATAAGAAGTGAAACTAAATCCTTAGCAACAAATGAGCTTGGTGATTTTGAGTTTTTAATCGCGATAATTATTTGGTTTGAAATATTATCTGCAATTAATGTGGTTAGCAAGCTTTTACAATCTAGAGATATGGTTATTGATGTTGCTATGAAAAAAATAACGGAATTGATTTCATTTTTTAAGGAATGTAGGGAAACCGGTTTTAAAAATGCCTTGAGTTATGCTACGGAAATTGCCATTGAATTAAATATTGATCCAATATTTCCTCAAAGGAGTATAATCAAAAGAAAAAGACAGTTTGATGAGAATTTGAATACCCCATCAGTTGAGCTATCTGAAGAGGAATCATTTAGAGTTAATTTTTTTCTTTACCTTGTATCTCTTAGAAGAGATTTGAGCAATACCAACAATATGAAAGTGTTTTTGGTTTCTTGTTTACTTCTCAAAATTTACAATCATTGGACAATGCAACTTTAGAGTCTTGTATTCATTTTGAAGAGACATTGAAACATAATGGGCAATGTGATATTGATGGGAAAAAATTATGTATGGGGCTAAGGTTACTAAGAGATATGTTGCCTGCAGGTAATATTCGACCTATTGATATATTGAGATTTTTTGAAAGGCATGAATTTTTTCCCTAATACAATTATTGCATACAGAATTTTATTGACTATTCCTATAACAGTTGCCTCTGCAGAAAGCTGTTAAAGTCTTACTTGCAGTCTACCATGTTACAAGAAAGGCTGAATGGATTAGCATTGATAGCAATTGAGAATAATTTGTTGGAGAATATACAATATGAAGACTTGATTGAAAATTTTGCTTCAAAAAATGCTAGGAGAGAGACTTCTTTTAAGTAGTTAATTTTTTTATTTGGATAATATTGACTAGAAGATGATGTTTTGTTTATGTTAGTCACATATTTTTGAAGTTGTTGATGCTATTTACAATTTAAATAAATAATGTTCTTTAAAAAAAATTATTAGGGGTTCATTTTTATTATTTTCCCAGGGCCTCCAAAATGTCGGGACCGGCCCTGCACAACATACATAATATTATTGTCCTATTCCATCATGTTCTGTTCAGTCCTGTTCCGTTCCGTCACCAAACGCTACCAAAGTATATGAGCGGCAACCAAATGGAAGAACATTTTTAATCATAATCCTTGCTGTATAGCTGGTCCAGATATCAGTGCTTATACGAGATCCCATGAAAGATATAGACAAAAAAAAACCGATACAATGTAAAAGGAAGAATAACTGAGAAATAATTGTCTTATTCAAAACAAATCAATTCGGTGAAAGTTATTGAGTCATTGAAAGTACAACTACTTTAACATGAATTCTCCATCCTCTATTCTATGATGTTGGATTCCCCTGCTTCCCCAACCTTGGGAATCTTGTTGCAAAACATCATAATTACCAAGCATCTCAATTCTTAAAGTTCCACCAACTCCCACCTCCAGTACTTGAGAACATAGAAGAGTGACATATATAATTAACAACAGCATTGAGATATCCTAGATAATTTAGATACAGCACAGGAAATGGATACCATATGTTACTCTTTACTGCAATACACAACTGCAACAGTAGCTGATGACATTGTTTTTTGGTTTAAATATGTTGGAGGTCCCTAAAATTGTATGGCATATGAAAATAAGTCCCTGAAATTTTTTTCCGATTTGGGATCCCTGGAAATTGTTTTTTAATCTAAATAAGTCCCTTCTCGTGTTATGTGCCTATGTAGCTGAAATTTTGCACAATCATCAATTCCACGTGGCTTTTTTAATTTTTTTTTATTACACATGTATTTATCAATTATAATTAACAAATTTAACCCAGATTGAGAGGAAGAACATAGAATATAAAATCTATTGTATCTTCACATGAATTGTTGGTTAATTCGCAAGTGTACGAATACCTCCGGGTTTTAAAATATCGAACCACAGGGATTGTGAGTGAGAATTGTTGATTTAAGCCTAAAGTTTGCAAGTTTCTAAAGCGATAAAATTCATAAATTGGTTTTGGTTGTTTGTGACAAGAGTTTGGCAAAAGAGCAATGATGATAATGTTGTAAATAACAAATGATAGGAAATTGCCTTGGGTTGTTGACCATCTAATCCACTTTAGTCCACCTATCCTATGCACGTGTCACCTTGATTTATCTCTTGTTGTTATAGCCTATGTACTTACTAGTTGATTCCTCACAAAAGTAATTCTCTCAAACTGAAAGTTAAGCCCAATTCCTTGTGTACTTAAACATTCATAAGAGGTTAATAAGCATGTATATTCAGGCCAACAAAACCCTCCCCTCACTCTATGCCTAGAAGCAAGTATAGAAGGATCTATTCCAATTCATGTCCCTAAATCATAACAAACTTCCATTTGATTATAATCTAGCCTATAGCGAAGGTGCACCAAAGCTAAACATGCAAAGAGGAAATGAAATACAAGATTAAATCAAGAACTCATGCATAGAGATAGGATTTAACAAACTAAAACTTCATAGAATCTCTTAACCCAAAGCAAAAAGGAAACTAGCCACTCATGGCTAGTGAATTCATGCAGAAAATGTAATGAAAACCTGAGAAAAATACAAGTGGGAAGCCTTCCTACAGCCCCAAAGTTCTCCTCAGCTCTCAAACTTGATCAAAAAATGAGTAACAATGTCTAACTCCCAAAGAAATTGGCCTAAAACCTTATTTATACACAAAAAATATGAGTTTGGGCGCTCAGGCGCCAATTCAGAGCGCCTGAGCGCCAATTGCATGCCCAAAACATGCTCTCTGGAGCTAATTGGCGCCTAGGCGCCAATTCCCAGCGCCTGGGCGCCAATTCCAAAGGCTTCAGGAAATTGCACTAGCGCCTAGGCGCCAATTCCCAGCGCCTAGGCGCTCAAGCTCGCTTGGAAAAGACTCTTTGGCTTCTGTAACTCCTCTTTCAATCCTCTTTAAGTCCTCCTTCAATTCCATGCTTCTTGGCCTTCTATTACCTTCAGTTTCTGCTCTCCAAACCTAACCAACAAGTCAAGGAAGAATCTAGAAGCTCAAAGAGCTCATTAGCACAAGAGGTCCTTCATAAAACAAAAGAAAATCATGCAAGTCCTAAACTTAACTTAAAATGCAAGAAAACTCCCTATAAAACTACAAAATTACCAAAACAAAACAAAGACTCAAGAAAAGATGAAAATGCATGAGAATGCATGAAACACTACATGAGACTCAACAAAAAGACTCAAAACTATCAAAAAAAAAAAAATGACCCAAAAACACTACTAAAATAGGGTCATCATGAATGCTTTGCTCAAAGGGGACAACAACAAATCCTGATCTCTATATCTGCATAGGCATTCTAGTGATACCCACAAACAGGAATCACGACCAAACATCATGCCATGGAAATTTTTAAATCTTTCTAAAACATTTAATTCATTTACTGGAGATTTCATTCTTGTAAAGTTAAATCCATAACATGTAATTTCTTTGTTGCATATCTGGAACAACAGATACAATTGGGAATATGGAAACATACCATATAAAAGATATAGTAACGGATTTGGAAAGAAGAATAACAGGATTATGAATTTCTAAGATGAAACATATCTGGAATCAAACTGCAACCACCACATCCATTCCACAAAAACGAAACCCAGAAAAATGAAACCAAAAAATCAAGCCCAGAAACATGAATACCAAACCCAGAAATACAACCCCGACAACTTTTCTTTTCATCAGATCTCTGTTTATCCTCTTCTTTGGAAGATGGAGAACGTGAGGAGGAAGACGAGACAGTGCCACAGAAGAAGTTTGAGGAGTAAAAGTGGGTCGTCGAAAAGAATGAAGAAGTTGAAGCCATGGGTTTTACCTCCTCTCTCGCAAATCTGAGTCTAAAAGTGATGAAGGAACCCTTGGGTTCTTCGTCGCTATGACCACCTCCCCCGCCGTCGCCTTTTCTCCAATCAACCTTCGCCTCTGTCACCAGCGAAGCTGCTTCTTCTTCTCCTTTGTTCTTTCTCCCTCTTCTCGCTCTTGATTTTGGTTTTCTTCTGAGTTTGTTCTGATTTATTAGTTAGGGATTAGGGATTAATAGATTTAGGGATTAATTTTAGGTTAAATTTGTTAATTATAATTGATTAATACATGTGTAATTAAAAAAAATTAAAAAAACCACGTGAAATTGATGATTGTGCAAAATTCCAGCCACATAAGCACATAACACGAGTAAAGACTTATTTAGATTAAAAAACAATTTCCAGGGATCCCAAATCGGAAAAAAAAAATTTCAGGGACTTTTTTTCATACGCCATACAATTTCAGGGACCTCCAACATATTTAAACCTTGTTTTTTTGCATCGGATGATTTTCTGCAAAATCTGTTAGTGTCATGTTTACATTTTATTTCTATTCAAAAAGCAGATAAAAACTATGGTTCCTGACATGTGATGCATGGGTACGGCTGTTTTGGCCGCGTACCCGTACCGGGTACGTACCCGGCCGCATACGCTGTGGGTACGCACCCGGTACCTACCCGTTCCAAAAAAAAAAATGGTTCCTGGCTCAAAACGACGACGTTTTGCCTTTTTTTTTCTTTGCTCAAAACGACGACGTTTTGCCTTTTTTTTGCATAATTTATTTATATTTAAATATTATGTATATTTTATTATATATTATATTTAAAAAAATATACATATATCTAACGTACCCGTACCCCTGTTTTTTCAAAAATCGCGTACCGCATACCCAATACCGTACCCGTACCCGTGCAACACACTTCCTGACTTCCTGTGATTGCAGAAAATGTAGGTCAGTAAGTTGAAACATTATAGACTATGGTTCATATGATCTCAAACTCTCTCTCTCTCTCTATCAGTCTCATGATACCTGTCCATGGAAAAAGAGTTCGATAACATGGAAAGCTCTTACAAAGTTTTGATATGCACTCATCTATATTCATTTAACAGTTTCAATAGCAGCTAAAATTAGGAAAGAATCAACAATACAATTTTAATATATAACATTTGATTCAATTAGAGATGTTGAGTAGGAGAGAATCAACTTCTGAATTGCTAGAAATTTTAAAAAATTAATAGAAAATATCATACAATGTATGGTAGTGCCTTTATAAAAAAAATACAATGTATGGTAGTATCATAAGGTGGAATAAACCAGATACATCGATCACTGGATTAATCAATTAAAATTAACTAGACTTCCCAGTGATTTGTTCAGCAATCCAAGCTGAGAGAGTTTCAGCAACTAAAGGAAGACCATGACAATGATTAACAACTTCATTTATCAACCTCTCTTCATCATTGATGATCTTACCAGATGATCTTTTTCTTTCCAAACATTGCTTCACAACCTGTTTCATATTCTCATCACTCCAAGGCTTGACACAAAACAAACACTTCTCACCCACCAATTGTTTAGCCAACTCCTTCACTCTACTAGTAACAATGACAGCACCACCACTATCCTTAGGCAAAGCCATTGAAAAGGAACACTTGTTAGTCCTCTCAATCTTTTCATCAACATGCAAGTTACTAAACCATTCATTACAGTGCCATACACCATCCAATACAATCAAATACCTCCTACCCTTGAGCCTGTCACGAAGTCTTTCGACTAGCGCATCGTCTTCGAGTTCCTCGGTTAACAGATCAGGATCATCATTCAAACATAGCAATATTTCCTTAACAATCCTTATATCCATTTCCTCTGGTGTCAAGTCTGATAAATGCACCCATATAATTGGCTTCATGTACTTGGCTTGAACTGGTTCATCAGCCACAATCTTTTTCACAAGTGTGGTCTTTCCAATGCCACACATCCCATGTATCCCAATGGCCTTAAACTCTTTTTCTGAGTCAAGGCACTTGTGAATCTTCTTTAGTATTTCTTCATCAAAACCCTTGTGGTAAATAGATGAACGGATGAATGAGTTTGAGCTTGAGTCTATTATTGTATCCACTTTGCTGGGCTCGTTCTGCTGCTGAATCCTCATGCTGATAAGTGCTTTATAAATTCCATTAATTTTTTCCATGTCACGTTCAGAACCAGAGAAGATGGTTATCTTGAGACTTCGTTTATTGTCTGTTTCTTGCTTACAGAAATCGCGGAATTCAGCAAGTGCATTGTCAAGATGGTGAAACAAAACGAAGGAATTGGGAGGGGGTGGGGACCAAAATTCCTTATTGATCTCCATGAATTCATCTTTGATGTCATTCAAAAGGCTGCTAATGGTTGGTGGTAGGCTAAACACTTTTTCTGACATGACACTCTCCAAGAAGTTTTTCTTAAGGAATTCAGCAACGTCTGAGGCCATGGTGAAGAGGGATGTAGGGAAAGAGTAATTGGTGATGGTTGAAATTACAAAGCCAATGTATTATTTTGACAACCAAGGATCATTCTAGTTGAGAACCAGATATTATATCATTGAAGGGGGGAATAATAAAGTTGCAGCGTTAGAAGGGGAAAGAATATGATGCCATATATAAGACCATGGATATTTATTAAGAAAAGTGTTCTGTTATGTAGCTGTCAAGGAATTTTTCACGAAGGTTTTTTTATATACATGTCAGAGTCTCCCTTAAGTAAGTTATTTAGTTCAATTCTTGTGAATAGAGAAAACCCTCCTCAGAGAGCTAATCCCATCATGATGCCGATTTTCCAACTGGAGCATGATTGTTTCCCGTTGAGTAGTTGACGATAACGACACTAAAAGTTATATTAAAAAAAATTCATTTATACTCCCCCTTCTCTTTCCCCCCTTTCTTATGGCTTCAAGTTTCTTTTCTCTTTTTCTGATACATTTCTGGATTTGCCTCATACATATTAGCCAGAATTGAAGGAGTGAATCGAGGTGAGAAGAGCTAAGAAAATTAGAGATCTTAATAGATTATGCAGAATTCAAAACTCAGGATAGATTAGAAGTATACCATCAAAGAAGGAAACGGTTATCTCAAACACTATGGTTACTAGCTAAATGTATTACTGAGAAAAACATTAGCAAATAGAACCAAACTAATGATATTATGAGATTTAATCTGATGGTTTTTCTCTTCATAACCGAACCAATCCAATCCGCACATCCCTTAGTGGTGTGTATTCAACTTTAAGATACTAAAAGAATATAGATGAAAATATAATGGAAATGTAGAGATAACACATAAGTAAATATGGTGATGTGATAAAGTTACTCTTATAACATGACTTAAGTGGCAGCGCCGCACTTCAGAAATTATATATTATAAATAGTTGATACAGCAATATTATTTTGGCCGTAAAAAGAAAATATCATACAGTAGTATCATAGTTAGGATGGAATAAACCAGATACATCTATTGGAATAATCAATCAAAACTAGACTTCTCAGATCTGTTCAGCAATCCAACTTGAGAGAGTTTCAGCAACTGAAGGAACACCATGACAATGATTAACAGCTTCATTTATCAACCTCTCTTTATCATTGATGATCTCACCAGATAATCCTTTTCTTTCCAAACATTTCTTCACAACCTGTTTGATATTCTCATCACTCCAAGGCTTGACAAAAAACAAACACTTCTCACCCACCAATTTTTTAGCCAACTCCTTCACTCTACTAGTAACAATAACAGCACCACCACTATCCTTAGGCAAAGCCATTGAAAAGGAACACTTGTTAGTCCTCTCAATCTTTTCATCAACATGCAAGTTACTAAACCATTCATTACAGTGCCATACACCATCCAATACAATCAAATACCTCTTACCCTTGAGCCTGTCACGAAGTCTTTGGACAAGCGCATCGTCTTCGAGTTCCTCGGTGAACAGATCAGGATCATCATTCAAACATAGCAATATTTCCTTAACAATCCTTATATCCATTTCCTCTGGTCTCAAGTCTGATAAATGCACCCATATAATTGGCTTCATGTACTTGGCTTGAACTGGTTCATCATGCACAATCTTTTTCACAAGTGTGGTCTTTCCAATGCCACACATCCCATGTATCCCAATGGCCTTAAACTCTTTTTCTGAGTCAAGGCACTTGTGAATCTTCTTCACTATTTCTTAATCAAATCCGTGGTGGTAAATAGATGAACGGATGAATGACTTTGAGCTTGAGTCTATTATTGTATCCACTTTGCTGGACTCGTTCTGGTGCTGCTGCTGATGTTGCTGATTCCTCGTGCTGATAAGTGCTTCCTTAATTCCCTTAATTTTTTCTATGTCACGTTCAAGACCAGAGAAGGTGGTTCTCTTGGGACTTGGTTTATTGTATGTTTCTTGCTTACTGAAAACTTGGAATTCAGCAAGTGCGTTGTCAAGTTGGTAAAACCAAACTAGGGAATTGTGAGGGGGTGGTGACCAATATTCCTCATTTTCCATGAATTCATTTTTTATGTCATTCAAAAGTTTGGTTATGATTGGAAACTCTTTCTCTGATTTGACACTCTCCAAGAAGTTTTTCTTAAGGAATTCAGCAACTTCTGAGGCCATGGTGAAGAGGGATGTAAGGAGAGAGTAATTGGTGATGGTTGAAATTTAAAAGACCTGTAGTGGTCACAAACTCACAATTACAAAGCCAATGTATTATTTTGACAACCCAGGATCATTCTAGTTGAGAACTAGATATTATATCATTGAAGGGGGAATAATAGAGTTGCAGACTTGCAGTGTTAGAAGGGGAAAGAAAGGTATTATGTTCTGGACAATTAATAAGAAAGGTATTATGTTCTGTTACTGTAAAGGAATATTTCACCAATGGGTGGTTGGTTGGTTCTTTTTGTGGAAATTGACTCCCCCTTAAACCATGTATTGGGTTTAAGTCTTGTGAATGGAAAAAAAACACTTTTAGGATGATGTGGATATTTCAACTCGAACATAATTGTCTCACGTGGAATTGTATAAGGAAATAAAAAAAGTTTCATTTTTACTCTCCCTTATACTCTTTCTTCCCTTTCTTATTGGCTATAAGTTTCTTTTCTCTTTTTCTCATACATTAATGGAGTTTGTCTCATACTAATTAGCCAGTATGATGGAATGAATAGAGGAGAGGAGCTAAGAATGAGCCAATGTGCATTTGGATTTCCATTAGGCTCAATGTATCAAATCACGTTTCACCAATCAATCCACGTTAAACTTAACTGGCAAACTCTAGATTCTCCGTTGACACCTTGAGATATGTGAAATCACATTTGCCTTGATGTTGGCACTTGACTCTACCGCCAAAACATAGATACAAAAAGATTATGCAGAATTCACAACTCAGGACACATTAGAAGTACACTATCAAAGAAGGAAAGGGTTAAGTCAAACACTGTGATCACTAGCTAACTGTACAATTGGTTGAGAAAAAGATTAGGAAACTGAACAAAACTGATGATATCATGAGAGCTGACCTTCAATGATGAAAGGAGATCACATCATAACCACCTCATGTCTGATAAACAAAAAGAAAAGGAAGAAAGAGAGTTCTGACAGCAGAAACAAAAAGAAACATGCTCCTCTTTACACCTCTTTCAGTGAATCTTTCTTTAGGAAAAGAAAAGAAATCACCAAAACATAACTTGTTAGGTGCTTAACCAAGTATGTACAAGTACAACTTCATGTGAAGTTTAACATAACATTCATTATACATACAAAATCTTGAAACTAAACACCAAGGCAAATTGGAAAATGGTTAACCCAATCCCAGAATTCTTGAAGAACACATGGTCCAATTGGAATATAAGGATTGTTATCCTCACTAGTCTGTGCCTACAGATTACTCTCATCTTCTTGGCACCGTTCAGAAAACGGACCAGAAAACGCACCCTGGCGATTTTGCTATGGTCTACATACCTTCTTGCAGATTACACTGCAAACTTCTGCATTGGACTAATTTCCAACAAGTATGGAGACAAAGACACCAATATCTCCAACATCAATGACTTCGTGCTTACACTGTGGGCACCCTTTCTTCTGCTCCACTTGGGTGGCCCTGACACCATCACTGCTTTTGCTCTGGAGGACAATGAGCTCTGGCTCAGGCACATGCTTGGCCTCATGGTTCAGCTCTGTTTAACAAGCTATGTCTTCATCTTGACACTCCCTGAAAACACTTTGTGGATTCCAACAGTTCTGGTTTTCATGTCAGGAATCATCAAATATGCAGAGAGGACTCGGTCCCTTCAGCTTGCAAGCATTGACAACTTCAGACAGTCCATGACTCGTGTACCAGATCCCGGTAATGTTGGAACAATGACATTCTAAGTTTTATTGATATTAGTTATTTTTCATTTGTAACCGTTATAAATTGATTGAACGGTTTTAAATTGTGGTTGTGGTCGCGGTTGCCTCTGCGTTGTGGAATTGCGAACTCAATGTGGGATGATGCAGCCGCAATTGCACTCCTAATGTCAATACTGCGGTTGCGGACAGCAATTTGAAACCATTTGATGATTATGAGATTTAAATTCACTAGTTGTTTTTTAAAAATTTACATGTCAACTTCATTCATAAATAGGGGAGATATTTACATCAATATGAACAGACAAAATAGAATTATATTCTCTCATTTTCTAATTCTTCATCTCTCTCACCTTCTCTTCTTATTTTTCTTCATTTTCTAGGTAATTGTATTGTGAAGTTGTGAAATTCCGAAACCATTAGTCTCCCAGAATTCTTGCTTTTAAGGCAGTGGTT
Source organism: Lotus japonicus (assembly GCF_012489685.1). Taxonomy (NCBI): domain Eukaryota; kingdom Viridiplantae; phylum Streptophyta; class Magnoliopsida; order Fabales; family Fabaceae; genus Lotus; species Lotus japonicus. The sequence goes on from NC_080046.1 coordinate 45,123,569, forward strand.
CATCTACCACATAACCATTCTTCCATTCATCTCCTTATATATTTTTTTTTCTAACAGGTCCCAATTATGCTAAACTCATGGAGGAATACAAGTCTAGGAAAGATGCAGGACTTCCCACTAAAATAGTTTCTATGCCGGAACTAGCAGAACAAGGCTTGATCACACCAATGGTTGGTCCTGATGTTAATGCTGATGCTGATGCTGATGCTACTAACAAGGGAAAGAACAATGACATTGAAAAACAATCATCTGAGGTTGCTGATAGTGACTCAGCTAGCAAGCACGAGCAAGAAAAACTCGACGATGTGGATGTGGTGAGGGACGCTTATCACCACTTCAACACATTCAAAGGACTAATCGTCGACATGATCTTCAGCTTCCGCGAGCGCAATGAGAGCCGCGAGTATTTCCTCTCGCAAACCGCAGTGGATGCTCTGAGAGTGATAGAGGTCGAACTCAACTTCATGTATGAAGCTTTCTACACCAAGGCCTCGGTGGTGCGCGACAAGGTAGGCTACTTATTCAGATTCGTGGGGGTTTGTTCTATTGTGGCAGCCCTGGTACTCTTTGTTTTAGACCAAAAACATGGTTGTGACAAGTTTGATATCATGGTCACTTACACCTTGTTCTATGGTGCTGTGGCCTTGGATTTGGTGTCCTTGTTGATGCTCATTTTCTCTGATCACACTTATGCATCCTTTGCTCACCCTCAAAGAAATTATTGTACTAGGGGCATTGGAAAATTTGCAATTTCTGTTTTCAAAACTTACCTCAAGCTCAAGAGACCAACATGGCAAGAAAAACCCGAAAGGAAAGGGAAAATCTTGTCTACTCGAACATTGTCACGAAGGTGGTCTGGTTCCATCTCAGAATTCAACTTGGTGTCATACATTCTCAACAAGAGGGGTTCTTGGGTGGATAAAGTCATTGATTACATTGGAGCCACTGAGCTTGTGGAGCAATGGAGATATGAAAAGAAGAAGCCATTGCTTCAAGACCTTTGGATCTTCATCTTCAAGGAGCTCGAAAGAAAATCTGGGGACGCGGATGATGTGGAAACTATACAAAGAATCTGTTCCTCTAGAGGTGCCTGGGTTATCCAAGAAGGTCAAGTGCTGAGAGATGACATAAACAGATTGATGCCTTATGTGGATGCTAACACTGTCACTTTTGACCAAAGCCTTATTCTGTGGCACATTGCCACTGATCTTTTGTTCTATGAAGAAAAAGTGATTCAAGTAAGCAACATTGATCATGAAACTGATGAAGATGTCCAACGCAATTTCAGTAAGCTTCTTTCGGATTATATGCTGTACCTCTTAATCATGCAACCTACCATGATGTCTGCTGTGAGAGGAATTGGGCAGATAAGGTTCCAAGACACATGTGCTGAGGCTATTAAGTTTTTTGAGAAGAGGGATATAATGGCAGAGAAAGAAAAAGGAAATGATGCATTTTCTAAGAACTTTTGGAATAGACTAATTGATTTAGGAAAGAAGAAATTTCATAAGTCCACTAGGAAAATTGAAAAGAATATTGAACACCAAAAAGAGGCTTGCAGCAAACTTAGTGGTGTGTGCACAGAACAAGAACCTTCTTCTGTGAAGGGAGATAGGAGCAAATCGGTGTTGTTTGACGGGTGCAGGCTGGCGTACGAGTTGAAAAATTTGAAGGAGAAGAAGAACAAGTGGAAGATCATGGCTCAGGTGTGGGTGGAGTTGTTGTCATATGCAGCTTGTAGTTGCAGGCCTATCACACATGTGCAGCAACTTAGTAAAGGTGGAGAGTTCATGTCACTTGTTTGGCTATTGATGACTCATTTAGGCCTTGCCAAACAGTTTCAGATCAAGGAGGGGCATGCAAGGGCCAAACTGATCGTGGGTGAAGAGGACATCCAAACCAGCTGATACAAATTCTTCCATTTTTCACTTTTCTGCTAGTTGAGGATATTATTACATATCTATTTTATCTTTTTGTTTAATCTTAATGTTTTGAAATAGTTACTCATACTTTTCTTCAGGTTGCTGGGGAGAAGGCTTTGTTGTCATACTCTCATTTCTCTTTGTTTTTTCTTTCTTTCCTCATTTTGGATATGGGTGGAAATGAAAATAACATTAGTATGTTGAATAATTAGCTAATATACTTTCGATGCTTCTCAACAATCTATCTATCAATCTATCTATCTATCTATTATAATATAGGAATTGTGAAGCGCGCGATATGACGCAGCCAACTCAACTTACTTCTATTCCTTAAATTTGCCACATCAGATTTAACTTTGACATGTCAAAATATCTCAACACTTCTCATTTCGTTTTATCCCTGAGTTGATGTTGTAAACTTTGCACACCATAACCATTATTCCGTTAATATGCCACTATTATTCCGTTACATTACAAATTTTTCTAATACCAATATTCCACTAGGCGCATTAAAACTTTGCAAAACCTTGCATTCTGTTACTCTGACTCCATCATATCTATATCTATGAATTATAATAGACTGTGTACACATTTTTATTGTGTGTCATTTCATCTTCTAAAACCTTCAATGCTCACTGTTCTATGCATCTTTATCTTGTGGTAGTTTCATTTTTTAAAACCTTCAACACTCATTCATTTCACATTACATTTATTTTCTAGACCCTTCATACTCATTCACAATGAGCATCCTCCCTCCCTCTTAAATGCTCTATAACCCCTCACATCACCAAAGCAATTTTTATTTTTAGTCATTAATTTTTATTTTTAGTCATTTTCACATAACGACAGTAGAGGAGCAAAGAAATGATTACATAGCAAAGTTGATTTTACAAAAAAATTCAAGAAGTTCTGCATGGGAGGGATGAAATTCATTGAGATACACATCCCAGAGATACCATCCATGGTAAGGCAAGCGTGCACAACCTGTTTTAGTGCTTTTTTAATATCTCTGTTGTGGTTGATGTAGTATCTAACAACAGCAATAATGTTAAAAAAAATAGAGCAGGTGGTGCTTTTGGGTAACTAAACATAATCTGATGGGTGCTAAATTTTATATTACTCTCAGGTTAGAGAAGATGTTTAAGTTTTACCTCAACCTTTCCCTGTTTCTGGGTGCATGGCACCACCTATGCAACCTTTTGCTCTGACAGGTAGTCACTTAATTAACAACTCAGGCATCCAATAATTTCTAACTGTAGTTGTTGGTTATAGTATCATATTGAATATTTTTTCTTATCAGGTTGTTAATCTTACGGAAACACAAGAATTGTCCAATAAAAAATGACATATATGTCTTCTTCAAAGTAATATATCAGCTAGGGATGACAATGGGTCTCGGACCCATAGGGTACCCGCAAAAAATACCCACTATGAATAGGGTAAAAATCCGCTAGATGGGTATGGGGTTGGGTATGGGTAATTACCCGCAAAAAGTATTGAGTATGGGTGCGGGTATGGTTCTATAGTACCCAACCCGTCCCATACCCGCACACACATATTATTATTATTATTATTATTATTATTATTATTATTATTATTATTATTATTATTATTATTATTATTATTATTATTATTATTATTATTATTATTATTATTATTATTATTATTAGACTGGGCGAGCCCCTAGAGGCGCAACGCCTAGCATGTAGCCCGCCCCGGGGCAGGGCCCTAACCTTAAGATGGGCCTTGGCTTCGGAGGCCCAATTGGCCCAAGAGATAGTGCCCAAACTCTATAAATAGGGGGAGCTACCAATTGTGGGGGACTTCGGCTCATTTGATGAAATCATACATGAAATTCAGCATTCTCTCTCTCATTCTCATTCTCTCTCTAGCACAATTCTCCACTCTCTAGGTACTATACCTTTCTTCAATGTTCGTTGCTAGAACATTTGGCGCCGTCTGTGGGGACTGTAAACTTTCTACTCCCATTCACGTGGATTGATTGTGCAGGAAGTTATCTCTGTTGGTGATTAGGCAATTCTCTGGTCTTTTGATTTTGATTCTGTAACCGGTGTTCGTTTTCCGATCGAGTTTGCATCGTTCTTGGTTTGGATGGAGACTCGACGCAGGAGGCAGCATCATTCACCAGTGCGACAGCAAATTTCGCCGCCTCGGCGGCCTCATCGTGTGATCCTGGATTCTCCGGTACGAACGGCGGGAGTACAGCCGCCTTCTCCTCCTCCGTCACCACCACCTCCTCCATCGCCTTCACAGGTTGGATCTCTGGAGCGCTCACCAGAGAATTCACCTGCTCCGGAGCAACAACCGGCGGTGACACAGGAGCAATGGCGCCATCTGATGCGCAGCATTGGCAACATCCAACAGAGGAATGAGCATCTACAGGCTCAAATGGATTTCTACCGTCGCGAGCAGCGGGACGATGGAAGCAGAGAAGCAGATTCTGTGGCTGAGTTCCGTCCGTTCTCGGAGGATGTTGAGAGTGTGGCGATTCCGGATAATATGAAAACGTTAGTTCTGGATTCTTACAGCGGAGATTCCGATCCGAAGGATCATCTTCTGTATTTCAATACGAAGATGGTGATAATTGCGGCGTCAGATGCGGTGAAGTGCAGGATGTTTCCATCGACGTTCAAATCGACGGCGATGGCGTGGTTCACAACTTTGCCGCGCGGATCGATTTCAAATTTCAGAGACTTCTCATCCAAGTTTCTAGTGCAATTCTCGGCGAATAAGAATCAGCCGGTGACGATCAATGACCTATATAATATTCGCCAGCAAGAAGGAGAGTCACTGAAAGAGTACATGGCAAGGTACAGCGCAGTGTCGGTCAAGGTTGAGGACGAGGAGCCTCGAGCTTGTGCTCTAGCATTTAAAAACGGTTTGCTACCGGGAGGGTTGAACAGCAAATTGACACGTAAGCCGGCGCGTTCGATGGAGGAGATGCGTGCTCGCGCCAGCACTTATATTCTTGATGAGGAGGACGACGCTTTCAAAAGAAAGCGCGCGAAGTTGGAAAAGGGCGACACGTCGCCCAAGCGCGCGAAAAAAGATAAGAATGGCGAAGATAAGGGGGATAGCAAGCAGCAAAGGCAAGATAAAGGGAAGGCGGCATTGAGGCCGACCAAGGAGCAGTTGTATCCACGGCGTGATGATTATGAACAACGCCGGCCATGGCAATCCAAGTCCCATCGCCAGCGGGAGGAAGCTGACATGGTAATGAATACTGAGTTAACGGATATACTCCGCGGGGCGAGGGGCGCAAATCTAGTGGATGAGTCAGAGGCCCCTAAGTATCAATCACGGGACGCCAATCCCAAGAAGTGGTGTGAATTCCATCGGTCCGCCGGGCACGGCACAGACGACTGCTGGACTTTGCAGCGGGAAATTGATAAGTTGATTCGGGCGGGATATCAAGGAAATTGCCAAGGCTAGTGGCGCAACAACGGCGATCACAACAAAAAGCATAAGCGAGAAGAGGAGCGAGTGGACACTAAGGGCAAGAAAAAGCAAGAATCAGCGGCTATCGCCACAAGAGGAGCTGATGACACGTTCGCTCAACACTCAGGACCGCCCGTCGGGACCATAAACACCATCGCTGGGGGATTTGGCGGCGGTGGCGACACCCATGCGGCGCGGAAACGCCATGTTCGTGCGGTTAATTCTGTTCATGAGGTCGCTTTTGGATTCGTACACCCTGACATAACAATCTCGATGGCAGACTTTGAGGGGATAAAGCCTCATAAGGATAACCCGATCGTAGTGCAGTTAAGGATGAACAGTTTCAACGTTAGAAGGGTACTCCTGGATCAGGGTAGTTCGGCTGATATTATCTATGGTGATGCATTCGACAAGTTGGGACTAACTGACAATGATCTGACTCCATATGCGGGAACCTTGGTAGGTTTCGCGGGGGAGCAAGTAATGGTGCGAGGATACATTGATCTAGACACAATATTCGGGGAAGATGAGTGTGCCAGGGTTTTGAAGGTAAGGTATCTGGTTCTCCAGGTGGTGGCATCTTACAATGTCATTATTGGGCGGAATACGTTGAATCGACTTTGTGCTGTAATTTCAACAGCCCATTTGGCGGTCAAGTATCCGCTAAGCAGTGGAAAGGTTGGAAAGCTGAAGGTGGACCAGAAGATGGCGAGGGAGTGTTACAATAATTGCCTTAACTTGTACGGCAAGAAGAGTGCGTTGGTCGGTCATAGATGTTACGAAATTGAAGCTTCGGATGAAAATCTTGACCCACGTGGCGAGGGGCGGGTAAACAGGCCCACGCCAATTGAGGACACGAAGGCGCTGAAGTTTGGCGATCGCACTTTGAAGATTGGGACCAGACTGACGGAAGAGCAGGAGACGCGCCTGACAAAGCTGCTTGGGGAGAACTTAGATTTGTTTGCTTGGAGCTGCAAAGACATGCCTGGAATTGATCCAAACTTCATCTGCCATCGATTAGCATTGAATCCAAGTGTCAAGCCAGTTTCACAACTCAGGCGGCGCTTGGGAGGAGACAAGGGAAAGGCGGTTCAACAGGAAGTTGACAAGTTGCTGGCGGCAGAGTTCATCAGGGAAGTGAAGTATCTGACGTGGTTGGCGAACGTCGTAATGGTGAAGAAGGCGAACGGGAAGTGGCGAATGTGTGTAGATTACACCGATTTAAACAAAGCATGTCCAAAAGATTCGTATCCCCTTCCCAGCATTGATAGCCTCGTTGATGGTGCCTCGGGCAATGAACTGCTTAGCTTGATGGATGCTTATTCTGGCTATCATCAAATCCGCATGCACCCGGCAGACGAGGACAAAACGGCTTTCAAGACCGCCAGAGTAAATTATTGCTATCGCACCATGCCGTTTGGACTAAAGAACGCTGGGGCGACCTACCAAAGATTGATGGATAGGGTTTTTGCTGGGCAGGTAGGGAGAAACATGGAAGTTTACGTCGATGATATGATCGTTAAGTCAGTACGTGGTTTGGATCATCATCAAGATCTGGAAGAAGCATTCGGCGAGATCAGGAAGCACAATATGCGCCTTAACCCGGAGAAGTGCTCTTTTGGTGTTCAGGGTGGCAAGTTTCTGGGATTCATGATCACATCCAGGGGAATAGAGATAAACCCGGACAAATGCAAGGCGATTCAGCAGATGAAAAGTCCCTCTAATGTGAAAGAAGTCCAACGTTTAACCGGGCGAATAGCAGCTCTATCTCGTTTTCTCCCTAAGTCTGGTGATAGATCTTTCCCATTTTTCAAGTGTCTTCGAAAAAATGCTGCATTCGAGTGGACAGTGGAGTGTGAGGAAGCTTTTGTTCGCCTCAAAGAACTCCTGTCATCACCGCCGATTTTGTCAAAACCAATGCAGGGGCACCCGCTGCACTTGTATTTTGCTGTGAGTGATAGTGCTCTGAGTTCTGTGATATTGCAGGAGGTGGATGGCGAACATCGAGTCATTTATTTCGTTAGCCACACACTCCAGGGCGCAGAGGTCAGATACCAGAAAATCGAGAAGGCAGCATTGGCGGTCCTCGTCACCGCCCGGCGGCTAAGACCTTACTTTCAGAGTTTTCCAGTAAGGGTGCGAACGGATTTACCCCTGAGACAAGTGTTGCAAAAACCGGATTTGTCAGGCAGATTGGTCGCCTGGTCGGTTGAATTGTCCGAATATGGTTTGCAATACGATAAACGAGGCAAGGTTGGCGCACAGTCGCTGGCTGATTTTGTGGTGGAATTGACCCCAGATCGGTTTGAAAGAGTAGACACTCAGTGGACTCTCTTTGTAGATGGATCCTCCAATAGCAGTGGCAGTGGCGCGGGAGTAACGTTGGAAGGACCAGGAGATCTAGTACTGGAACAATCGCTGAAATTCGAGTTCAAGGCCACAAACAACCAGGCAGAGTATGAGGCTCTCATCGCCGGGTTGAAGTTGGCGCGTGAAGTAAAGATTGGAAGCTTGTTGATAAGAACGGACTCGCAGTTGGTGGAGAACCAAGTGAAAGGCACTTTCCAGGTCAAAGATCCTAATCTGATCAAGTACCTAGAGCGAGTGCGATATTTGATGACACTTTTTCAAGAGGTTGTGGTGGAATATGTTCCTCGGACTGAAAACCAGCGGGCGGACGCGTTGGCCAAATTGGCGAGCACGCGGAAGCCCGGCAACAATAGAAGTGTGATTCAGGAAACACTGGCGTTCCCCAGCATTGAAGGCGAGCTCATGGCATGCGTGAACAGGGGAGCGACGTGGATGGGACCTATATTGTCCATCTTGGTGGGGGACCCAGCGGAAGTGGAGCAATGCACGAAGGAACAACGGCGGGAGGCGAGCCACTATACTCTCATCGACGGACATTTGTATCGCCGTGGTTTTTCGGCGCCATTGTTAAAATGCGTACCACCGGAAAAATACGAGGCGATAATGTCTGAGGTGCACGAGGGAGTGTGCGCAAGCCACATTGGGGGGAGATCTTTGGCTTGCAAGGTGTTGAGGGCGGGATTCTACTGGCCCACCCTCAGGAAAGACTGCATGGACTTTGTGAAAAAATGCAAAAAATGTCAAGTGTTTGCTGATTTATCTAAGGCACCGCCAAAGGAGCAGGTAACGATGAGCGCCCCATGGCCCTTCGCCATGTGGGGGGTGGATCTAGTAGGGCCTTTTCCGATCGCCAGGTCGCAAATGAAGTTTATATTGGTAGCGGTGGATTATTTCACTAAATGGATTGAGGCCGAGCCCCTGGCCAAAATAACCTCTACGAAGATAGTCAACTTCTACTGGAAGCGAATTGTTTGCAGGTTCGGGATCCCAAGGGCGATCGTATCCGACAACGGGACCCAGTTTTCAAGCAACCAAACTAGAGAATTTTGCAGGGAAATGGGCATACAAATGAGGTTTGCCTCTGTGGAGCATCCGCAAGCAAACAGGCAAGTGGAATCTGCGAACAGGGTAATCCTGCGTGGATTAAGGCGACGGCTCAAGGAGGCTAAGGGAGCCTGGCTGGAGGAACTTCCGGTGGTGCTATGGTCATACAACACCACTGTGCAATCCACTACAAGGGAAACCCCCTTTAGAATGACCTATGGGGTTGATGCTATGTTGCCAGTGGAGATTGACAACTTCACATGGCGAACCCAGCCAGATTTTGAAGGGGAGAATCAAGCCAATATGGCGGCGGAGTTGGACCTTTTGTCGGAAACGCGTGACGAGGCGCACATTCGGGAAACAGCGATGAAGCAGCGCGTGGCGGCAAAGTTCAACAGCAGGGTTCGCGTCCGAGATATGCAGGTCGGCGACCTGGTCCTCAAGTGGCGATCGGGAGCCCCGGGAAACAAGCTCACGCCTAACTGGGAAGGGCCCTACCGCATTATTAAAGTTCTTGGTAATGGGGCCTATCACTTAGAAGAGCTTGATGGAAGGCGGCTACCTCGGTCGTTCAATGGTTTGAGCTTGCGTTACTATTATAGTTGATCGCAGGCGAGAAAGCGAACAAGGCGGAGTCGCCGGAGCCAGATATCTTTGAAATTTTCTGAAAAGTGTTTTCAAATTCTCCAACCAATGTATTGCAATAACAAAGCGTGCTCTTTTTCTCCGAAATGAGTTTTTTAATGAGGCGCTCCATCAATAAAATAAAACGAAAATTCACGAGATTCGTGTCCAAAAATTCCAGGAATTGCCGATCGACATAAAGAATTACGGCGATCACTAAGTGGGACAGGCTTGATCCCCAAAGGGGCCTGCTGGAACCCTGAAGGTGGCGGCGATTCCACAAATGGCCTTTGACGCCTGGGAATCACCCCCCGGAAAGTCTGACGTGATCGCCGATCCCGTAAACGATGTGCTGGATAAGTCTCGCCAGAATACGACGAGCACCGTTAACTAGGCAAAAGTCTTGGGACTCCCAAATGGCCATTGGGATCCAAGCATTGTAAGCCCCAAGCGGGCAAAGCCCCGGGCGAAGCCCTCGAGAATGGAGGTCGTTTCTTCTTTTGGGGGAAACGTCTAAAGTCTTGGTGGTGGAATACCAAGCAACAAGTCCTAGTTAAATTTAATGCACAAAGTCGTTAGGCGTAATTCAATCATATGACGCGTGAAAAAATAGCGCAAGATATAAGGTCGGCGAATGAATAAGGTGGAAGGCGAGTGCTTGGACATTCAGGATGTTGAGTATTTTATTACTCCGGCGTGGTGGGGCGTTAAGCTATGAAATTCATTCATGGAATTCATTCTTAAATTTTTTAAGCAATAAGAAGGCGGCGACCAAAAAATGTACGGCGAAAGTATCCCAACATGATTTACAAAATATCCAACGGCGATATGAAAAGCTATGGCGAAGGGTTGCTTAAACATAGATGAATGGCGGAAAAGTATACTACAAAGGGACAGTAAAAGCTAAATGACTTAAAAATTACATTATTCATTGTTTTCTTCTTCTTCCTCTTCCTCTTCTTCTTCAGTCGCTGTCCAGAGGTGTTGGTCAATCAGGGGAGGATCGTCAGGACCAACCAGTCCTTCAGCGGTTATCTCTTTCATTACTCCCATGGCGCTAAAGTCAAAGTTCGGGTACAAATGTTGGGCCTGATCTTTGGCGAGGTAGAAACCGCGCTCGCGGTTGTCAAGGGCAATGTCAGCAGCTTGTTCCCTCGCCTCAGTGGCTTTGGCTTTCTCCGTCGCCAGCTCGTCCTCGAGCACTTTGATTTTTGCCAGTTGGGAAGCAATCTCGGCATCTTTCGTGGCAAGGGCCTCGGCGTGAGCGCCGGTCGTTTTCTTGATTTCCTCAGATGTGGCCTGCATCACCGCCTCCATGTCAGACCTCGCCAGGGCCAGGGACTCGGCAGACTTTTTCTCTTGCTCCGCCAGCGCCTTCTTCACTAACTCCAGCTCAGCGCGCAATGTTGCGAGCTCCGACTCCTTGGCAACCAGCGCTTCGCCGCTGGCGATCAGGTCCTTCTCAGTTTGCTCTTTTTCCTTTTTGCAAGCTCGAAGACTTGCATCAAGGTCATCCGCTTCTTCCTTCATCAACGCCAGCTGATCCTCCAGTTCGCCGATTTTAATTCCCGCCGAGCCGATCAACTTGTCGGTTAGAACTTTGTCTTTTCCTGCCTGCGTCGCCAGTTTGTCGAAGCGCTTTTCCCAAGCAGCGGCGGCTTCTTGATGTTGAGCGCTCTCGGCCTTCAACCGCTCGGCTTCGGCGGTGGCGGCGTTGAACTTCTCAAACGCATGGGCAAAGATGCACCCAGCGCGCAGGAGACAAGCAAGAGTTTCCTCCTTGGTTTCATTAATGCCCCGACTCAAGACTTCTTTCTCTATGACTTCGCGGTTGAGGCCGGTAAGCAAGAATTCGGAAGGTTCAATGGCGTTGGGAAGCATGTGGAAGTAGTTGGAGGAACCGCTCTCTTTACCAGGAGCTCGCTCGATCTGGGTAGCGACGACGTCAGAAGATCCCTCTTCGCGGCGAGGTGGAGAAGACGCGGGGCACCCATCATCTGTTGGGGGTGGGCTAGGAGGTGCGTCCTGGAGAGGGGGGGACTGGGGGGTTTTATTTTCTTTCATGTTCTCCCCGGCAGGAGCATCAGACGACGCCGCGGCTGTTGTGGAATTAGCGGTGGCAGATTTCTCAACGGCTGAGGGTTGGGAGATGTTGGCGGTTGTGTCAGCAGTTGGCGACTGATCAGCAGGGGTAGTTGTAGCACCGGCAGAGTTAGTTGTAGCGCCGGTGGAAGCAGCTGTAGCGCCAATAGTAGTGGACTTGGCGGCGGCTGCGGAGGCCACGTCCGCGGTAGTGGATTTGGGGGCCGGGACAGTGATTGTCTCGGTAGCTGTGGCGGCGGAGGCTTTAGCAACACTTTTGCCTTTAGACGCAGCGGCAGTGGTGGGCTGAGCGCCAGGGTTGGAAGGGCCGGCGACGGAGGAGGCTTTGACCAATTTTCTCCTCTTAGGGGCTTTGGCACCCTCACCTTGGTTCTCGGCGCCGCCCCGCTTTTTCACGTCGCCCTCAGCGTTGAACTTTGGGGAAAAGCGAGCCATTCTCCTCTCGCGGGCTTTCAGGAGTTCGGCGTTTGTGAAGTTCATATCTTCTGCAACAATGAAAAAACATCAGTAACAACATAAGAGGCGAGAAAGAAAATGTCGATAATAAAAGTAAGCCATGGACGACCTAAGTATTTGGGAGTCCTTGAGGAGCTAGCGCCCTCAAGGACTGTTGAGCAGTCAAGGATGGGGAGTGGGGCAAGGAGATTCATAAAAGCTTTGTCGTTGGCGGACAAGGATTCCTCGGAAGGATCAGTAATCCCATTGGGCTTTTCCGTCCAGTAAAGAAGGAAAAGGGCGGTCCCGTCCCTAAGGGTGAAGGCCTCCGGATAGGCGGGGTGAACCGCCACGCGAAAGTACTTCCGTGCGAAGGAGGCTTTCGCGTTACTTTTGTGGGGATTCAGGCACTTCCGGGCGGCCCGGGCCTTTAAGGAAATCCATCCTTTGTTTTTGATGGATTTGGGGTCAACATCGTAGAGGTAGAAGAAACTGGTGGGGGATGGGGCGATGCCAACCGCGGCGCATAAGATTTCAAAGCATCGAATGAAGGCCCAAGCGTTGGGGTGAAGTTGGCAGGGCGCCGCATTGATGTCGCGGAGGACGGTTTGGACAAAAGGCGAAAAAGGGAGCCTGATTCCAAGCTCGCTAAACATGTACTCGTACGCAAAGAAAAAGTGAGATCTCTTTACGTCGCCGTCTAGCTTGTGAGCCCAGGGGCGGTCCTCAGGAAGGCAAATCCAGATCCTGAGTTTGGCGTTAAACTCGTCATCATTAGACAAGCCACCTAAGGAACCCACGAATTCCACAATGAGGTTGCTATCTTGGAAGACGGAAGGTTGGTCTATGGCCTCATGTTTGGGGGCTACTTGGACTGGAAGGGGCAGAGTGGCGAAGGTTTTTAGCCGGTAAGCAGGGATCTCCGGGACCTCTAAACGGAGGCCGCCGGCTGCGGTGGAATCAGGGTCGCTTTCGGAGGAGGAAGTGGAGTGATTAGGGGAGGTAGGGTTTGAAGCCATTTTAGAAACCAGCGAAGTGAAAGACAGGAGAAGATGAGTATGTATATGATGCAAAGATAAGGGCAGTAAGACTCACCGGAGTAAGATGTGAAGAGTGGGTAGCGGAAGGGGTGATAAGCGATGGCTCCGGAACGGAAGTTGGCAGAAGGAGTCTGGTAAGCGATTAGGGAGGTAAAGAGGGGTTTAGGAAAGGGATGATTGTAGGGAAGAAGGGTTTTTATAGGGAAAGGGGGGAGTCTGGAGGGGTGACGCGTGTTGGACGCGTGTGGAAGGTTGGAGGTCATGATGGTTTTTGGGGAAGTAGGTTGCGTGTAATGGGGAGTTATTGCGCACGATGAGACGATTATGAAAAGTGAAATGACGTTTCCGGAGAAAGAGGGAAATTGATGTAATTGACGCATCACGTGGGGCAGTTGAGGATTCGAAGGGTTTTGGAAATAGGGGAAAGCGCGAAAGGCCTCGCCACTATAATAGCCAAACATCATCGCCCGATAGGTGATACCAGCAACAAAGTTTAGTCGCTCGCCGGGAATACTGCCAATCAACGTTTGGTTGATCGGCACGTGACCAATGCCTGCCACCTTTCCCGCCGGTAGACGATCATGCACCTGTTCCAGCTGACCGCCAGTACGGAGCGATCGCTCTCGCCGCTTGTGGACTTGTGGACTTGTCGGCTCAGGTCGCTCGCCGCTTGTGGACTTATGGACTTGTCAGCTCAGGTTGCTCGCCAAGTCAGTGGACTGGATGACTAAAGATGCTAGTTTCCTTTTGCTCACGCCATGTTGGCGACGTAGTTTGCTTTTCTTTTCTTAAGCCATGTTGGCAGCTCAAATCCCAGTGTATTATAGGACATATGTAAAGGCATTTAAAAGACACACTTAGCTCTCATACTTCGAGCTCGGTGTCTTGTGGACTAGTAGACTGGGCGAGCCCCTAGAGGGGCAACGCCTAGCATGTAGCCCGCCCCGGGGCAGGGCCCTAACCTTAAGATGGGCCTTGGCTTCGGAGGCCCAATTGGCCCAAGAGATAGTGCCCAAACTCTATAAATAGGGGGAGCTACCAATTGTGGGGGACTTCGGCTCATTTGATGAAATCATACATGAAATTCAACATTCTCTCTCTCATTCTCATTCTCTCTCTAGCACAATTCTCCACTCTCTAGGTACTATACATTTCTTCAATGTTCGTTGCTAGAACAATTATTATTATTATTATTATTATTATTATTATTATTATTATTATTATTATTATTATTATTATTATTATTATTATAAGAACAAATTAACTTAAGCCATAACTTTCAAACTTACTTATTTTAAAAAATAGGTGACTATTTAAAGTATTCATAATCATTGCTAATTTACTCCCACTTATTTTTAAAATTAGTAAGTTAATATCCTACAACTTTAGGACTACATTATAAATCAAAAATTAAAAATTAAGTTATATCTTTCTTGCTTATTCGTTCTAAAAAAATATATTCTTAGTTGAATGATTTTATTTGTTACGTAGATAATCTTTTGTATTTATATTAGTGTTTTTTATTTAAAAAGTTAGTAGTATTTTTTGTTTTCTATTAACAAAAAATAGTGAAAAATATATTTTGGTTAGTTAAATTGCGGGTAATGGGCACGGGTACGGGCATATAGGTACCCAGAGGGTACGGGGACGGGCATTCAAGTTGCTACCCACGCGGGTATGGGAACGGGTACGGGTAATTTTTTAAAACACAGGTATGGAAATGGATACTATAGTACCCTACCCAAACCCTACTCATTGCCATCCCTTCAGCCTTAATGATAACCACATCAACCAAAACACAAGTTCACTAAATTATGCTTCAAGGTGGGCAAACATAAAAACAATGATGACATCAAAATGTCTATCCCCTCCACAAAAATATTGTGTATAAACATATTTTACTCACACTTTTATTAACCAATATCATCCCAATTCCCACATATTCTTTTACATCTTTTCAATATTGAAGACTTCTTCTTTTTAAATAATTACATATAATATTTACATTAATATTAATTTACCTATTTTAATTTTTGAATATATGATTATATAAATAAAATGAAATTAATTTTTTCTTCAACCGCGCATCACGCGGGTATGAGTCTAGTATTCAGTTATTCATTATCATTCACAAAATCATGTAAGTTCATTGAATGAATTGTTCAATGTGTCATTGTTGGATGTATTTTTTTCTATTTTTGAAAACTTGTGGATCGTATTAAATTAATTATTCACCATTGGTGCATTAATACATGTATGTAATTGGTTGATGACTTGGTGGTGCTGAGAAAGTTCACGATGATTAGGTAATTGTAAATGACCAGGGCCGGTCCTGACATTTTGGAGGCCATGGGCCAATAATAAAAATAGACCCCTAATAATTTTTTTTAAAGAACATTATCTATTTAAATTGTAAATAGCATCAACAACTTTAAAAATGTGACTAACATAAACAAAACGTCATATTCTACACAATTTTCACATGCCAAAAACTCATGTAGTACAAAAGTAAGAATAACAACAAAACAAGCCAAAGCCATCACTCTCAAGTGAAAATTCTTGAACAGTAATCAAACAAGATACAAATTTGTATCAACAGTTAATAATTATTGAAGTTAAATCAATTATAACTTTCATGAGTAGCATTATTCAAGTTGAATTGTAAAAATTTGCATCATAAATTATTTCTAAAATTTTCAATTTTCCATCAATCCCTTTCATCCCCACAAGATGCAAAGTAAGAAAAAACAAAACTTTTAAATAAAGAGAATAAGAAATTGAAGAGAGAAGAAGGGTACCGGAGTTGAGAGATGAAGGAGGAGATAAATTATCTCCTACGTTAGTACCTTGAAGCAAAATGAAAAACGAAGCAGAATCGCAGAAGCAAAATGAAGCAGGCAAGCAGAGGCGCCGGCGGCCAGGGGCGCGGACGCGTGGATGAAGCAGCGGTGGGTGACTCAAGTCGTCTTTTTGACGTTTCAGTGCTATGTGCTCTTCCCGTTTCAGTGCTCTTGACGTTTCAGTTTCAGTGTTTCATTCACCGTTTCAATTTCACTGTTTCTAATTAAAAATAGTACTAGGGTTTAAAATGGGCGGGTAAATGGGTTAGTGGGCCAAAGTGCCAAACAAAAAAAATTTTAAAAAATCCGTTTGTGGATCTACCAAAGTGGGTTAGTGGGCCAAAATGCAAAAAAAAAATTTGGGGCTCCTTCTTTTTTGAGACCCTGGGCTGTGGGTCTGCCTACACAGGCCCAAGGCCAGCCCTGTAAATAACTCTCACACTTAAGTCAGTAGAGGATCAATAAAAGAATTCTTTGTGTATAGAAAAAACAATATGTAAGTAATGGTGGCCGATCGCTTTGGTTTGTCCACCAAATATAATATTAAATAATTTATTTATGTATTTATTTGTAAATATTTTACCTATTTAATAATATATTTAATAGTCAAATAAGATAATTCACTAGTGAATTTGTATAAATTATTCATAATTTATATTTATAATTTATGGTCACTATTTTTAAGGATAACAAATTACTAGTGCTAGCAACACTAATTTAATAGTTTGTTGTTTCTTTCTCCAACCTAAATTATGAGGATGATTCAATTTAAGTTATAGTTGTTATGGGCCATCAAATATAATATTTCTTTCTTTCTCCAATCTAAATTGTGAGATGATTCTATGCAAATTGCATCATCTCGTAATTTAAGTTTGAAAAAGAAATTAAAAATTGTTAAATTGACCGTTCCTAGCCTTTCTCATTACTGTTAAACATAGTGGTCATAATTCATAAATCATGAACATTATAATCATCCACCGGTGAACCATCATATACAGTGACTGATAGTGAATATCGTTGTGAAGCATCGAAAGTGATTTTGTGACAATCTCTTAACAAATGACTTTCTCAAGTTTCAATCTTGTGACCTCACTCTTAGAAGGGTCTAGGCGTATGTCTAGCTTGCATAATACTAGACCAATACATTGTTTTGTTTTTTTAGTGTAAGACAGGTGTAATCATTTGAATACATCATGTTTGAGTTAGGAACATTCATATCATTATGAGACTAACTCTTCCAGCGACAGTTTTTTCTACTCACAAGACTCGAACCTGAGAAAGTGCTTAACGAAAATCAAATAATTCCCACCTGAACCTATCAGCCGTTGCTACCTATACATTGTTGGTTAGCATTAAATAATAAATATAATATTCAACAAATAAAATATTTTCTGTGTAAAATAATATTCATTTACTATATTATATTTGACCATGAAACAAAAATGGTCCATCACAATTCACAATGCAAATTGAAGCATCCTCCCAATTTAGGTTGGAGAAAGAGTGAAAGACACAGCAAATTGCGCTTTGTCTGAAGCAAACTCTGTCTAGATCTCTGTCTTGTCCATTCACACCAACAGTACCAGAATCCGAAGCTTCTAGATCAATGGACAGGGACATGATCACAGAGGATCACACTCCTTCACCTACTTCCCCACATTGTCCATCAATCACCGACGCTTTGCTCGTCACCACCATGTGCATGATTGGCCTCCCAGTTGATGTTCATGTCAAGGATGGCTCTGTCTATTCTGGAATCTTCCATACTGCTTCTGCGGACGCTGGTTATGGTGGGTGCAATTCTTAATCTCTTTTTGATTTCTTCGTTTCTGAATCCTGTAAAATGGTTCTGCATGTTGATTTCTGCTGAAGATCATATGGGTTGTGAAAAATTTCAGATTTTGGAGAATTCCCATGTCCCTGTTTGATCAATCATGTGTAATTTTCATCTGGGGTTGCTTTCTTTGGTTTTTTCCATGGTTTTTGGCTTCAATTATTCTGTGTGGTTCTTATTGTATTGGAAAATGTTGTGTATAGCAAAACTGTTGGGTATAACTGTGGTTCTTAATGTTTTTGGCTTTAACTGTTGGGTATAGCAAAACTAGAGATTGATGTTGTGTACACACACATGCAGAGAGAGAGAGAGAGAGGCAGACCTGAACTGTTAACATTTGTAACTTTGTAGTTTTGGCATAAAATCCTCATCAGAATTTTAGTTCATCTAAGTAACTGTTCTGATAAAGTCATCAACTTTCCCTTTTCATGTTCAGGTGTTGTTTTGAAAAAAGCAAGGATGATAAAGAAGGGAAAGTGCAATAGTAATGTGGGAGAGCAAGCCTTGGTAGATACGCTTTTGATTCCGTCCGATGATCTTGTCCAGGTTGTTTCGAAGGTAAGTCATGTTTATCATGCAATGTATCTCTTTGAGTCCAAACTTATCTGGAATCTGGATTGAAGTATAATATGTGCTTAATGTACATGTGGGATGTGTAGGGAATAACACTTCCTTCAAACGGTGTTGGTGGAACATGTGAGATAGAGAATGATGTTGGACCCATGATCGATGCAAAACTGGTGAATCAATCAAGGTACTATCATCTATCAAATTAATTCACGTGCATTGAGACGTGTTAAGGCAAAGTCAAGTTAAGTGTTTAGGCAAAGTCAAGTTAATTTATTATTTTTTATATCGGAACCAGGAATCATAAATCGCATCTAATCGTAAGATTCAAAAGCTTAATGAAAAATAGTTAAGTGTGTCATAAATATTATGAATAGTGTTTGATTTAGTAATTTAAAATTCAGAATTGACAAAACCACTTAACCATAGGCCTTAAATGCAAATTCCAAGTTATATGTCACAAGTCAAAATGAGAATAGGGCAAAAGTAAAGCCAAATAAAGTATGCGTAGAGCGAGCAAGTTATTTTGTAAATGTTCCTTTCCGAGTAAGTGATTGAGTGGTTGTGCGAAGCTCCTATTTTAAAAGAATCAAAACATATCAATGAAATAACTAAACAAGGTATATTTCTTTGACATCATTTAATCTATGCTGCTGACTCCATCTAGTAGGAAAAGATTTCGGTGGTAGTAGTTATTGTTGTTGTCGTTATTTCTGTTACTTTTCAATTGTTTGATGATAATTGGTGAAAGGAAAGCAAATAACTAATCATTGATTCATGTAATTCCTATCAGTGATACAAATCACATTGATTCATGCATGTATGCAGGATTCAAAGTCATTAGTGATTCATTGCACCATACAAATAATTGGCTTCATGACTTGTATTGAACTCTTAAGAATTCAAATCGTGAATCTTATAATTTTAGTAATTATGTTAAGTAAACTTATTGCCAAAATATTTGTCTTTACTGCAAAGTCAGGCCTGAATTGTTAAAACAATTAACTTGTGGAGGTACTTTTCTGCAATTTAACTAACATTAAGAATCAGCGGTTCCAATATTTGCAACCTAAGTTAATAGGTTGAAATGCTCTCACAACTTCAGTTTGCAGATTTCTCAAGGATTTGCTCCCATATTAAGCCATCAAAATTTGTAGAGAAATGTTACCAACACACTCTTCAAACACACACTATGATTGGTCCTCTTCTTTAAAAAATAAGACACTTTTTTAGAAGTGATCAATTTTTGAGGGTAGTGTGTTGATATTTAATGAAATAGATCAATCATAAAGAGTGAGTTCAAAAGAGTATATTGCTAGCGTTTCTCAAATATGTATAATCTTTGTCAAATGCCAATTAGCTATTTGCCCTTTAGCTCTTGTCTGAAGTTATATACCTCATCAAGTAGCCTGTTAACAATCAAGATCTTGAATCCTTTATCCTTTAACAAATTCAGATTATCCTTTTCTTTTTGTTGGAATTTAGGTTAACTCTTTTGCAGTGGACTCCATAACTTGTCTTCCTTTATCTAGTTATGAGCACTTCTAGAATAGAGAAAAATACTGTGGTGTCGTGTCGCGTATAGCTACAAAAGGAATAGGGATTTCAAGAGGCTTGATTTGTGCCCCCCAGGCTAGCATGTGATGATCTTTTTCTTTTTTTGGTTTAGTTCTCCATTCTATATAAAATAAATATTGGCATAAGTAGGCTAACATGTGATTATCTTTTTTTTTTTTGTTTAGTCCTGCATTCTATACAAAGTAAATATTGGCTTAAGTAGCTTGCTGCCAGTACCAGTAGCTGATGACTACTGGCATAAGTAGTATTCAAAAATACAGATTTATGACATTATTATTATTATTTTTTTACCTTGAATTCCTGTCAACTTTATTTTGTATTGACAGCCAAGCTGCGGATGTATTGTCAAAAGGGATAGCTGATGAGTGCAGACAGAAGTCTGAGTTTGCAAATGAAAGAAGTGTATGTTGACATATGCATAGCTTGTAATTCTAAGCATGATAGCCACACATTTTGGTGGTTTGAATGTTCTTTATTCTAATGCTTTGTTGTTTCACAGGATGAAAAGATTCAAAGCTCTAATTCAAGCCATGAAAGTGAGTTAGATTTCTCCAATCTCTACTGCATTTAAAATTATCATTGGTCACTGTAGTGGTATTAATTGTAATGATGGTGGATATTGATTAGTTTTACACTCCAGAAATTTTTGAAACAATGTCAGATTTTGGTTTGTTATCCTGATATCCATATATGTATTTATGTAAGAACTTGCATTCATGGACATCTTTTTCCTCAATCAGTATGCCCTTTTGCAATGCTGTAATTAGAGAAAAAGATAATTTTTTTGTTGTTTTTTCTTTCTTTCAATGTTTTTATATAATGTTATCTCTTTCTATTTGTGCTTAGCCTGCAGCAGTTCCTCCCCAAACTAATTTGAGCCATGGCCTACGATCTATATCACCTTGTATTGCTTGAATATTTTATGTCCTGGCATAAGATGGGGGTATTGCTTTTTTTATAATTCTGTGTCCCTTATTCAATTCTGTTGTACTTACAGTTGATACATGTGTGGGCGAAGTGGAAGCTGTTGAGCGTGGAAGTGCTGATACAACATCCAGCCCTCATGACAATGGTTTGCTCTGCAACAATGTTCCTGCATCTGTTAAAGCCAACAATTCGTGTACAAATTCCACCCTAGGAGTGGATCTCATCTCAGAGTCACATGATTTTCCAGAAAAATCTGTTGAGATATCTAATCCTCTGGGTACAGATTCTATCAAAAATGCTAAGGTAAATAATCTAAATTGACTTCCATCAATAGCTTCTGCCTGCTAGCTAAACAGCACTCGATGAAAAGGAAAAGATGCTGTGGAAGGTTTATTTATCATTGCAAAGCACGTGAGATGCATTTGGGCCTCTTATTGAATGCATTTTTATGCATTTTATTTGTTAGAAATACAGTATAAAAATATTCATCTGCCTTCACCCAACAACTTCAACTTTTGAGATGGTTGGTTCATGACATGGTGTCGGATACTATCTAATCCTTGTTACCCTCACTATCCTCATAAATTTGGGCTATGCTTAGCTCAACCCCATAAGGTAGCTCATAAGGTGAGAATTGTCCAAGCCTTTGTAAGTTCTATTTCCGTCATTCCCCTAGCCGACATGGGATCTCAACACCCCCCCCCCTCTTCATGCCCAAGGTTGAACATCTGGAGCGTGGAAGTTATGGGACTGGTTTTTTTTATTGCACTAGAAATCCACAGGGCCAGGTAGATTGCACTGGGAAAGTAGTGGAGCTGTTACTTTTGCACAGTGATAGGTGACCCAACATCAAATCTAGGATAAGCTGTCATATTATCTCAAATTTGAACTAGACATAACTGAGCCCCAAAATCTAGGATTGTCCAAACTTTTATAATCTCTAATTTGGCCATATCTCTAGTCAATATGGGATCTCAATACTAATTCAAAGTCATTCTGGAGTCATGGATTCTGGAGTCTGGTCTTCACTAACCATATGAATTCATCTCCCAAGTAATCTATTACTGTTCTATTCCTAAATATTTTGAATTAGTGATGCGTTATCTTTTCAATTTTGGCTCCTTAGGCATGCCATCCATCATTTTAAAATCTTTAGACTATTTATTTAAGTTTCCACTGATTTTAGTTTGGCTTTCCTGAGCAGCATAATAGATAGCTAGTGCCAAGTTTGAGGGAATATGATAATCATTTCAATCATTTGTGCTTCTAACTATTTTTCATTGTGATTTCTTTCAGGAATTTAAGCTCAACCCAGGTGCCAAACTTTTCTCTCCATCTGTGGTACATCCTATGATAGTGACTACTGCTCTGCCAACTGCTCCAAACATGGTTTACATACCAAATAGCTCTCTACCTACTACTACTATTCAACCAGAACGTGGATTCACTACTTTTGCTTCTCGACCTTCTGCACCTGTTAAGGTTGCTCAGTATAATAATTTCACAGCGGGAAATGGTGGGAGTGGTTCTCAATTTTCACAACCTGTATGTATTAATAAATTCACTGATATTCTGTCTCATGTGTGTCCTTGTATGAGTATGTGTATTTGATACCAAATTTCAGAAATTAAACCATATTCATCTTGTTATTTTGTCTATTTCTTGGGCAACATATTGTTGGACAGTTGGCACATAGGACGCAACCTCTGCGATATGCTGCACATTATGATCCTATTTTGTCTGAACCTGCTTATTTGCAACCAAACTCTCCTGCTGTAAGTACAAAAAATGATCTATGTGCCTTGTATCTAGTTTTCTTTGTTAAATTTTAATAATTAGTTTAGTAGATAATGTGCTTCGAAATTATAGGGGGTGGGGCCGTGGGGGGTTATTTTACAGTGTTTGGTTATAGGGGAATGGAGTGGAGGTTTTTTTTTTTTTTTTTAAAGTTATCTTGGTTTACATACCACTAGCTGTAGCGGTATGTAAAGAGTTATCTTGGTTTACATACAATACAAGTTACCTAGTATACATAAATCACATCAAATCAGAAACATATCAAATAATATCTTAAGTTCTTAACAATATCAAGTATCAACTAATGCTGAACTCCTATCCATAATTAAATAAGGAAACAATTCATATATGTAAAGAGTATTAAAATAAATCTTAACAGCTAATCTAAGATACTCATTTTATGATGGAATAAGAATGTGAGGAGATAATTTTTATTATGTTCCAACAATCTATATTTATATGCAAAAGAGTCACCCATCCACAAGTTATTATCTTTCTTATGGGTGCAGGTTATGGCTGGACGTTCCACCCAATTAGTCTATCCAACTTCCCAGGTAACATAGCATGCCTTTAACCCTTTTCAGCTAAGGAGTTTCTTCAATTTATCAATTTATCTTAGCGAAAGAAGGTTTACCCAAAGCTGGAAGGAATTAACGACTAGAAGATTTCAGAAACATTAAGGAATTCTGAGTGGATGGTAAAAACGGTGCTGCTTTTCAAGTGTACCATGAATCCTTATGAAGAGGATGTGATTCCTGAAAAATGGATGGACAGTTCTTATTATTTGCTAACTGAATCATGAGATGATTGCTAGTTTGCTACACTTTGCTATATCTTACAAAGTTATGTTTACGTGGTCAGCCAAATCAACTAAAAGCATTTTGTTCCCTCCATAAACGTTTTTTAATATTTGACTAGCTGTAACTTGGTCTTTTTACTTATGAATGAAGGATTGGATTCATGGTGCAATGGCTATGTCACCTGCCTCAGCTCGTCCTCTGTTGAATCATGTACAATATCCGAAGCAGCAAGGTATATTCATGACTTGTTTGAAGGAAAAACAGTATCTTTACTTTTGAGTTAATGCATTATCTTTATTACTATGTCTAATCAACACCCCCAGGCCAAGAGATTAATCTGTATATTATGCTTATGATGATATCGAGTGAAAGACCAAAAAAAATTCTTTATAGCTGCTATCTTTATAAATTCGTTTGACACTACCAATGAATAACAATCACATTTTTTCCATCACTTCATTGATATCCTTATTGTTTCGATGTGCATTTGCTTAAAGAATAAAAAATGAAGTACGACATTGGATAAATTAGGAGTGTAACAAGCTTTACTTGTCATTTATACTTTCCACTTTTTATCCTTAACAAATTTATTTGTTTGTGTTTGGATATCAGTTGAGTGTAACGTAAGCAGACTATCATCTCAATCAATAAGAAGAGTTATGTTCACTTTGTTGTCTTGAAGTGCTGCTAACATCCGTTTGCACAAGCAAAGCCTAAGGGCCTGTTTGTCTACTTTATGTTTGTCATTCTAATGACAAAATGGAAACCCTTGTCTCACATAGGTTTAAGAAAACCTAAGTTTTCTTTGCCTCGGAATGAGAGAACTTCGGTTCTGAGCATTTAACAAAAGGGCTCCAACAATTTAATTTTCTATTTCGAAGCAAATGTTGAAGCTTGTGCTAGAACATACCATAATTTTGGCTTCCAATTGAAAAATACTGATCTGCATTTCTTTTGGACTAATGGCTCTATTTTCCAAATGCAGGTGGAACAGTTGGTCAAGCCATGCCAGCTTGTATGCACCCTCCTGTCCTAACAAGCGGGCAACAACCCTTTCCGCTTCACAGCCACATTCCACATTTGCATCCTGGTTTTCCTTCACCTAGACCTATTTCAGTCCCAGGACCAAATAGTTTCTATGGCACAAAGTTTTCATGAATCTTTTATCCAGATTCTAGTGTTACAATCCTTTCTCTAAGATAAGGCTCATTTTTCTTTTTCCTTTTTCTTAATCATGTGATAATAATGTTGCCTCCCTTCAGTTTCCTCCCTTCCTCCGTGAGAAGTGTACAGTAGCTTTGTGCAGGCTACATTATTAGATATTTTAGGGTATACTTGTTCCAGAGGAAAAGTTTTTGCAAGTCCTCATTTGGAAGTTAAGATGCAATTCGAGTCTTGGAGTTGGGGAAGATTTTTACTTTTCTTGATTTTTGATATTGTTTGTTTGGAAATTGCACTTGAATCCGTTGATTATAAATTTTAGAATACAATGTTAAGCATATTGAGTATAGTTCTCAGAATTGATTATTCATATTTAGTGATCTTCTCCGGCAAACTTATGTAAAAATCTCATACCCCTATCTATGCAACATAGACTGGACCATTCAATGTGTTTATTCTGGACATTTGATAATAAAATTTCCATTCATGATAGGCATGTAAACATACCTATATGTTTCGTATTCAGCTTTTAAGGCATCAGATGTTAAGTATAATTCCGCTATTTAGTCACTGTGCTTTTCTGCCAAAGATCAGGTATAGGTTTAGTTAAAAACAAAATGATCCACCCTTTTCTGTATAATATTAATTTACATCAAAGAATTTCATTTTATGTTTTACTAGATCATAATTTGATAATTAAATGAATACCATTGCTTTTTGTATGAAAAAGAAATGGCGTTGTAGGAATGTGACATAAATAGAACTTAGGTTTCCCTAGTGCATGAAAATGGTTATTGCCCATTGATTTGTGACCCTTTAATCTCCTAGAATTGGAATTTGAGTTTTACCATTTTGATTTTTAATTTGTTAAAATTAGAAATGGTTATCAAGATTAATGCAGCACTAGTAAAATATTGCGATAAGGAATCACAATTTTCAAATTGAGCCAATGGCAGTTGGAAACATCAATGGCAGCCATGATTTTTAGAAGATACAACAATGGCAATAACGGGCTGACGTTTGTGACATGAGTAGCAAAAGTGACCCATTTGGTGAACCATGGTTCATTGGTAAATCACTATTAAAATGGTCTATCAAATAACAACTTCATCTAGAGGTGAATGATTTGTATCATTTGATGGTACAAGCTAGTTTTTAGTTCTCTAGTTTACAATGGAATTTTTTTTTTAATCTCAATCATTTAATTTTATAGTCATAAGAAATTACATTAAGTGCTCGGCCAAACGACACTCAAAGAATAAGAGTAGTCAAACCCTAATGAGAACAATACAACAGGGTTGGGAGGGAGGCATTGTGCTACAGGGTAGTTAGTTAGCATTTGTGACTATCTTGTCCCCTAACCAAGAGCTTATGGCAAACTTTATCGTCAACTTTGTACTTCGCTTCAATATAATTATTTGCTTATAAAAAATACACTTGAACAAGGTTCATTTATCTTTGTACTTAAATTGAAGTTTTTTTGTATTAGATAATGAGATCAACAAATATCAAACTCTAAATCTTTTAAGAGATTAATTTCTATGCACTGACCGTGTAAATAAGTTTTACACAATTATTCAATCACAACCCTCCATTTTGTTAGCTCATAATTAATTTAAATTTAATAATACTTAAAATAGGAAATGGAAGGATGTGATTGAATGACTGTGTAAAACTTTTTACATTGTTAGTGCATAGAAATTTTAATCTCATCTTTTAATCATAAAAGTTCTGATATAATGTAATGAACCAACTTCTCAAAAACTTAAGCTATTAGATAAAAACAGCTATTAGATAAAAACACACGAGTAGTGATAATGAGTTGCACCATAGAGGTTTACAAGTATCCCAGAGTCGTGTGGTATGTAAAGAAAATTAGGCACCAGCCTAAGGCCCCCTAAAAAAATAGCCCCAAATTTTTTTATTATTAGTAACTATTAACAAATTTTAACTGATCAAAGTAAAATAATTTAGAATATCTCTCTTCCCTAAAAATTAGTCAATCAAAATCATTTTTTTTAATGTCATTTAAAGTATTTTATTTAGAGAAAATAGGAGGTGTAAACTAGTTTTACACATGCACCCAATTGATTTCCGTCACATCAGTAATTCATTAATTTACTAATTAAAATTAAAAAGATTTGTAACCACTTAGTCCTATGTGGCATAATGGTATTGGACGTTAGTGTAAAACTTCTTTGCACTGACAGTGCATATTCATTAATCTCTTTTATTTATCACCAAAAAAGTAAATCCCTGTTTTTTAAATAATACTGACAACGGTGTAGAACAACTACCTAGAGATGATACTGACAATGGTGAAAACGTGATAGAACAAATGATTTTTCAGCTAAAAAAACTAGAAGATTAATATAAAAATTTATATTTTATATAATATATTAAGTCTCTTTAAATTATTACAAGAAAAGACCCCTTTCACATTTTTGCCTTAGGCACCGAAAAGTCTGTACACGACCCCTGAAGTATCCACATCTTATGGTAGAAATTCGTATTGCATTATAGATAGCACTTTTGCTACACTGTCATGAACTAATTTTCGCCTAGTTGAGCTATTAAATGAATATGCATAAGTGGGTTTATATTATATTCCTTCCAAAAGTAATAATCAACTACAAGTTGAATAAAAGAAAATATTAATTATATATTTTTTCCTTGATACCTTGAAATCATAAGACAAGAATTGAATTTAATATAAAATTCTCCTCGTCCTCGTCCTCGTCCTCCTCCACTCTTTTTCGCCCCGCCACTATCAAATAACCTTCTCTCCTGTTTTCCGAAATATATGTTACGGGGTGGCCCCTTATCCATCAAAAGATTTGATTTTGGCCGATTTTGTAAAAATTCAAATGAAAATCAATTAGACATGTCTGGTCTGGTTTATGTCATCAAAGCTTATCTATCCCACCTAGACACACAAGACAACTCCTAAGTGGAAGAGAAGCTGTTTTTCTATTTTCTTTAACCATTAACCAAATGGAAATTTACCAAAACCCAATTTTTTCAATTATAGGTAAAGCTAAACTCCTATGAATTGGACCTCAGGGAACAAAATATCAGGAAACAAAATATCACACAATATACAATGTTGTGTTCAAAGCAAAAACTGCAACATTATATATTAGAGTGATATAAAAGATAGTCAATCGCGGATCACGGCCTGTCGCGGACGACCCCAAATATGAAATCCCATAAAAGGAAAGACTACTATTGGCTGCAAATAAAGGGATTTCGCAGCCACAATGGGATTGCGGTAGGGGTCCACTACGCGACACAACAACGCTATAGCGCCGCTATAGTACGCGATGACAGCGATCGATAACTATAGGTATGACAAATATAACAAAGGAACCACAAAGCAGGCTTGATTAAAAGTCTTGAAATTGAAACAACAAAATATGTTTTCTACAACAGTTGCCTTGTGAAAAAAGTAACTAACATCCGACTTCCACAAACCCAACAACGCTTGCAAGTTCAAAATTATTTAAGATCCTTCATGTGAGGAACTCGAAAATCTAAATATTTCACTTTGCCAGGAAATTTAACTATTTTGTGATAGACAAACAGGCTGGCACAGTAGCCACTAATGATAAAGTAATTATAAATTAACCATTCAATGCTCAGAAAGATTTGTTGATGGAACAGTTTCACCACCTCCAATTTCAGTTCCAATTTTACGTACATCATCCAACTTGTTTCCAGATCCTAGCTCTGCTGCTTCTGATGCCTGATTCTCTGCATTGTTCTGCAAAACATTGTCACAATGTAGCACATCAATACATTTATTTCAAAATTTAGTCACTTATCAGACTATTCAAAGGCAACTAAGTGATGGTTTCTTCCCCAGCCCCAGTGGCAATGGGTGGGTCTGGGTAGGGTACTATAGTACCCATCCCCGTACCCGCATTTTAAAAAATTACTCATACCCGCGTGGGTAGCAACTTGAATGCCCGTCCCTGTACCATCTGGGTACATATATGTCTTTACCTGTACCCATTACCCGCAATTTAGTTAACCAAAATATAATTTTCACAATTTTCGCTTTTCAACTTCACAATTTTCATTTTTCAACAGACTATTATAAAATAATATTCAGATCGAAGACTATTATAAAATAATATGCATTAAATAAAAATTCAAAGAGTATCCAAATATTTAACAAGTAAAATCATTCAACTAAATATAAATTTTTTAAAAGGTGTAAGTGAGAAAATTATTACTTTAAACTTATAGCTTAAATTCTTGTAATATACTCCTAAGGTTGTACGTTAATAACTTACTTAATTTCCAAAATAAGTAGAGTAAATTAGCAACAATATATAAAATATATTTTTTGGCAACGGTACTATCTATACTAAGACATCATTTATTCCCTTATTTTTTAAAAAGAGTAAGATAAAAAAAATTATAACTTTAATTAAGTTTATTAAAATACTACCAAGTGTATATATGTATATATATATATATATTAATAATAATAAAGTGAGAGAAGCTCCTGCTTCTCTCTAGAACAAACAACGGCGAATGGTGGCGGAGGCAAGAGGGAAGGAAAGTTGGAGATTTGATCTGAAGGCAAGCACCTCACGGAAGGGAGGAGCCCAACTGAGGACTGAAAGGGAAGTTGGAGAGGTCAATACCTTGTTCGTGGATGGACTGGAAACGACTACCACGCACAATCAGGTGAAGGGGATGTTTGCTAAGATTGGAAGCACTGCTGCTAGTTTTGTCCAAAGGAATGTCAAGCGAAATCGCAGATACAAATTTGGCTTCGTAAGGTACTTGAAGAGAGAAGACGCTCACGCAGCCATCAAAACACTAAATGGAGCAACACCCGATGGGGCTCTAATTAAGGTGACCTTGGGGAAATACCCTTTCGTCCACAAGGGGAATGGAGAACAGAGAGGGGGCACTAAGAGTGTGGCGGGCTAAAGGAGCGAGCTATCAACTGACAAAAGGGATGACAGATTTAGCAACGGTGGAAGAATTCATTCCAGAGGAGGAGGATGTAGTGAGGGTGGGGAGGATGGCGGTGGGGGTTTTAAGGGACTTACAAAGTGTAAGGGATATACGGAGGTAGCTGCAGGAAAATGGATGGAAGAATGTGCTGGCCAAATCATTGGGGGCAAAAGAGATAGCACTGGAGTTCATTGATTAGGAAGCAATGTTTCGATTCACGAGCGATGCAGGAGGGAATTTGAGTGACAAATTGGAATCAATCAGACCAGCCACTCTATTGGATAAACCAACAAGGCACTTTCAATGGGTTCTGATGAAGAATATTCCATTGGGGGCCTGGTCAGTGAAGTTCTTCAGACAGACTGCAGCTCATTTTGGGACCTTTGTGTGCCAAGATGATCAATCAGATGCAAGAGCAAGGTTTGATATGGCTAGGATTTTGATAACAACGCCAATTCCAATGGTGGGGAGCAGGATTATCACAATGAAAATGGGGTGGGGGGGGGGGGGGAAGGAATCTTAAGATAACCATTGAAGGGGAAAGCTCATCAATGATGCCAAACTTTGCTTTGGAGGCTTTGCAGTCGAAGAAAGTGTCGAGTGATTCAAAGGAGGGAGAGGACGAGGCATCGTCGGGGACGTTTGTGGCGGAGACACATGACTCCGGGAGAACTACTGCGCCAGAGGGCAACGAGCAAGATCAGGGCGGGGATGATGGGTCCCATAGCACGGGAAAGGAGGCCGGAGAAATCCCTACGGGGAAGGAGACAAGAACGGCAGAGAGGGCAGAGGGTCAACTTACTTCTTATGGATCCTTTTTCAAAAACACAATGGCAGAGAATAGGGTACAGCTGGTGTGTAGAGGGGGAAGGTTGACCACAATCTGCATTGGAGGGAACTTAAACCTCAAAAATCAAAATGGATGATTTATTCCAAAGGGTTACTCCTATAAAGTGAAAATAATAGGTTTCAGGAATTGGAGGCCTACGCTAGAGAGAGGAATGCAGATGACATGGTATTTGAAGGGGACAGATCCATTCTACGGTGAGATAAGTCAGGGCCACTTATTTGACAAAGGCTCTTTTGGAGTGGGAAAGGGTGACGAGGTCTTGGGCCTTCAACAATTGATATTGGGCCCAAATTTTTGTTTGACTCTGGAGGCTTGTAGTGAAGATCGTCGTTTGGCGTCAGAGGTTTCTTTAGAGGGGGACCCTTATTCGACCCAGCTGAGTACACAGGTGACAGAAGATAACTTAGAAGGGGAGAGAGAATCCAATGCTCTATTAGCAGCACCAAGTTCACCGCTAGCACCGAGGAAGAGGGGCAGACCTCAAAAACTGAGGCCCCCGTTTTGCCCACTGGAAAAGCAAGATCGGGGGATTCAGTATGGACCGAAGAAGAGGGGTCGCAAGCCAAAGGGACTCCCTCCTCACACTGACTCGCCGGCGACAGAGGGGAGCTTGTCAAATCTACAATCAGAGGCAGAGAACTCAGGTCAGCGGGAGGCGCTGGGACGGTACTTCACCAGAGCAACGAAGGTTTGGCTTCTAGGTAAGGTTCTGGGTCTCGAATTTGACGGCACAGATGCACAAGCTGTGGAAGGCCTTGACAGAGAGTTGAAGAGCTTCCTTCCGGGGGAATAAAGTACCAATGGAGAGAAAGTGGCTCACATGAAATGTGCGTGGTGAAGAATCTTCTGAGAAAAGCACAACCGAAGATCTTTCTATTACAAGAAACTAAGCTTGATCAAATTAAAGGAAAAACAAATAGGATTTTGCTGAGTCTCTGCACTCTGCAGTATGAATTGGCCTTTGTACCTGCAACTGGGGCAGCTGGGGGATTGATGGCCCTTTGGAAAGAATCGGTTTTGGCAGCGGAGGAGATAATCAAAGAGGACAGATTCATCTTCATTGTGGGAAAGGTGAGAACTAATGACAGGTTTTGTGGAATCGGTAATGTCTATGGTCCTATCATGGGGGAAGAAAGAGTTAGTTTCTTAGTCTGCTTGGCGAGGTTTTGAGGAATAGAAGAGGGTGCTGTGTGCTAGGAGGGGACTTCAATGCAACTTTATCTTAGGTAATTGTGTTGAAGAAAGGCATATTTTTAGAGAGAGAATGTGGAGGTTGATTTTCTGGCTAACTTAGGTTGCAATAGAGCTGCACCAATTTGGGTTTGTGCCCCGGACTTGACAGATGAAAATGGGTTTTGTGCTGCTGTTTTGAATGTCGAAACTGGGTAAGGACCTGCTGGTATTTCGTGTTAATCAATCCTTGATGGGGTGACGTTCCTGGCTGGCTTCGCTTTGAATGAGGACGTCTTAAATTGGCTTAAGGTTACATATAGGTGTATTGTGTGCTGTATGTCTTTGGTGTTTGGAACAATATTGTACTGTATTTGTGTCAAACCTCACATGGGAGAGGATGTTCCTATGGCTGTTTTATTCAATGGAACTTATCTTGAGCTTTCAAAAAAAAAATGTATATAATAATAAAAATAAGTAATAATGTCTCTGCGGGTTGGGTACCATAGTACCCATACGACCCACTGTTTTTTGCGGGTATTTACTCATACCCATCTAGCGGGTTTTAACCCTACTCATTATGGGTATTTTTTGCGGGTACCCAATGGGTCCGAGACCCATTGTCATCCCTAAACCCCACTTTCCTTTTACATACTAAATAAATATTATCATAAACCAACTACTGCAAAAGCTAAAGTTAGTTGTTGGATGAAGACACGTGAAGAGGTTTTATATTATAATTTTAACATGCTCTCTCATGCAAGTTCGCATTGCCCTTAATCTATTGGGCCGCCCAATTGACTCTTGCGTGGGCACTGCACAGGCTGATCTACCTTTATACTTAATTTCAACTACTTTTCTTAATAGATAATGGAGTAAACAAGAATCAACACTAGACTTCCTAGTCATAGATGCTCTATAATACCATGTCAATGATGTCATGAACCAACTATACCAAAAGCTTAAGCCATTGGTGAAGACAGATGAATGGTTTTATATTATATTTCTAACAAATATTAGTAAGTCAAAGCCTTGCTTTACCTGCAAAAGTTCAGACATTTTGCCAGTTTCAGTACAATCTGAAGGTTTAGGAGCAGAGTTTTCCTGAAGATGAGACTCCACATCTTGCAGAGGCTTATTCAAGACGGGTTGATCCCCGTCATTAACTTTGTCACCTAACTTGCATTTTTCAGCCTCCGTATTCATAGAATCTGAAGGTGTTTCAATCCTTTTAACAACTTCAGTAAACAGTTGCTCAAAAGGCATGTCAGGAATTCTCATGGTTTGGTCAACATCATGATGTGGCACGTTAGATGAAGATTGATGGTGTGGAACATCTCCATGTTGAATGCCACTTGGCAATGTATTCTGGGTTGTTTGAGCTTGAGAGGTGAGTTCTTGATTTCCATCTACCGGAACTTCTATGCTGACAATTGCTCCACCCCTTTGAGAAACTGGGGCCACTTGTGATGTTTGATTAGAAACTTGTAGCCCATTTGAAAAGTTATTAGGTTGGAGCAAAACAGGCACCATGTTCCCTCTGGGCAGTGGATGACTGGTTTGGCCTGTCATAGAAGGCACGCTCTTTCCAGAACAGGGAACCAAATTACTAGAATTAACTGTTGCCCTGGGCCCTGGAGGGACTGTCGGTGAACCATTCATTGGGAGACCTTCAATTCTAAAAGCATGCACAGGCTGTTCATTCTTTTCCTTCGGAAGAGGAGTAGGAACTTGAGTGGTTCTTGAAGGGAAAGGAACCTCATTTCTTTGGACCATTGGAACACCTGGAGCCACATCATTTTCAGGTGAGATAGGAACATAACGTCCAGGCTTGAAGACTACCCCTCTCAACGTAGTATCAGAATCACCGACTCTTACACTGAGCAAATATCCAGCATCAAACACTGCCTCAATTACACCAGAAACTACCTGGCTTACCAAGGCATCTCTTGAATCATTTTCTTGGCCCCTTTGAAGGTGTTGGTTTCCATTAACCCCTACAAATCCAGGAGGTACAGGGGTATGTTCATCACGAACAGGATTCTGCACACTGCTTTGACCAGGTAGGATATGGGGACCCTCCTCCAAATCGGCCCTTGGGTATTTCCTTGGCCGACCACGTTTGCGCTTCAAAGGCACATCTCCAGAACCATCGGGATTGTTGTTATGGTTTTCTTGCTCCATCTTGGTATTTCTGTTACTCCAATTTCTACAATATGGGGAAAAACTGTCTATAAGCTACTATAAAAATAAAAATAAATAAATAACTGTCTATAGCTACTTAGAGTATATTAAAGCTCAGCGTCATAAGATAATTTTCTCAATAAAAAAAATATGAAGTTGTGTAATGATTAACCCATCTCCCCATAATACTTGAGACCATAACACTGTTATGACAGTACTAACTAGCTAAACCACACACCCCTGCTACTCAAAATAATCTGTTGTTTCCAGGCAATATTTTGACATACTAAAATAGCATAGCTACTTGGGATGGGTGTACATCACAATACAAGAAAGACAGTGATATGAATTAGACACAAAAAAAAAACTACCAATTTGAACGTTTTTCTCTAAACCTGGTGCTGCACTGGAAAGAGAATAGTGAAAATTAAGGAGTGTATAAGTTCTATATTTTTCTTCTATAGACTACAATTGCTTGGTACCAAAGCTTGGACGGCAAGCAAAATTTATTTTGGTTTTATCATCTTATTGGCAGGAATGGAAAGAAAAAAAAGGAGCATATTGAATTAAATGCAATTATCACAAACTAAGTAAAAGCTCAAAAGTTACTGTGTAAGAAATTAAAATTAGGGAAAAATGCAAATTAATACCTTAACGTTTAGCTTCCGTGCGAATTAACCCCTCACCTTTTAAAATGTGTATTTATAACCTTAAGTTTTTTGAAGTGTGCAAATCTAACCTTCTGTTAATGTTTTTGTTAAATTTTAATAAAATTTGTCACATGACATCCACACAAATTTTTCTCTTCCAAAATTACCCCTTGTAAAAACTCATTGCATTCTCCCCCACTCCACCTAAAACATAGACCAAGCAAGAATTCAATATAAGACCAATGAATTTGGAATGAAAAGCAAAAAAACACAAAAGACTCATCAAATTTGAGCTACAACCCTAAAACCACAGCTGACCATGAAATGATTACACGAGTTCCTTGGCCCGATACAAATTTTGTATTTGTCAAATGTGGTGAGTATTTCAATTCTATTTTCCTATTTACGTTATTTTTTCATTTAGTTGAAATGCTGAATGATATTGGTGATGGTATTCTTATTTGTAGACCTTAAAATAGTAATGATGAAGTTAAGTATTTGTAGTTTTCCTAAGATGGCTGGAAATGAAAACTGATGTACATAACTTGCTTAATGATAAAAGCTACAGGAAAAAAACTAATAAAGTAGACGAGTTTTTTAATGTACAAAAAACAAACTAAAACAGTAGATGAAAGCTTAAGCTACATGAAAAAAGTAGTACCTAATAAAGTACTAAACTTGGCTATAAGAAAAAATGGTGGAAAAAATTTCTGGAACATCAAGTATTTTATCACACAAATATTCATTTACAAGGGGTAATTTTGGAAAAGAAAAAGTCATGTGCATGTCATGTGAAAAATTTTATTAACATTTAACAGAAATGTTAACAGAAGGCTAGATTTGCACATTTCAAAAAGATTAAGGTTATAAATACACCTTTTAAAAGGTGAGGGGTTAATTCGCACGGAAGCTAAACGTCAAGGTAGTAATTTGCATTTTCCCCTTAAAATTAATATCTCAATAAGGTGTAGGGAAAATAAACAGATATAATCAAATGAGCCCAGCATCTACAGCAGATCTTAATATATGATACCTAGCAAAATGACGAGAAATATCTAAAATAGAAATAAAATATTGAAGAACTATGATTACTTTTTTGGAATACAATTTATCACACTGTTAAGAATGAAAGACTGGTTGGTTATCTTATACGTCGAAAAAATAGATAGAAATAAGGGCTAAGAGTGACAAAAAGAAATAGGCTGAGCATGAAGAGACCAAGTAAAATGGATGTAGAATAATGTTTTCATTTCTTCTAATGCATTTATCCCCCCTGTCATATCATTTCTGGTATAACCACTCACTCATCACATAATTTTCTTCCCTACAAAACTCATATTATGCTCCTATTTACCCTTTATCATTGAAAATCCAATACTACAATACTCCTCATCATGATTATAGCATTAAATTTATTTTTGACTTTGGTTACGTGAAATCAGGTTGACATTTTATTTAGGTTAGCTCATGAAAAGAGCTTGTATTGTATTCCTAGTCTACAATGTATACACCGGAATCAACCTGTAATTGGCAGCAAGCTGCACCTAAATGTCAGAAAATTCACTGCTCAAAATGCTTATGTAAAATGAAAAGGAGACCAGGAAAATGAGAGGCATATGAGAGAATCTTGAAGGTGATTTTCAAATTTAATCTATATCTGGAAGGTATGTTTCAGAAGCACCAAGGAAAACCCATCTTAGAAGCTACAAGAAAATTATGAATTAAGCTATTAATCATTGACAATATCCAGTAGACATACCCACATTCAAATTTCAGACACATCAACAAACACAGACACTAAATTACTTAATAAATCCCAAAATGAAACAAACTTGATAATTTCAACTACTCCAGCCAAAACATCCCTGGTAGAGTGCTCATAGCTTCTATAGCATTACAGCTGGAATTGATTTTTTGAAATGCATAAAAACTGAAAAATTGAAAATCTTGTAAACTAAAACATTATATTTCACCAAAGAAAGAAAAAGCTAAAACATTATATAAAAGATCTTTGGACTTTTGTAAAAAGCACATTATTGCTTAAAATATATGCCATGAAAGTGGGATTTAGTTACACAATCCAAGGAAGTCCAGAAGGATCTAATGTAGAAGTCAAGAAACTACCTATTTTCATAGAGAGAGGAAGTTTAAAAAAAAGTCTTCATGTAATTATATCCGTTTTAGGAAGTCAAGAAATAGTTCTTGAAAATATGAAGTCCAAATTAGATTTTTAATAACAAAACACAATGTAGAATGAAAACACACCTCACGCCTTTAAAAAAGAGTTATATGATGTCATACATATCAATAGAAGTTCTTTCAGATATTTCTTTTTAATCTTATATGCAATATAAGATGTTGTAGATGACAATAAACTTAAGGAGACTTTAACAGGTAATCTATAATTAAAACATATAATTGATTTCATAATAATATAGCAGAAATCTCTAAAGCCTAGAAGTTGAGCCACAAAAAAGGATGGCGATATTCTAGATAATTTTTGTTCCCAGTAATTCAAGTCATTAAAAGAATGTAATACACAAAATGCCATCTAAAACTTTTACACTACCAGCACAGACTATTTATTGAATCAGCTATACGCTGACTAAACCCATGACATCTAGAAATTTTTAGTTTCTTCCGTGTGTGGAGACTATGAACTAAATAGAACAAATCAACAAACTATCACAATAGTTAATAACAGTGGGACCACACCTTTTTTTTTCACTCCACCCACTTTCTCCTCCCATCCAAACAAGGGGGAAATCCCCTTTTCCCCTCATTTTCTCCTACTTCTTTCCTCTCTTTTCCACATAAATAAACAGAAGGGTAAATATCAAATACATATGTGCAGTATATATCTAAGTCAATGTCAATCAGTCCAACAGCAAGGAGCTCAGTTTCCCCTGAACAAGATTATGATTTTGAACCTTGTGAAAGAAAAAAGTACACGAGCGCTAGGAGAAGGAGACCTTTACCCCCCTTAAGGGTGTGTTTGTGAGTTGAGTTTTGAAGGGGAAGGAAATGAAGGAGGAGGCTTATGAGAAGCCCTCCCTTGTTTGGGAATTTGGAACTCCCACCCCACCCCCACCCCCACCCCCACCTCTCCCCTCCCCTAAAAACTCCCAAACAAAGCCTAAGTGACCGCATCTTGCTCAACTAGGACTAATCAAGGACAAAAGAATGTAAGTACAATAATGAGTTAACAAAAGGGAAGGGTGAATTAAGCCACAAGGATTGAATTCATAATGAAGGGCTTGAGTAATTTGAATAAAATCATTAGTTCAGGCGACATTGTCACCGGTGTATCAAAAACAACAACGAAAGCTGAAGCTAGTAATCTACAACTACAAGTACTTACTCAAAGTGAAAATAAAATAAATGTACCAACAATGACACAAATCCACAAAAAAACACAAATGGCGGCTATTCATAACATGATAAATCAAATTATTTAGGAAAATATTTTCTAGCCATTGTTACCTCTTTCAGTGCATTAGCCATGCAGCAATAACAAACACCTGCAACAATTTTAAATAAAAAATCAGCAAGAAAAACTAAATTCCAATAAACATCAATCAATCACATGCCAATTAACAACACTAACACATACCCATCAAAAATAAAATCGAAAAACCTCAACGGCATTGGAGAATTAAATATTCCCAATAGTAATCCATACAAAATCTACGGGTTTAACCTTCAAAAAAATCATCTTTTTACCATTTCAAAAACATTTTCTGGTTTCTGAAACCAATCAAAGCTTCAATTCGGAAAAAAAAAAAAAAAAAAAAACCCTCATATGAATTTGATCGAAACCATAGATTCATATGAGGGGATTATAGAGAGAGAGCTTACAATGTTGAGGACCGTAAAAAAACGAACTTTGCGATGAGATTGGGGATTTCAGACAGTGAGATTGGATTTTGCAGAAGAAGAACGAGGAAGAAGAGGCGAAGTGTGAAATGCGGTGGGATTTATATAGAGTGCACTGCACACTCTCAAACGCTTGCTTATGAAGGTGTAGTGAGGATGTGACAAGTGTTATGAAAAGTAGGTGAGTCCCATTGGGTAGGGTATGTTTGGAAGAATTTATTTTAATTAATTTATCTAATTAAGGACTTGGTCAATGATGCTTGAACATGTACTTGTTTTGAGTAGGGGTGTTCAAAAACTGGATATGGTTAAAACCAAACCATATCCACTTTAAAACCAGTTTTACCATTTGGATTTTTTAACCGATCCAGTTTTGATATCTCAAATCGGTTATAAAACCGGTTTTTAATCTGGATCCGAATTTAACCGGTTTTAACCAGTTTAAAACCGGTTATGTTTAAAACCGGTTTTAAACCAGTTTTAAAATCCGGATTTAGTTCAGAATCAGTTTTTAAAATTGGATTTGATTGAAAAACCGGATTTAAAACCGGATTTTGTTGAAAACCGGATTTTAAAATTGGATTTGGCTCAAACCGGATTTTAAAACTGGATTTTGAAACTATATTTGGTCATTTCATTTGTCTAATATGATATACGGTCAAATTTGTCTAAGATGATTGACTAAAAAACGTGAATATAACTTTTATGAATCTAAAATGGATCTCCTATCATCATCAACAATAGCCATGTTATGATTTCCATTCCATAAGACAGCCATGAAATTGGCTCTGGCTTACAACACTATAAGATATGAAATTCCAAAATAACTTGTTTCATAGCTTAAAACCAAAGCAAGTAGCACTTATATATTGCAAACACTAAGAGTAAAGAAGCTAAAATAGTGGCATAGCAGCTAAAAACAAAGCATTGTCAAGGATCCAACAACATTACAACACCTACATAATTAAGAATGAGCATTTACATTCTAACACCTGAGTTGTAAACAAACACTAAATTAGACTGGTCAAAACTACACTAGGGACAAGCAAACATAATAAACTGAGCAACAATCAAAGAATTCATTCATTCTCTTGAGGATTGTTGATCAATGACTCGTGAACGTGAGAGATGACACCACCAACAATGGTTCCCTTGACCTACATAACAAAATTCAACAGCAAAGCCACAAGGTCCATTAGAGTAGCAAAATCAAGCAACTATCAACAAAACATGAAGAAATTCTAGAAAAGCTTCATGTTCCACTGCTCTAAAAGGAAGCTCCATAGCTACAAACATCTTCACGAGTGCTTCCCGACACTTTTCTTGGTCAAACTTTAGTGTAGAAGGGGAAGAACAAACATTGACCGTTGAGGACGAAGAGTTTGGATTAGACTTGCATTTATTACTATGATTTCTCATGGAGGTTGTTCCATTGTTGCACTTGAGTGAAATGTTACAGTAATTGCATCTTGCCCTGTCGGTTGACACGGGATCTACACTGAAATGGTCCCAAACATAAGACTGGTTAGCCCGCCTTTTCCGTTTTCTAGAAGATCCCACATCAGCGCTGTTAGATCCATCTTGCAGAGGAGTAGATAACTCGTGATCCATCTGACAAGGAGAAATAGGCAAGAATGAAATAAGGTATAATTATCATTATATAATAAAACCAAAAAGACATAATATTTGAAGAGAAAAAGTATATCATATATCATATTTCCACCAGTCATAATATTTGCTTCAGGTTCATCAATAGACCTGTAACCATGTAAACTTAAAGTCCATTTTATTTATTGAATAAGATTAAGCATTGTATTCCATGAAGAGAATGTTTCCAGATGCAGGGCTAAAAAGCAGAATGAATATGGATACAATACAATGAACCAGAACCATGTCCTTGGCTGTTGGGTGAGAGTTGGGTGAATGATGATGATTCAGTGGGTTTACTAGTACAACCAGAGTCCTAAACTTAGTGTATCCAAACATTTTTCATGAAGAGACTCACTAAGGCATGGTTGTCCTTTTCTTTAATCAGTTTTTCATGGTTCTTTCCAAGGTAAGCACTAGTTTCCATGATTGATAGCATTACTTAGCTCAGCTAAACCAGTCACAAGAATGAATTTCTAAGGCATAAATTCCATTACTCTTTGTTAGCTTAATTCTGTTAGCTATCAACAGAAGCAAGGAAAATCATTGGGGTCAAACTCAAACCCTTCTTAATATTTGAAATTGAATTTGTGGATAATCACACTACAGTTAACATCAACACTTCTCAGTAACCATGAATTTTCAGCTCACGCAGTCTGAACAGAAAGAAAAAACAATAAAACCAGTATCTGAATCTAGTGCAACAAACAAACAGGGAACTAAAACACGCTATAAAACCGTAACCTAGTACCCTAGGATCATGAGAATGAGAGACAAATCCATCCAAACACACCACAACACTGCAGATATGCGAAGGAATCACCTGTCAAAGAAGAGATTCTGGAAGAATCGGTGATGGTAACGCAAATTCTGAATCATCATCATTCATTTCAATTGGAACTAGTCCCTTATTTCTCCATCAAACCCAACTCTTAGAATCCCTCAAAACTCAATAACTGAGTAAACCCATAAACCAAACACCCCAAATCCTCAACAACAATGAAGAGAAATGAAAAGGGTAAGTAGAAAAGAGGAAGAACCTGAGGAAATCGAGGTAGAGAATGGGGATTTCGGTTCCAAATCCTGAAGGTCAGTGACGCAAACCCAAAATTGGTGGCGGCGGCGATGGCGGCGGCGAGTTGATTTGGGAATAGGGTTAGGGTTCTTTGAAAGTTGAAACAGGAACTGAATTTGGATTTTAGAAACTGAAACCGGTTATGAATGAATAATAGAAAATTGATTTTTTAAAAATATTAAATTTGGTTTTGGATATGGTAAACTGGTTTTTTATCCAAATTCAAAAACTGGATATCCAAATTGGTATCCACTTTAAAACCGGATACATTAAAACCGGTTATATATAAAACCGGATTTTCTGGATATGGTTATGGTTTGGTTATGGATTGGTTATGGAAACCGGATTTTTTGAACACCCCTAGTTTTGAGTGCTTATCTATTTTCTATCGGTATCTATGGATTAATCACGAGTCCAAATATGGTTCGAGCCCTTATGTGTCTTGAACTTATATTGAATTGTGAATCATGGTAGCGAGCAAAGCTAACTAATTACACGTTTGATGCAAACTAAAAAGCACTTATTGAAGCTTTTTTAATCAATTTTCTAATAGATAAGCTTCAATTTTCACGCAACAGAGGTCCAAAGATTCTTTCACGTTTGGGACATTGGAATGCGTGATCTCAGATTTCAATGCCCCAAACAGACTTCCAAACTGAAAACCAAACACAACTGTAACTTTCGTTTATCTCCTTTTGAAGAAATTAAAGGCAATTTCTCATATTCATATGCCGAAACGTATATAAGATGATGTTTTCGAAGAGAGATTCAGTCAAAGGAAAGATTGTGATGATGATTTGATGACCCTAGTTTAGTGGTGGTTTTAGGGTCATTCCTTTGTTAGTTTTGCGTCTTTTTTGTTGAGTCTCATGTAGTGTTTCATGCATTTTTATCTTTCTTCGTGTCTTTACTTTGTTTTGGTATTTTTGTAGTTTTATAGGGACCTTTCTTGCATTTTGAGTAGCTTTAGGACTTGCATATCTTTCCTATTTTAATTGAGGGCTTTCTTTGCTAATTAACTCTTTGAGTTTCTAGATTTTTCCTTTTCTTTGTGCCTAAGTTACCAGGTCTGAAACTGATGAATGAGGAAGGTCAAGTGGCTTGGTGTATTGAAGAAAGGGTTAAAGAGGCTTGAAGAGGAGTTAAGAGGAAGTTATAAAGGTTTTCCAGCGAAGTCAGAGCGCCTAGGCGTGCTCCATTGGTGCCTAGGCGCCAATTGCTTTATTCCAGGTTTTGGAATTGGCGCCTAGGCATGCTCAATTGGCGCCTAGGTTCCAATTACCTTCCAGAGAGCTTGTTTTGAGCTGGAATTGGCGCTCAGGCGCTCTGAATTGGCGCCTGAGCGCCCAGACATGCCTGTTTTACCTATAAATTGATTTTTAGACATTTCTCTTGGAACCTTTTGTCATTTTTCTCATATTTTAATAAGTTAGAAGAGAGGGTTTGGGTTCTGGAGCTTGAGGAGCTTTCTCTAAGTCCTATGTTCCAGGTTTCATCTTTGCTTTCTTGTATGGATTTCATAGCCATGCTTGACTAAAACCCTTTTTGCTTTGGGTTCTTTGTAAGACTTTGAATGTTTTAGCTTTCATTCCTTTTCTATTCATGTTGTTCTGAGTAAACCCTTGAATCTCACTCCTATGTTTTATCTTTCAAGCTTGAATGCATGCTAGCTTTTTGAGTTTCTATAATCATAACGAAAGTTTGTTATAGAATTGAGACTTGTTGTGAGATTACATCTTCTATGCTTGCTACTAGGAATAGAGGAAGGGTTGGGGTTTGTTGGCCTGAATTGCATGCTTAGTGTTTCTTGCAATTGTTTAGGTTGTCAAGGAATTGAGCCTATCTTTTGATTAGAAAGGGTTGTCTTTGCGAGGTATCGATAGATGACTAACTAGGCTAGAACATCAATGAGAGACTCCGGACTTTTGAGTAGGAAAGGTTTGCTAAAACTGAATTAGTTGAGCAAGAACCCAAGGCAATCTCATTTCTGAATTTCAATCACTTTATTACTTGTTCACTTGTCTTTTACATAACCAAAGAAACAATCAACCTTTAAAACTAAATTTTACTTGCTTTTCAACCTTGAACTTGAATCTTAAACTGACTTTGCAATCTAATTCCCTGAGGTTCGATAACTTAAAACCGGGTAGATTCTGTACACTTGCAGAATAACCAACATGATTGCATTAGGAATGCAGTGTCATCGGCTAAGGAAGTTGTTGTCATTAACAATTTTGAGGAAGAGAAAGAAGAGCATGAGATTTGGGAAAGAGATTAGGATAGATCTATGAAGGGTCATAATTAAGAGT
This sequence comes from Lotus japonicus, assembly GCF_012489685.1. Taxonomy (NCBI): domain Eukaryota; kingdom Viridiplantae; phylum Streptophyta; class Magnoliopsida; order Fabales; family Fabaceae; genus Lotus; species Lotus japonicus. The sequence continues at coordinate 45,166,805 of NC_080046.1, forward strand.
CTGGTGGAATATATTTAGTCCAATATAAATTCATGTGTAGGTGTTTGATGTGGTTGTTAAGGGGGCTTGTAGGATGAGTGAAAGAGGTTTTAAGTGAGAAATGAGTTTTGGTTGTTGAGATGCATACATATATTCCCGTACTCATGACGGTCGTTACAAAAAACTAAAGTAAGGTTTAATTGGAAGTCGCTATAGCAATGCGGATTTTTTTTTTTGTGTATGGAGGTATTAATGCTAAGAATGGTTTGGGATTGTTTGTCGTGGGGTTGTTAAGGTAATGGAGGAGTGGAGCTAGAGCGGAAATGGTAATGTTCATGATGCTCACCCCCAATTGTCACTAATGATCCAGATTGTTGTGTGAAGTGGTTGCTCTACCACCAAGCTTTTGGAAAAAGTTCAATCGCTTTAACTGCTAATGAGATGTTGATTTAGTTGTAGGACTGCAAAAGCTTTCAAATAGCGTTTAAAGTGAGGTGAGCTTCCTTGCAATGGGAGGTGTTGAAAATGGATAGGTGGAGGGTAGTTATTTAAATGAAGTGGTGGATATGATTTCTTTTTCTATCAGTTGAGACTGAAATGACGAGATTGTCATTTGTTTTCAAGAAGTTTTAAGATTTGGACGAGCTCTATAAAAGGTTATATGGGGGGTATTATAGGATGTAATGGTTGTCACCCGGATATATGGACTTATAATTTTGTTATAGGCATAATAGCTCTTTTGGTCCCTCATTTATCACGATTTTGCACTTGTGGTCCCTAATAAAAAGTTAGCATTTTCGGTCCTCCACATTGCTTAATTTTTGCAAAAATGATCCCTATTTGGGACTAAAATGGCAAAAATGTGTAAATGTGAGGGACTAATTTTGCTAATTTTTTTTCTGAAGAGTCCAAATGTGCAAAATTGTGATAAATGAGGGACCAAAAGAGCTATTAAGCCTTTGTTATAAATGTCATGTGCAATATGAGTTTTATATCTGATGCTAATCATCTTTTTTATGATGTTATTGCCCGAATGTATTTTTGTTGATGTTGATGTTGCTGCCATTTTTGTTGATGTGGACGTGGAGCTTTTAATATTGTTTTGATATATGATATTCATTAGTCTATAGGTGTACTTCCACATTGGGGTTTTTTAAAAATAAAACTTGTTTATGCTAGTACTTTGACCCGTGCGATGCACAGAGAATATTCATTTTTATTTTTTGTGTGTGAGTGTGTGTTTTTTTTAAACATATGTGTTTTTTTTAAGATATTTTATGAATTAAAAGAACTAAACTTGTATAACCATAAATTTGTATTTTTTTGTATTGAATTTTTTTTAGTTGCTATTTTATTTTTATCTTTTGTACTTGTTTTTGTAAATGCTGGATTGAAAGCTTTTTTTATAATTATCGAATAGTTTATTATCAAGAGTTGAAGTAACATGCATGTGCTAAAAATAGCCACTAAATATTTTTTTAATTGGAATAATTACACTAAGAATAAAACTGGGAGTGTACCGTTGCACATTTTCTATAAACAAAATATTCTTCATATGACATTGCGAAAGACTTCGTTGTAAACTACATTTGAAGTACTATGAGAATTGTTGTCATCACTATCGCAAATGAGGATTTTTAATCCTTTACGGTCTGTGACTCTATATGATGCTACATATAATTTTTCATGTGAAAACACTTGTTTTTGGCAAATATAACCTCACCTCTGTCAATGATTATCCTTGAAAAAAATGCTTTTGAGTCATGAGTGCTTCATCCCATATTTTGATTTTAGCTCCAGGGATCAATTCGGCCAATGGACTACCATGTTTAATGTTGCAGGTAGAATCCCCATCAACATTAATTGGCGGCCAATGGACTACCATGTTTAATGTTGGAGGTAGAATCTCCATCAACATTAATTAGAATACAGAACCTGGAGTGTATTGTTCAACCACCTGCAATGTGCAAAGTTGCAATTCCACTCCTTTGGATCTGATAGTTGATAAGGCTCTCCAAATGTAAGTTTTTCATGTTCCTCCATAACCATATTTGTCGTGAGTAATTGCTTTCATGATTTTCATAGACTATTTTTTGTTATAATGTCAAGTTAGGCATAAGATCTAAATGCTTTATTGTTAAAGCTTGTCTATCATAACACAATTCATACATAATAAGCTCATTTTGAGGCATTTGGGGAAGTCTTCTAATGACCGGTTGTTACTTTTTTACCACTGCGATCGGCATTCGTTGAGTTAATTCTCCGAAATTTAGCTATAGAATACTATTTTAGCCACTAATAATTAAAAAACCAAAATAAAATTCAATTAATTCAAAATTCATTATGGACATACGTAAAATATTAGTAACTATTAACTTTTCTAATTAATGATTGAAATTAATAATCATCAAAAATTGAATCAATCAGTCGAACATGTGACGATCTTACAATAAAAAATCCAGGTTGAAAAAGATAAAGAGCTTGTGTAATTATTTATTCTTATTTTTCTAAAAAGTGGTAAGACTAAAAACATAACGAAACCATAAACATGGTTTCTAAATAAATAGAAATGGCAAAGAACATCAAGAGTAATAGATTCCACCAAGTTTGATATGCATGCTTGCTTCAATTGAATCGAGAGAAAGCGCAAAATTATTCATCTGGAAAAAATATTAGATGGTCATGCTAGTTTCATAGATTGGGAAAATCTCAACCTTTTACATTTCTTATAGCTTGCCCACAGTATCTAGACAGTTTTGACGTTGTTCTAAATAGAAATAGAAATGACATGACAAAGATAGAATGTCAGGAAAAGGAAAACAACATACCTAAGAGATATATAGAAAAGAGTAACTAAAATAGGGAATTAATCACTTGCATAATGGTTTCTGACTTTCTTCCACTCCTTTTCTAAAAGCTTTGAGTAATTGAGTCTAAAACTCAACTAAACCATAAATGAATTGAAATTCCAAAGAGTATGAAGAATAAAAGATTACACCAAATTTAACCTGCCAAACTAAGAGAAAGCACACAATTCACCTAATCAGGAAAAAAAATGAGATCTGACCATGCCAATGAACTGGGAGAGACTAACATTTCCATTTCATATAGCTTTGCCCACAATATGTTGACTGATTTGGCCATACAGGTAGTGCTCCACCAATAAATAAATTATTTGTAAAAACACAGGCAAATTTGTCATTATAATCGGATTGCACCAACCATTAATTTTTTTTTGTGATATGTCATCTTGGAGATCTATAAAAAATCGAGCTCTTCTTTCAACCTCTTTCAAGACCTATAGCACGTTCGTGGTGCGACTGCTTTTACGCATCATCCACCACAAGCATATCATACAACGTAATTTTCTAAGAATTGAGTATTAGCAAGCTTTTAAAGAATTGAATTATAATTTCTAATTAGCATCCACGGATCACAAATTTATAGGCAGCGTTCCAAATTTGCATGAACAAAGTGAAGATAAGAACAACATACTCCCTCCGTTCCAGAAAGTTTGGAGTTTAAAGTTGTGGCACATAGACTATGAAATCAATTATTGATGGTACAATTTGACTAAATTACCCTTATTTATGGTGTTCTATTTTTCTCAATCTTTTTACACAAAAATTCAGCCATTAATTACTCACCACACATCAACTAAAACCCACTCATCAATTCTCTTTGTTTTTGTCACAAACCCATTACTATTATTTTTTCTAAGACTGCGTACAACCTTATCAAGGAGGGAGAGGAACATGTGATTTTTCATGTTTCCCTCCTAACAAATTTTGCCGAAATTTCATCTATGAATTTTCATTTTCAGTGATTTAAACTTTCCCACTTAAACTGTGTTTTTTATTATAGGCAAAAATGGAGGTAAATATTTTCCCTCCAATACTACTTGTTGATACACTCCGTGAATCTATTTTTATAAGCAAAAATGGAGGTAAATGTTTTTTTAGTAACATGTGCCCCACCAAATAGAAGTATATAGTACCAAGACCAAACATAAATAGAACGTCCGCGCCAAGGAGCTGTATGATTTCAACGTCAGTTCCAAGGATAGTATTAAGAATTGCAATAAACATGGTGTGTCAAATAAATAAGGGTATAGAAGGAAAAAAATGGGAAAACATGCATTGGCATTCTAAAACAACAAACTATTTTAAAAATTGAAAACATGCCCAAAACTACAAACTTTCTGGAACAGAGGGAGTAAATCTTTCATATCATTTCCAACCATGAACAAAAAAATAGTGGAATTCATCTCTTGAATTTGCAATGCCCAAATAGTGTCATAAACCTTTGTACTTGGAGGCCACACTAAATCAGATGGGTTCCAGAAAGAAGATTTTCATGCTAAAAAATATTTAGTTTAATAGGATTTGATTAACAGGGCAAGAGTTAAACACCATGAAATTGAAAAGGACCAAGATATACGCATAAAAAATAGAAGCCCTTACTTCTCATGTACCTGCTTATCAAAACTAAAAAACTTCTCATGTACTTACTTAGGCACTGCAAGATCCAAATCTTATGAATCCAAACCAATCCGTATGGAATATCAACAATATAATAATCAAATAGTTTTAATACATTAAGTAAGTGGTTATACATCAAGGAAAAGGAGGGAATTGAAGTTTAATATAAGCTGAGAAGCAAAGATGCCTAAGTAAATATATGAAAAATCATAACATATACCACTTTTTAATTTTTAAAAATTAAAATTACACATACATAGAAAGTAGGCTTAAATAAACTTTTAGTCTTGCAAAATATATCATTTATGTTATTCGTCCCTGAATTTTTTGTTTTGTTTAGCATCCTCCTAAAATTACACTTTTTTTCTAGTCATTATTGACACATTTTCCATCCAATCTTAATGGAATAAACACAACTGATGTAAAAGTATAAATGAATAAATACAATATGAAACAACCGTGTTTCCCTTATAAAAAATGATATAATATATAATGATAGTAGTTACATAAATATTAGAAGCAAAACAAAAATAAATAGAAAAAAATAAAATAAACCAAACCTACAGGAAAATAAACCCACGACAACACCCACCCCACCCATTATTATATATTTCTTAATTCTAAAACTTAAAAACCTAGCCCATAACTTTGTGCGAGACACATCTCTCCATTTCCCTTTTCTCGTTTTGTTCCTCCAAAGCAGCAGTGCTGCTCTTCGTCTTATTCTCCTCTCCATTGTCTTTTCATATTATTTTTTTCCACCAAAAAACAGCACAAGGTCCAACCGTAAATTACCCACTCGTGAGAAAATTCAAGTGGAAGAGCTTTGGGATAATTTTAAGAATTGGGGTTTGTGCTATGAGGAAGGAGAAGAATACCCACAGCACAATTGCTCTTTAATTTCATTGAGGTATACTCACAACCTGTAAACTTAAATAATAGTGTTATAGCATACGTTAGAATTAAGTAGAAATATAGTTAGGGATTTTGCGTACAATTTGGGGTTTCCGTAGTTACTCAGGGATAGTGTGACATAAGGTAATTGTTTCTGAATTATTGAAGTTGATTTTTGATATCCAGACTTGCTGGCTAGCGGTTCGTTCAATTGTCGTGGAGTTGTTGGAAGCAATTCAGATGATTCTCCATAGTTGTGAGTGGTTTTCAACTACTATGACATGTTTTTAATGATCATATAACAGATTTAATTATTTTACCATATTGCTTATTTATCTAAATTGGGGAAACATGCTTTTATATGTTTGACTATCATTCTTGAATTTCTTTGAAAGCTGATTTTATGAAGTTGATTTTGAGCATGTTTTATGAATTGACATGAGAAGAGAATGACATTGGTTTAATTTTGAGATTGTGAACTTGAAAAGCTTTGATAAGCATTGAAAAGTTGATGTTGAAAATGTTATTTTGAAAAGCTTTGATGAGCATTGAAAAAATGATTTTGAGACTGTTGATGAGATTTGATATGGTTTGTGAAGCTGTTTTTGGGGATCCTTGATAGAACCCCGTAGTCGTTAGCGGAGGTAACGACCTAGGTGCACCTAGCTAGTTTGATTCCGGGAGGAGATGACTATCCGTTAGATGGAGCCGCCAGTGCACGGAAAGGGCTATCAACGAGATGTAGATGTCCACGATGAGATTGATGAGATATGACATGGTTGTTTATAAATCTTAGATATGACATGTTTTTTCATATGATGGACATGGTTTTTAAATGGATAGCCCTTTCCGTGCACTGGCGGCTCCATCTAACGGATAGCTCTCTCCTCCCGTAATCAAACTAGCTATGTACACCTAGGTCGTTACCTCTGCTAACAGCTACGTGGTTCTATCAAGGATCCCGAAAAACAGCTTCTTAAACCATATCAAATCTCATCAACAGTCTCAAAATCAGTTTTCCAATGCTCATCAAAGCTTTTCAAAATAACATTCTCAACATCAACTTTTCAATACTTATCAAAGCTTTTCAAGTTCACAATCTCAAAATTAAACCAATGTCATTCTCTTCTTGAAATTCTGGTTCACGCACAGGACAGATGTCGAACCAAATGTCTAGGACATCTGGCACAACGTACAGCAGATAACATCACAATATTAAATCAACAAAAATAGTAAAGAACACAGAGAATTGTTAACCCAGTTCAGTGTCAAAAACACCTACGTATGGAGGATACCAATCCAGGAGTCAATTCACTATCTTAGTAATAGCTCTCAGGTCATACATGAAAGTCCCTCTTATACCTAAGTTACTCCCCCTTAGTATAGAGCCTCTTCAATGTCTACCACTATTACAACTAGTGAATCTAGCTTAGCCCTTCCCTCTAAGCTACGAGGAAACTTCCCCTAACTCCTAATGATCACTGCCACAGTGACCGATCCTTTACACAAGAGATTGAAAGATAGATCTCATGATCAAACAACCAACACAACACAACAACTCTCAGCTAATACAAGAACATAAAGCTGCTGAGAGAACAACGGAAACACAGTGTGAACTCACGAATATGAAACCCTAATTTCTCCACCCCAAAAACCCCCTAGCAACTAGGTTTAGGTCTTCATAAATAGCAGTTCTTCAGGCCTTGTCTTTGATGGGCTTGAACGAACAAAGGAGTCCACAACAAAACAGAAAGTCAATCTTTTTAAAACAGAACCAAATCTTATCAAATAAGATTTGAAAATAGATTGGAACTTTCACAACTTAAAACCAGATCAAATCTTCTGAAACAGAAACAGATTTGATCACACTTGATATATTCCTTGAGCAGCACACAGAATATTTTTCAACAACCCTAACTTGATTACCACGAAATCAATCCAAAGCTTCACAATTAATCATCCAAGCACACAGCAGTTTGCAGGGACACATGTCACAGTCAAGATGTTAAGACATCGTGTCCGACATCTTGCCACAGACCAAAACATTAGCTAAAATGCAGACAATCACAACAAAGGAACAACACTTCTCATGTCAATTCATAAAACATGCTCAAAATCAACTTCATAAAATCATCTTTTAAAGAAGTTCAAGAATGATAGTCAAACATATAAAAACATGTTTCCCCAATTTAGATAAATAAGCAATATGGTAAAATGATTAAATCTGTTATATGATCATTAAAACATGTCATAGTAGTTGAAAACCACTCACAACTACGGAGAATCATATGAATTGCTTCCAACAACTCCACGACAATTGAACGAACCGCTAGCCAGCAAGTTTGGATATCAAAAATCAACTTCAATAATTCAGCAACAATTACCTTATGTCACACTATCCCTGAGCAACTATGGAAACCCCAAATTGTACCCAAAAGCCCTAAGTATAATTCTACTTAATTCTAACCTATGCTATAACACTATTATTTAAGTTTACAGGTTGTGAGTATACCTCAATGGCATTAAAGAGCAATTGTGCGGTGGGTATTCTTCTCCTTCCTCATAGCACAAACCTCAATTCTTAAAATTATCCCAAAGCTCTTCCACTTGAATTCTCTCACGAGTGGGTAATTTACGGTTGGACCTTGTGCTGTTTTTTAGTGGAAAAAAATAATATAAAAAGACAATGGGGAGGAGAATGAGACGAAGAGCAGCGCTGCTGCTTTGGAGGAACAAAACGAGAAAAGGAAGGAAATGGAGAGATGTGTCTCGCATAGAGTTATTGGCTAGGTTTTTAAGTTTTAGAATTAATAAATATATAATAATGGGTGGGGTGGGTGTTGTCGTGGATTTATTTCCCTGTAGGTTTGTTTTATTTTATTTTTTTCCTATTTCTTTTTGTTTTGCTTCTGATATTTATGTAACTACTATCATTATATATTATATCTTTTTTTATAAGGGAAACACAGTTGTTTCAATCTCCCCCCCTTAAGGAAAATTCGTCCTCGAATGTTTTAATGTGATAGCAACCTTAAGCTTCAAACAGTAGGGAATGCTTCTCAAGCATGATTATCTTAATTTCCCAAGTCATTTTTTTGTTGCTAAAGAACTTTCACTAAACCAATATTCAATGTCCTTAGATCGCAGATTTTTCACCTTTATTTCAACCATGGCTAACGGTTGCTCCATATAAGGCACATGCTCATCTAATTGTACACTCATGACTAATAATGTGAGAAGAATCATATGAATCCCTCTGAAGCATAAAAGCATGAAAAACTGTATGAACTATAAAAGATCTAGCAGAACTGTCAATCGAACCCTTTCTAAGATTTTAAGAGTCCAACAATTCTTGGACTTAGCTTTCCAGTTTTACCAAACTATAATACTTATTTCATTAGAGAGACGTGCAAGAGCACATGATCACCATCTCCATTCTCTAAAGGGTGTCGCCTCCTATCAGCATAAGACTCTTGCATACTCTAAATTGTAACCAAATGATTTTGAACCACCTTAACCTTTCTCTACTATATCTTGGATAAGTTCTGAGAGTTTGCAAACTTAGCTTCTTCAACTTTAAACCCACCTATAAGGGATCTGCCTCGCCTACCTTACAATGCCTTGAATGATTCTATCTGAATACTAGCCTTATAGCCATTATTATCAGTCATTTCCATCAAAGATACAAACTAATAATTTCAACTCCTTCCAAGGTCTAACACACAGGCACGAAACATATCCTCTAAGATCTAGTAATCCTTTTGGTCTGACCATTAGTTTGAGGGTGGAAAGTTGTACTGAAATGTAAATGAGACCCCACAACAGCTTTGAAAGTCTTCTAAAATAGTGCATTCAATTAAGCTCCTTAATCTGAAATTATAGACAAGCCTACACCATGCAAAGAAAAAATCTCATCCACGCTAAATCTTAATACACAAGGTTGTAGTGTAAGTACTTTTCTAGGCAAAAGTGTTCATGCTCAACCAGTTAATCCATAATCACTGATACAAAATTATAACTCATTAAATTCCAAAGCAAACCATTCACCAAGTTTGTAACAACACCTTCTCACTTCCCCTATGGTAACCATTTAACACAATAACTGTTTGACTCATGTCATGAATAATACCTGAAGGTTCCATCTGATGGAGCCTAGAGAGCTATCTAAGATCAACAAAATATATGCATATTGAAAGTAGTGAAAAAATGAAAACATAAACGAAATAGAGAATTACTCATGCAATGCTCTATTTTTCTGAAGGTTCCATCCGATGGCGTAGAGATTGTCCTTTCAAGCTTGTTAGCAGATAGGCAGGTCATTCTAATTATAGTCATACCATAGCAAAACCTTTTCTATAAACAAAAAGTAAATCTCAATCAGGAAAATTTGAAGTAGGAAAGAAAAAATGAATCATAATATTTTTTCCCAAACTGAATCTCGTACTAATAATGTTTTTCAAAAGCTAGAATTCTGAAGAGTTTTAAGGGGATCGAAAAGAACTTGAAGAATGAGTATGAAATCATGCGCTTAAATAATAATAGAAAAAGAAATACAGAAGAAGAAAGGACTCACCCAGTAACTCATAACACAAACAGTACCAATGACATCCAGTAGTTTTTAGTTTTTATTATAAATAGTAATGAAATTGATAGAGGTAGGGAGATAGAATGAAAGAGCCCACCCCTTGAAATTATGTTTAAAAAATTAAGCAGGTGAAGCAATATTTGTGGGATAGATGTTATTATAGAATACACTAAATTCACGCGTTTTGTTTTTTGAAAATAAATTCATGCGTTACTCATGAATTTCTTTAAATGATATATCAATAGTTACTTTTCTCTTTCTGTTATATCTACCTGTGTTGGAGATGGAAAGGTTAAATTATTATTATTATTTTATGATTTCTTCTTTGAGCTGGTGATGAAGATAAATGTGGAGAATTTAATTTATTTAATTATCTCATTAGCCGCGGTATTTCAGAATAAATTTTCTTCATTAGGCTTAATTAACTTTTTTCTAGTTTTTTTTTTAATTCTGCAATACAAAAGAAATAGACGGCTAAGATCAAAAGTAAAGAACAACCATGATTAATTTTCTATGAAATAATCTATACAATTACAGGAAAGTCCATGGAAAAAAAAATTCACCTATGTGTCATGATAAATTGAATGATTGTTTTTTTTTTTGTTACATTGAATGAGTAATTACCCTTATGTAACCAAAACTTCTTCTTTATATATGTTATAGATAGATTTAATTCGTATAATATACGTGATTTCTCATGGTATAAATCATTTGTGCTATATTGGCTAGGTGATATGTAATTAATGGTGGTGTTCTTTATGTAATCACATTAGTGAAGGGTTGTTATCAAGGCATTATTAATTTTGAAAATAAAAAATGCTCACATAAAGTAGTTGGCTCAAGCATTTTCTTATTATTATTCATTTCGTTTTCAAAAAATAATAATAATCCTAGTTCGTTACGTGGCAAAGTAGCAAAGTAGCATAGGAAAATTAGAGTGATGTCATGGATACTGCACTCCTTTTCATGCTAGCTAATTCAATGTGAGCTATAAAATACATGCATTATCTTAACTGTGAACAGTTAACTTAATCTATGATTTCTCATACGATCATCAACATCACCACGAGTTTTCTATATCTATAGGATTGGTTTGACATTTTAGACGGATTATCATGAAATCTAGGAGAAAATTTATCCTCATTCATGACTTTCCAATGTATTATGCCTAATGCATTGTCACATCATTGTGCTGGTTCTTTTGCAAAAATTCAAAATAAGGAACATATATACAATCAAGTAACTAAGCAAGATAATTAGAAATTATACAATTACATCCTCCGTTTTGAAAACATAAGATAATTAAATGGTATCTAGGAGTGACATATATACATAAATATAGGATTTTTCTTTATCGTTATGTTACCTTTTTGATCTAGGGTGTCATTTACTGCTCTTTTTTAAACAATAGACTATATAGTACTAGTATAGTTGCTCGTGCCTTGCACGAGAGGATAATTCTAAAGAAAGGGAAATTTCTTTCTAATATATGAATTAATTTTTTTTATATAAATGACAAATACAAATATAATCTTATGTTTGATTAATATGATTATGATATAAAAATTGAATATATAATAAATGATATTTTTTTATTTTGTTCTTCCCATCTGTAAATAATTCTACACTATTTATAAGATATAAAAGAAGTAGTACTAATACTCTTAAATAAAATAATATAATGTATCTATAAAAAAGAAAATAAGAAACAACAAATAATTAAAAACTGCCATAGATAATTTTTCTAGAGAAACAATAACAAAGTCCTAGTTCTAATACAAAATTGTTGGATTTAAAATTCAATTCATCTAATTAACAACTAGCATGATAAATTGAAAACAACTACAAAATTTACAAATAACGTCCTTATAATTGGATTGCATCTTGGAGGAAGTCTTCTATGAAGAAGGATTATGTAAGACTCCAACATGAATGAGATGTAGATCATCTTTATGAATTACAAACAATATAGATTGATTCTCAGTGAGTTTATTAGCTTTTATGAACTTCTCCAACCATTCTTCAAGGTGCACTCAACATCACTCATTGGGTTCCAAATCAATCATAGTAAAATCTCATTTTATACTTATCTTGTAAAACACAATATGTTGGCTTTTTAGGTAACAATGTTGTTTTTATTATTTCTGCTGGAAGTGCCTAGAAAATAAATATAAATTAAACACATATCCAACAAAATAGTATTGAAGAAGAAAATATGAGTCATGCAAAATATATAAATAAAAAACTTTTCTGTTATCAGTGATATGAGATTTTGTTAGTTTCACTTCATGAAACATCTCAAACTTCGAGAATTCTGAATCATTGGTGTAATCAACTGGGTCTGGTTTAGCAATCAGTCTGCTTATATCAAATGATATAGGGGGTGTTAGATAGGTCACTTCATGTTGTTCTCGATCCTCAATTTTTATAATATGGAATTCAGAAGCTCCGGTGTAACACAAATTGACTCAACCACCATCATCAAAACGGTAATAAAACATGAGCCCTCTCATTCCACCAACAAAAAATTTGTTGTCACCTTCAGTTTCGACCTTAATGTTGAATTCATTTCCAACAGGATCTATGAAAGTTACTGTTGGGGATAGCCTACTTCCAAATTCTTGAAGAAACATATTTGAAATGAGGCTTCTTCCCTTGTAAATGAAAGGGCAGAAAGAATATTACATTAACGGTTAAACATCAAAATCATATCTTGTTGTTTACTTTATATTGAAAGAACCAAATTAAACGTACAACAAATGGGTGAACTTCTAAATATAAGAGTCTGTTTGTTGGCATCCTCTGAATTTCCATGACTTAGTTCTATTCTCTACATTAGAAAAGTGATGAAAAAAACTATTTAGGAAAATCTAAAAAATTTAAAATTGAAAACTATATTTAGCTTAAAAAAAGCAGTGCAGTAGCAATTTCGATAGTTGAAAAATCTGGAAATGTTGAAGAACAAATCAAGTACGAAAGGAAATTGAAGTTATAATTTTTTTGTAATGCCAAATAATATATAAATAAAATGGGCACAATGGGTGCCCCAAACTAGTATACAATGCAAAGAACAAAGGAGACACAGGTGAAGAACAGAGCCGAAAGGCAAGAAAATAAGCAAAAAGAAAAACAGAAATGAGAACAACAATTGAAGTCATAATTTGAATAACCAACAAAGGAACACAGATGAAAACAATGCGACTTTTAAAGGTGGAAATAGTAAAGTTAGAATTTATTTTCAACTATAAAATCGTAGAGGGATGCTTATTGAAATTGGTTTCGGCAAAAATGGTTTTGATAAGAATCAAGGTTTATAGTATTTCATGGTTTAGGGTGTTTTACATAGATGATTGGTTCAGATTTTGGCAGTGGTAGACAAAATATGGTTAGTCATTAATATGAGATATAAATTTGTTTACAAAAATTTGAAATATAAATTAATTACATTGGTCACATGTATTCCATCAACACCTAGTTGTAAATGATATGTCTTAACCTAAACCAATATGAGGCGATATACACACATAAGTTTGTAACATGAACATTATAACAATATGAAAATCAACTGTTAAATTTTTTAAAATACATCACAATTATTCTCGTTGAGTTTTCATATTTTGAAATATAAAAAGTTTGCAAAAAAAAAAAACACTCTCAACACTAATCAAATATATATTTCTCTATATAAGTGACTAACCAATCATTTAACCAATACACTCTCATACGATTTCACATTCCATTCGTGATAATATTGATAGAGGATTAATCTCTTTTGGCTATTGTAGCTACTGGTAGTATCAAAAGCTAATTCCAAAGGAAAATAAGAAATGGATATAAATATGCTTCATGATCTACAAACTTTATAGTCATATTACTAATTCCCACCATTCTTAAAAGTGCGCTATCATAGCATATACTCATGAAATATTTTTTAAGCTGATTATGTGTCAAATGTTCTAACAATGAGGCAAATAAATCAATTTACGTACTGATTCCAAAATTTGGCGTCTTGTGTTAACATTACCGGATTTTAAAACCCCATAATGTTGAATGTATAATATTTTCTAGATTTAATTTATAAGATCTGGACTAGGCGGGGCATCCCTAATGTGAAGCCCGCCCAAACACTGGTAAAAGCATAACGACGCGCCAGGGCTAGCAAGGATCACAGGCGATGATGGAAGGCATGTTGTTCTACCGGTGGTCCCATTTACCAGCTAGAAGATTCTTTTGGATTTGTCTTATCTGTATAGGGATTTGGGCCTCGTTTGTAAAGGCCCAAATATGGGAATAATCTAGATGATTGACCTCACCCACTATAAAAGGGAGGTTCTTACCTTGTATCTGACAACTTTGATGACATTTAAGGAGAATATTTCCTTTTATTATATCATGTCTTAATTTGAGCTCTGCTAGGGTTTTCTGAGTGTACTTTTCTTACCTAAGATATTCCCTAGTACAGAACATTGGCATCGTCTGTGGCTCTGACCTAGATCTACACTTGACGTAGAGGGTGAGGGTTACGGTTGATGGAGACTCGTTCGTGCGGTGTGGGCCGTCGCGATTATCGCCGTGGAGGTGGTGGTCGTCGCGGCGGACGCGGCGGCGGTCGGGACAATAATCATGCTGCATTTCAGGAACAAGAGCAGGAGGCTTCTTCGGATAGTGTTCACTCGGTGGCGCCGTCACCAACTAAACCAACTCCAGGGCAAGCCTTCAGATCTGATAGCCAAGTCAGATCCAGGTGTTCGGCGACGCACAACGTCGTCTGAACACATAAACTTGGAAGATTTTAAGACCAATGATCCGGTGAAAGAGCAAGAAAGGATAACATGTATTACGCCAGTAGCATTGAAACACATACTGGATACCTTGCAAAATGTTCAACGCCAGAATGAACATTTGCAAGCTCAGGTGGAATACTTGAATCAGATGAGAGATTTCAAACAGGGACAGCGCCTTGAGGCGGAGGATGTAGTTGAATTCCAACCTTTTGTGCCCGCCGTCACAACCGTTGAAATACCCAAGCATTTACAGACAATGGCATTGGACGCCTTTTCAGGCGATTCTGATCCTATGGAGAATTTGAGGTACTTCAACACCAAAATGGTTATTGTTGGGGCGACGGATGAGGTGAAGTGCAGATTGTTACCCTCAACGTTTAAAGGGATGGCGATGCAGTGGTTTATTAGACAACCACCTTTCTCAATTGCCAATTTCACTTATTTGTCCACTAAATTCTTAACTCAATTCTCAGCTGGCAAAACAACAAAGGCAACTATGTTTGATCTCATAAGTATACACCAACAACCAGGGGAAAAGCTTAAGACATACATGGCGCGATTCAGCAAGATGGTTGTCCAATTGGAGGAAGATAGTCCATATGTGTGTCTGGCGTCTTTCAAAAATGGGCTCCGGGCGGGAGATTTGAATCGAGATTTAACAAGGCGCCCAACGGGTGATATGATGGATCTCCGTGCCAGAGTTCAGGAATTTATTTTGATAGAGCAAGATGATCAAAGTAAGCAAGAAAGAGAAGATGGGAAGAAAGATACCCAGCCAGGCGCGACGTCACAAGAAAAGCCTAAGGCTGAGAAAGATACAAGGTTAGCCCAGACCCCACGCATACCAAGACCTGGCCCATATCACAACACAAAACCAGGATTCCAAAGCAACACTTGGCATAGGAATACACAAGGAGTTTCCCCAAATCAGTCTGCTCAGCCAGCCACCGCGCCAAATGTGGCGCCACTCACCAAATTGAATGCCTTGAGCACAATATTGAGGGATGTGGGTCAGACGAATGTTGTGCAATATCCACCGCCACCTCGGCGACCACCATCTAACGTCGATATAAACAGATGGTGCGAACTCCACAAGGCCTTAGGGCACACAACCGATAACTGTTGGACTTTGAGGCGTGAGATCGATCGGTTGATTAAGGCGGGACATTTGACGAATTTTGTCAAAGATGCTGTCTCACAAGATTCCACCAAGATAACTCAGGCTGATAAAGGAAAAGGAAAGGAGGTGGTGGAAGAGTTGGGCGATCCTGTAGGCGAATGCTCGTCAATCGCGGGCAGATTTGGAGGTGGCGTGATTTCTAGTAAGGCCAAAAAGAGGTATGTGGACGCGGTAAATTCCGTTCACGAGACATATGAGGGTGAATGTTGGTTGAATCACTCTCCCATTACATTTACTCCTCAAGATTTTGCTCATGTAATCCCACATGACAATGATCCAATTGTGGTTACAATCAGAGTCAACAATTATAAAACAAGGAAGGTATTTTTAGACCAAGGATCCTCGGCTGACATTATTTATGGTGACGCATTTGATCGCGTAGGTCTAAAAGAATCAGATTTAAAGCCAAACAAAGGAACTCTGGTGGGGTTCACAGGGGATCGTGTCAACGTACGAGGCTATGTGGAGATACTAACCGCTTTCGGCGAAGGAGAATTCGTCAAGAAATTCCAAGTCAAATACTTGGTACTCGCTTGTAGGGCGAATTATAACGCACTCTTGGGGCGGGATACCCTCAACAAGTTATGTGCTGTGATTTCCACCGCCCATTTAACTATTAAGTATCCGACTTGCAATGGGAAAATTGGGGTTATGCGCGTGGATCAAAATGCGGCAAGGGAATGTTATCTGAGAAGTGTGACGCTCTATGGGAGAAAAGCTGTCAAGGAAAGCCATAGGATCACAGAAATTTTTCCTCAAGAGGGGTTCACTTTGGACCTAAGGGATGATGCCGACGATTTCCTCCCACAGCCTTCGGAAGAAACTAAGTTAGCACAAGCTAAGGACAAGATACTAAAAATCGGTAGTAGCTTGACGAAGGAACAGGAGGGGAGATTGATCGCCCTTCTGGGTGATAATCTGGATTTGTTTGCTTTGATGATCAATGATGTACCCGGGATTGATCCCAACATAATCACTCACAAGTTGGCTATACGGCCAGGAGCGAAACCCGTCATCTAGACAAGGCGAAGAATGAGCGAGGAAAAAGATAAGGCGGTACAAGTAGAAACTGAAAAACTAATGAAAGCCCAGTTTATTCGTGAGGTTACAGTATCCAATTTGGCTCGCCAATGTAATAATGGTCAAAAAGGCAAATGGAAAGTGAAGAATGTGCACAGATTACACAAGCTTGAACAAGGTGTGTCCAAAAGACTCTTATCCTTTGCCTAATGTGGATAAGTTGGTAGACGGGGCTTCCAGAAATGAACTTCTGAGTCTCATGGACGCCTATTCGGGATATAATCAAATCATGATGCATCCCGCAGATGAGGAAAGCACGGCGTTCATGACAAATCAGGCCAATTACTGCTACAAAACAATGCCTTTTGGTTTGAAAAATGCAGGCGCTACTTATCAGCGCCTGATGGATAAAATTTTTGCGAATCAAGTTGGAAGGAATATGGAGGTCTATGTTGATGATATGATAGTCAAGTCAACTAAATCAGGCGAGCATGGGGACGATCTCAAGGAAGCATTTGCCCAATTAAGGAAATATCGCATGAAATTAAATCCTGAGAAATGCTCTTTTGGGATCCAAGGAGGAAAATTTTTAGGGTTCATGATAACATCACGAGGAATAGAAGTAAACCCAGACAAATGCAAGGCGATTTTGGAAATGAAAAGCCCAACAACTGTTAAGGAGGTGCAACGATTGACTGCGCTAGCCCGTTTTTTACCAATGACGGGTGATAAGGCAGCTCTATTCTTCACATGCTTGAAAAAGAACTCAACATTCCAGTGGACTGAAGCATGTGAGCAAGCTTTTTTTGGATTAAAAAAGTTATTAGCATCACCGCTTGTGTTATCCAAGCCCACGCCAGATGCCCCTTTAACACTCTATCTGGCAGTCACAGACAAAGAAGTCAGTACCGTATTGCTTCAAGAGGAGGGGGAAAAGTACAAAGTTATCTACTTTGTTAGCCACACCCTGCAGAGCGCGGAGCTGCGATACCAGAAAATTGAGAAGGCAGCTTTAGCAATCCTAAAAACGATGAGACGACTTAGGCCGTATTTCCAAAGTTTCCAAGTAAAAGTCAAAACTGATATTCCTTTAAGGCAAGTACTACAAAAACCGGACCTGTCAAGGCGGTTAGTCAGTTGGTCAATTGAGTTGTCAGAATATGACATCCAGTACGAGCCAAGAGGAACCGTAACAATCCAAAGTTTGATAGACTTTGTGGCAGAAATGACTCCTACTGACGGCGAGGGTATGCAGGGAGAATGGATTTTGTCTGTTGATGGTTCTTCCAACGATAAAGGAAGTGGGGCGGGAATAACGATTGAAAGCCCGGATAAAATGGTGATTGAACATTCTTTAAAGTTTGAGTTCAGGGCTAGCAACAACCAAGCCGAGTATGAAGCACTAATAGCGGGCTTAAGGCTCGCCATCGAGTTAAGAGTTCAAAAGTTGTTCATCAAAGGTGACTCACAGTTAGTAGTTAAGCAGGTGAAAGGAGAGTATCAGGTGAAGGATCCTCAACTTTCCAAATATTTGGAAATCGTACACAGGCTGATGATGGAAATTGAGAAGGTCAAAATAGAGCCCATTCCAAGATGCCAGAATGAGCGGGCGGATGTTTTGGCAAAACTGGCTAGCACAGGACGATTGGGTAATTACCAAACAGTCATTCAAGAAACTCTTCCTCGCCCTAGCATAGACCTTGTTGAAGTAAAGATAAAGGCGGTTAAAGCTATTGCGGAGGGGGAATCCTCGTGGATGTAACCCATTAAAAGTTTTCTTCAAAATCTCCCAAGTGAAGATGATTTAAATACTAGAGAAAAACGCAGGGAGGCCAGCTTCTATACATTAGTGAGCGGTGAGTTGTACATGCGAGGTATAATGTCACCACTACTCAAATGCGTTGATACAGAGAACACCCAGAGGATCATGGAAGAGGTACATGAGAGAGTGTGCTCCAGCCACATAAGGGGGCGATCGTTGGCAGTAAAAGTGCTAAGAGCAGGATTCTATTGGCCGACAATGAAGAAGGATTGTTTGGATTTTGTGAAAAAGTGTGTGAAATGCCAAATTTTCTCTAACTTGCATAAAGCGCCACCAGAACATTTGACAACCATGATGGCACCTTGGTCCTTTGCCATGTGGGGAACAGACATATTAGGTCCTTTTCCAATAGCAAAGGCGCAAATGAAGTATATTGTTGTGGCAGTGGATTACTTCACTAAGTGGATAGAGGCTGAGGCATTGGCAACTATTACCGCCGCTAAGATTAAAATTTTTTATGGCGAAGGATAATATGCAGGTTTGGTGTTCCTATGGCGCTGGTAATGGACAACGAGACTCAATTCACTAGTAATTTAACAAGAGAGTTTTGTGCAGATTTGGGGATTGAAATGCGATTCGCATCTGTAAAGCACCCTCAAACCAATGGACAAGCAGAATCGGCTAATAAAGTCATTTTAAATGGTTTGAAAAAGAAGTTAGATGAAGCAAAGGGTCTTTGGGCGGAGGAGCTGCCAGGCGTGTTATGGGCGTACAATACAACTGAACAGTCAAGTACTGGAGAAACGCCATACTGTTTGACCTACGGAACTGATGCTATGCTCCCAGTGGAAGTCGAAAATCAAAGCTGGCGAGTAGCCAGGTTCAATGAATCGGACAACGGAGAAAATCTGATTGCGAATCTAATCATGCTACCAGAGGAACAGAGGGAGGCACACTTAAGGAACGAGGCTGGAAAGCTAAGGGTCGCCCGCAGGTTTGCAACGAAGGTCGTTCCGAGAACCATGAAGGCGGGAGATTTAGTGCTCCGAAAAAGGACGATACCCAACAAACACAACAAACTTTCACCTAATTGGGACGGTCCTTACAGGGTAATTGCGGATATTGGAAATGGGGCCTACAAGTTGGAACAATTGGATGGGAAAATAGTTCCACGAACATGGAACGCCTTGCATTTGAAGCAATATTTCAGTTGAAAAAGAAACAACAAAAGTTAAAGAAGCCGCACTCTTTTTTCCCGTATAAGGTTTTTAATGAGGCGGTAAATGTAAATGAAGGGATGATAGCTCCCATATTTTGGAAAATCAATGAAAATTTTAAGTGATTTTAGTTCAGTAGTTCTTAACAATTTATATTTGAATATCGAGCAGAGTAAAACAACAAAAGGTACAAGTTACCGCGTGTAAGTTTTTCGGAATAAGGAAACATCGCCACTGAGTACACAAAGCCTTGGCAATTCTAGTGGCTACTAGAAACCAAGCCTCGTCAACAAAATTGACTAAGGCAATAAAAGCCTAAACTTACAAAACTCAGTAAACAATAATAGCAATAACATAAATGAAGGAAAGAAATTTCATTAAGATAAAAAAGGGCGTGACCCATACATACTTCAAATAACAAAAGGGCGAAGCCCAAAACAAGGCTTGGCCCATAAACAAAATAAACAACAAACGAGATCAAGCCAGATTTTCATTATTGGCGTTGTTGTCTTGGCTTGCAGTAGCTTTGGGGTCCTTTTCTTCTTCATCCTCATTCTTGTCTTTGCCGTGGTCATCTTCACCATTCTCTTCCTCAGATTCACTCTCAGAGTTGAATTGAGGAAGGAGGTCGATATCAACATCATCATCGCCGACTACTTGCCCATCCTTAATCTCCTTCAAAAACCCGATACGGGAAAGGTCAAAACCAGGTTCGACAACACTGATTTGCTCTTTAGCTTTGAGAAAGCCTTGAGCAAATTGAATGGATGCACGCCTAAGAATGGAAGCCTTCAGGCGTTCATACTTTTCTTCCATCTTCCGGCACTTAGTCTGGGCAGCAGTATGTTTGGCATCAATGGTTTCCTTCAAAGACTTAGTTTTCTGCAGGAGTAAGTCAGAAGTCGCCAAGTCCTCAGTTAACTTAGCACATTTTTCCTCGGACGACTTCAGGTGCTTGTTGGTGGTTTCGGCGTCGCCCTTCGCTCGCTCATACGCAGCCTTCCAATCAGCCGCCTTCTTTTCAAGACGATTCTTGGCTGAATAATGCATGTCCTTCACATAATGAGTCATGCCCGCCACAGTACTGGCGGCTGAAAGCGCATGGTGAATGGCCATGGAAGTAATGTTGGGGGGACTTTGACCAGAAATGTCCTTGTGGAGCCTGTTGTCAAAAGTTCGGTTCATAAAATCCAAACCGTTAAAATGAGGATCAGACAAACTCATCAAGGTAGGGAGGGTCTCGCCTCCAACGGCTGAACTAGAGCCAGCATGGGCAAATGGTGTCAGCGGGCGGTTAACCAGCGCATTTGGATCTCCTCGGGGTGGCGGGATATTATCTTGTCCCTTCTTTTTCTCTACCGGTTTACCTCTTGAGGCCAAACCAGATTGATTTAGAGTCGTCTGGTGCAAGGGTTTGTCACCAGCAGCTTTTTCAACGGCGCCTGAAGTTTTTTGGAGCTTAGGGTCTCTGATGTTATCTGAGTCAGAGGTACCCTCAAGTTTTTTCTTCTGCTCAGCATCAGCAGCTTTTTTTCTCGCCGCCTCAGTAGATTGGGCGAGATACTCTTTCATCTTCAAAGGGCTGGCATCAACCTTACCTTTACCCATCGTGGCTGCACAAGAAAGTATTACAGTTAAAAGTGATGAATGAATGACAAATCAAGTTATGTGAAAAGATCATTAACTTACTAAAAAATTGATTTAAGGTGCCAGTTTTTGACGCCTCAATCAAATCATGACCAGAGAATACCGGCAACGACCGAAGATAATCAGCAACCCCTCGCTCGGAATCGTCTAAGGCGTCATACGAAACAGAGATTTTCCGGCGAGGATTTTTTGTCCAGTAAAACGGGAAGAGAGGGCAATTGTTGGAATCCCGGAACAAGTTCTTTACTTCAGGCGACTCAACAACTTTAAAATACTTTTTCTGCCACACTTTGTAATGACTCTTAAGAGCAGTGAACCAACTCATTTTCTTGCGGGCTAGGAGAGGAACCCACTTCACGGAAGTAGGTTTTTTAGTAACAGACTTATAGAAAAGAAAAAACAAAGGGTAGGTGGGCGTGAAGCTCAGATGATCACACAAGATTTCGAAGCAACAGATGAAGCCCCAAGCATTGGGCTGGAGTTGGCAAGGCGCCACATTCCAAAAAGATAAAACGTGACATATGAAAGGCGAAAAAGGAAGTTTAATGTTCAAATCAGTAAAAAAATAACCATAGACATAAAAGAAGTCGGGCGACTCATCTGACGAGTCTTTTCGCAAAAGAACACAGTCATATCGCCACAGGGAAGGACATTTAGCTGCAGATCATCATTGCATGAAGTGGCGGGATTTACTTTCGTGAACCCTTGAGCTGATATTCGAAGCGAATTAATACTCCCAATACTACCCCAGATAGAGCGCCATAAACACTTATCTTCAACTAAATGTGCGTCTGTTCGCCATTCAGGCGAGGATAAACCTTCATTAGAAGAAAAGACAGAATCAACAGACTGCCCCGGAATCCTCGTGAATAGAAGGTGAGGAATGAATTTCAATAACAGAGGGGGAAGAAATTGCCCCGCCCGTTGAAGGTGAAGAAAGCTCTAAAGAAGAAACGCTAACACTATTCAATGACATACTGGGTAATTTCATGAAGGTTAAAAGAGGAAGATGAATAGCGTCAAGAAAGAGAAAGAAAATAAAATGAGAAAGAAAGATGTAAAGAACTCACCGGAGGAGGGGATGAGAGATTGGGTGAGGAGAACGTCGGCTAAAGGAGAACACCGCGCAATGACGACGGCTGGAGTAAGCAAGATGAATCAAAGCAAGTAGTTCTCCAGAAAAAGGGAAGCAGTAAAGTTGTAAAAAGTAAAAAGTGAGGACAAAAGGAGAGGTTTTATAGAGGAGAAGAGAAGAGAGAGAATGAGTGGGAAATAGTACGAACCGTCGAGACTTTTGGGCAAGAATTTGAAAAGTTTTGAAAAGGTGTAATTGAAATCCCGCGATTCAAGATTTTCCTAAACGAAGCAACTTCTCGAGACGCACGCACACATAGATTGCATTCATTACTAATGATGGCAAAAATTCGGGAAAAGAGGAATGCGTGTGTCAGTAAAAAGATCTGATTGACGTATGATTGACACTTAAGCGAAGACCGCCAAACAGGCAATACACGCCAATTTAAGGGAAGGATTCACGCTACTACAAGTAGGCGAAGCATGCATCAGGCGATGAAGACATTTCGACTCAAGAGTCTTGAACCTCATGTCTTGGGGGCTTGTGGACTGGGCGGGGCATCCCTAATGTGAAGCCCGCCCAAACACTGGTAAAAGCATAACGACGCGCCAGGGCTAGCAAGGATCACGGGCGATGATGGAAGGCCTGTTGTTCTACCGGTGGTCCCATTTGCAGCTAGAAGATTCTTTTGGATTTGTCTTATCTGTATAGGGATTTGGGCCTCGTTTGTAAAGACCCAAATATGGGAATAATCTAGATGATTGACCTCACCCACTATAAAAGGGATGTTCTTACCTTGTATCTGACAACTTTGATGACATTTAAGGAGAATATTTCCTTTTATTATATCATGTCTTAATTTGAGCTCTGCTAGGGTTTTCTGAGTGTACTTTTCTTACCTAAGATATTCCCTAGTACAGAACAAGATCATAAGATCACACACATATATGTGTATACTATTTATTTATGTCATCTAAAACATTTACAAAATCATATATTATACTCAATCATTTAAACACATCATTGTCCCAAAGTATCATCCAAAATTAAAGTAAACAAATATCATAATCTATGAAGTGGAGGTGCATGCAGATGATGCAACCTTCTTCTTCGTATGATATATCACTTTGGCTTGTGTCCTACGTGTAATGAAGTCCTAGGCCCTTTGTATATATTACCTATAAGTAGGCTTTCCACGTTCTTCTTCTAGCCCCTAATCACTTTTTGATTCATATGCCTCAGGTCCTTCAGGGCTGCGACCTTGAGCCACCGTGAGAGGAGATCATATGCCTCAATATGTCGCTGTTGCGCAAGATAGATGAAGGAGATGACATCGATGTGATTTACACGCAAAGAGGATGATGTGTGGAGGCGCGTGCAATGGTTTATGACCACCTGGCTTCGGGTTCTAACTGATCTGAGCAAGGAGACCCCTGTATCGGGGGTGGTGGAGTCAATCGATGGGGTAAAGAGGCGGTGGCTGTTGTAAAACGCCTACGTGGTCGAGAAAGGAAGAAGTGCTGCTGAGAGGAAACACACAACAAATGGAGAAATCGAAGATGAGACACAGTTTTCAAAATAAAGTTACACCGGTAGACACTTTCTACCAAAAAAGCATGCATCTATTCCACCACTCCAACTCACCTCGGAGTTGGACCTACAGAAGTTGTGGCAATGATCAAACCTGCTCTTGACACCATGTTAAGAGAAGCAATACAAAAAAAAAAAAAGGTAGAAGAAGAGAGAAGATAATGGAAGTGAAAGTACGCCAGAGTTTTTTTCATGAATAATTAATTCATTGATTTTTAATTAAAAAATAAAACGTTTGCTCATATTTATAATAATGGGTAGATTTTCCGATGGAACAAAAAAAATAGTAATGGGTAGACTCACAATTTCTATTAAATGAGAAACTAATTAATACTCATAATTTTTTTTTTTGGTACAATGGAAAAATAAATTACACTCTTCAGGGATTGATCCCTAGACTTTTTCCTTCCCAACTCATATGTCCCCATCTCTTACCACTTGAACTATCATTGGGGACTTAATACTCATAATTCTAATTAAATTAAGAAACAAATCAATCTAAAAAATAATATAAGACAAAAGTATTTTAATATACTCTAAGAAAGATATTATGAGATATCTTTTTCATATTCTAACAACCACCCATTTCTAAAATTCGGTAAGATGAAGTTTCACTCGCAACACATAGGGGGGAAAATGCACAAAAAAAAATGGGGATGAAGGGAACTTACTTGGTGAATGAAATGCAGCAAGTGTGGTTTGAATATGGAAGAGAAAGCTCAAGGGGAAGAGAGGGAGTTGAGTCTCCGGAAAATGAGGATGAAGAAGAGTATGGTAGAGAGGTGAGAATGTGAAAGAAGAAGAGGACGATGTGTTTTAAATGGATCGGATCCTCTCATAAAAACTCTCATGTTTTCTCGTATGAAGTTTTTATGTCTATTTCTCTCTTCATATGTACTAAATATGCGAGACCATTTAAATATTGTCAAGATATATAGACATAACGTTCCACTAGATATTGTCATGTTGTCTGAAAGAATTCAAATTTGTTTTAAATTGATGGGGTATTTTAGAGTTTTTAAAAGAAAATTGATTTCAATTTCATCCTTTTATATATATATATATATATCATCACCATCCACCTCTTTTCTGAACTTTTAATGTGCATAATGTATAATTTGTGTTCCTCACTTATAAGTATAGTGTATAAGTGATTCTCACACATGTAAGTACCGATAAATTAGGTGGCGAGAAAATAAATAAGGGCGACATTAAAATCAATTTCGGACTGTTACTTTTAGTGTCAATTAAGGGTATATCTGAAAAATCACTTTCACATATATTACCCCAAATAAACCCATTATTACCAAATGCCCCGTCGTTTCAACTTTCCGTAAAACCCATGGACTCTTTGCTTTGTGTGTGCCATTGAATCATAGCAAAGATCTTTCCCTTGTCACTGTCCATCTTCCTTCTTCACCAACTGCGCCAAGAAATTCCAAATGGTTCTCGATTCAACCATTGACTAGGTATATTCCATGATTCCATATTTTTGATTCGATTCAGATTGCTTCAATCTTTCGTCATTATCATCAGTGACTTTCCTCTTAAAAATCAAAACATGTCCCCTTTGACCCGCTTATTTTTTTTCTGAGAGTTTGAGGTAATTCTTCGGAGAAAAATAGGATTTTGTTTCATGGGTTGGTCTTTTTTTTCCCATTATTGAATTTTGCTTTGGCTTGCATCTGATGAATAATCTAATGAATTATCAGCTAGAGTAGATAGAGTTCAGTTTGTTAGCGCTTTTCATTTTGATGATGGAGATTTCTTCTCACTTTGATGTGTCTTTTGAAGTCCATTTTTGTTTTGTATTGCAGTGATTTATGATGAAGTCTAGGTTTATGGGTTGATTTTGTGGAATCCGGTTAAATTTGGAGCTTTTTGTGGTGTTGGTCAAGTATAGTGGAATTGGTTTGCTTGTAGTTTGGTGCAAGATAAAGTGAGTTGAGATGAGTGTTGTGGGGTTTGACATTGGCAATGAGAACTGTGTCATTGCTGTGGCAAAGCAGCGTGGGATTGATGTTTTGTTAAATGATGAGTGTAAACGCGAAACCCCTGCTGTGGTCTGCTTCGGCGAGAAGCAACGGTTTTTGGGGTCTGCTGGTGCTGCTTCTGCTATGATGCATCCTAAGTCCACAATATCTCAAGTGAAGAGACTGATAGGCAGGAAATTCACGGACCCTGATGTGGAAAAAGATCTGAAAATGCTCCCTGTTGAAACTTTTGAAGACCCTGATGGTGGCATTTTGATTCGATTGAAATACTTGGAGGAGACTCATACCTTTACCCCAGTTCAAATAATGTCCATGCTCTTTGCTCACTTGAAGACTTTGGCTGAAAATGATTTGGAGACACCTGTCTCGGATTGTGTTATTGGGGTCCCATCATACTTTACCGACTTGCAGAGACGGGCATATCTTGATGCAGCAAGAATTGCTGGGTTGAAGCCTTTGAGATTGATCCATGATTGTACTGCTACTGCCCTCAGTTATGGAATCTACAAAACAAGTTTTCACAGTTCAGGTCCAATATATGTTGCATTTATTGACATTGGTCACTGTGATACTCAGGTCTCAATTGCAGCATTTGAGTTTGGGCAAGTGAAGATACTTTCACATGCTTTTGACATGAGCTTAGGGGGAAGGGACTTTGATGAGGTTCTATTTTGTCATTTTGCTGAAAAATTTAAGGAACAGTACGGCATTGACGTGTATTCTAATGTCAGAGCATGTATTAGGCTGCGTGCAGCTTGTGAGAAATTAAAGAAAGTTTTGAGTGCAAATGCAGAGGCACCTCTGACTATTGAGTGTTTGATGGATGAGATAGATGTTAAGGGCTTTATCACCAGGGAAGAGTTTGAGAAGCTGGCATCAGGATTAGTGAAGAAAATTTATTTTCCTTGCAGCAAAGCATTGACTGATGCCGGCTTGACTGCGGAGAAGATTTCTTCTGTTGAGCTAGTTGGTTCAGGTTCTAGGGTTCCAGCTGTAGGCTCATTATTAACTAAATTATTCAAGAGAGAGCCCAGTCGGAAGCTGAATGCAAGTGAGTGTGTAGCTCGGGGTTGCGCTCTACAGTGTGCAATGCTTAGTCCCATATACCGTGTGAGAGAATATGAGGTTTGTGTATACTTTTCGTAAGTCTATTTATCCGATGTTATGTTATATACTGCAGTTTAGAACTGGGTTTGTGGAATCCTATAAATGTAATTATTTTTAGAACCAAGTTGTTGCTGAGGTTTATTCTTACAAGGTTTACAACTTTTGGATTGTGTTTCATTGCTATTTGTCCTATTTCATGTGAAATAGGATTTCTTTTATTTTGATTTCTCATTAGATGTAGACTCATATGCCTCTTTTGCCATATTGCTCTCAACAGAATTAATATTTATTTCTCATGTTTGTTCAGGTCCAGGATGTTATTCCTTTTACAATTGGACTTTCATCAGATGAAGGTCCAATTTCTACAGAGTTAAATGGTGTATTTTTCCCAAAAGGCCAACCCATTCCGAGTGTAACAGTCCTACCATTTCAACGAACTAATTTGTTCCACTTAGAAGTCTTCTATGCCATTCCAAACGAACTACCATTCGGGACATCGCAAAAAATCAGTTCCTTCACGGTATGCCCATAGAACATTTGGCTAACGTGCAGTTAAAATTATCTTGTGCACATATTATATTTTCCTCAACATTCCCCATTTCTCAGTAGTTATTGTCTTAGCTCTCCTATCTTGATTTCCTTGTGTGTGTCATGCAAGGCATGCAGTATAGCTTCTATATGAGGTCTTTGTTTTTGGTTAGGCTATGTGAGCTTTTACATGTTCTTTTTTTCTGTTCGGGTACTCACTTTTTAATTTTATATATAGAATGTTTAAATTCCTCGGAGAGGGAATTTGATAGATATTTGTCAGTAGCACTATCAACAGCTTTTCCTTTTGAACTGTAAGTTGTCTAATATTCTATTATCTAGAAGCTATATACGTCCATTAAAAAAATTCTCCCAATGTGATGGAAACCCCCCCCCCCCCCTAAGAGAGCTAACTCCACCAGGATGTGGATGTTCCTGAATCAAAAAGGATTGCCTCCCTTGGAGGATACCTGTCCTACACCGAAAAAAAATCTCTAAATGTTTTGTTTGATTCTTGTCAGTCATTGGCATCAAGTGAGAAAATTTACTTTGAATGGATCTGAGGCCATTGCAATAGATGCCTCGCCCCATTTTTCAATAAGATATAGTTTTCAATACCAAGTGGTCTGAGACTATATCCTGTTATGACATCAATGGAAGCTATTGTTGTCAAACTAGGAGAAAACTATATCTTATTGTGTTAGGAGAAAAGAGAAATATATGTTGTGGATCATCATTCAGTGTGGTACTGATTCAATATGCTTTATCTGCATGCCTACAGCTCATTATGTACTTATGCATTTGTTCACTACTTTTTAGATTGGTCCTTTGGATGGATCCTATGGTAGCAAGGCAACAGTTAAAGTCAGAGTCCTACTAAATCTGCATGGAATTGTCAGTATTGAATCAGCCACAGTAAGTAAGAAGTCACATTTTATCTTTCCATTTTATGTTTTGACGTATGATTTTTTCCAAGAGATCTAGCTATGCACATAAACCTTTTTGTGGCTTTAGATGATCAAAGATCACATGGATGATTCAGTTACAGTGAGTGATCATTCAAATTCTGATCCAATGGATATTGATCCCCCATTTGAGACAGTTGCCAATGGTGTTGAAGATAGTACAAATAAGAAGTGTGAATCTCCTCAAAGTTCAGTACGTACTCTCATCTTTTCCCCCCTCTACCTTAACTTTTTTTTTCTCCTTTGCGGAAGATCTCAGATGTAACATATATCTAGCAAATTTATACTGAGCATGAAAAACTTTAATAAATTTAAGATGCAATCTTTTCTGACAAATTCTGTGGCATATCTGTCATGTTTGCCTTTCATAGTCTGCATGGTCGTAGTTTTAAATATGATAAATTCCAAATATGATTCACATAGATGATTGGAGTAAATAACAATTTTAAATACTGTGGAACCCTTTTACAGACTGATGGTACAAGGAAAGATAAAGCTAACAGAAGGCTTCCTGTGCCAGTCAATGAGATTATCTATGGTGGAATGGAAAAGGCAGAGATTTCGGAAGCTCATGAAAAAGAAGTCCAGTTGGCCCAACAGGACAGAACTGTGGAGCTAACCAAAGAAAAGAAGAATACTTTAGAGTCTTATGTCTATGAGATGAGGAGTAAGGTACAGGTTTGATATCAGAGTGAGATGTAGTTGTGACTGATTTCTGTGATTCAGGATACTTGTTTTATGCAGTCACACAAGAAATTTCTACTATAGATAGTTTATCCATTGGATGGTTTTTTAAGGAAAAAACTGTTAGATGTTCCTTTTAACGAACCGAAGCTTTAACTTTCATCAAGCTTCACTACTGCTATACTTTGTAATCTCATCTATGCAGGGTCTCAAAATTTTAATCTTTATAGGCTCATCTCTTTTCATTCCATTGATTTTATACCTACATTTGAAGATTTTATTTTGGTTCTATTTTTCTTGATGGGCTGAGATTTAAATTTATTTGCATGCTTGAATAGCTCTTCAACACATATCGGAGCTTTGCCAGTGACCAAGAGAGGGATGACATATCGAGGAGCCTTCAAGAGACTGAGGATTGGCTTTATGAGGATGGTGATGATGAAACTGAACAAGCTTATTCTTCAAAACTGGAAGATCTGAAAAAGGTTATTTTTGCTTTTCTATTATAATTTTTTCCCTTGTCATACTTGTTTACAATTGCTGTATTACTGTAGCTTGTCGATCCAATTGAGAATCGGTATAAAGATGAAGAAGAACGAACACAAGCCATAAGAGACTTATCAAAGTGCATTTTAGATCTTCACCAACTTGCAGATTCCCTTCCACTTCAAGATAAAGTACTGGTATGATAACAAATAGGCCAGTAATATTATTGTGATTGTGATGCTGCTCTTGAGATCAGCTTTCAGTTGATGAGTTTATTGTTTCAGATCATCAATGAATGCAGTGAAGTAAAGAGGTGGCTAAGTGAGAAGATGCAACAACAAGATTCTTTTCCTAAGAATGTTGATCCGATATTATGGTCAAGTGATATTAAGAGCAGGACAGAGGATTTAAACTTGTATGATTCTTGTTCTTTATTTTTTTCTTTTCAGTAGTGTATACTTTTAGTTTCTGCTGATATTATTGGATTTCAATAATATTTTATTTATCATTGGAATAGGAAAAAATATATGGACCTCCCACTCTAAAATTTATGGATTTAGAATTGTTTGTTGTTGAGAAAGTCCCACATTGACTAGAGAGATATGGCCAAAATAGTCCTTGTAAAGGGTAGAGAAACCCTCACCCCTAAGCTAGCTTTTGGGGTAGAATTAGGCCTAACCCAAATTTTAAGATTGTATCAGAGCCTATTCTAGATCCATTTATTGGAGACCACCCATAAATAAGATTGTAAGAGTTAGTATAACCCGAATTCTAAGATATGTAACTCGTGAATATATGCATGTTATCCCATGAGGCTGTGAGGTTATCTAGCAGGCAAATCTGAACATTTAAGTTATTATCAGAGAGGCTATTCTCTTTTGTTGTGAATCATGCCCTGAAATCACTCTGGCTGCATCTCACTGACATGACCTTGATGGGCCTCATCATGGGTCTTCAATTATGGTTTTCCCTAAAAGGGAATAGAGGAATAAGGGTATGTTGGGATATAACGTGGGAAAGAGAGTGGAGGATTGCAATTATGGTTTTCTATCTTCAGGTGACTCATCTCTTGCTCCATTGTCGTCACCTTCCTATGGCCTGCCCAAACATGCTACTGACTTGCCTATAGCCCTTCATAAAGATCCAGACTCTACCTATAGTGCTCATCCCATGTATAACTTAATGGGCTACTAGATTCAGATGTTAAAATGGCATTCAGATTTTCTTGCTAATGGCTGCCATAAACCACTAGATTTTGTATCAGCCGGACATTAGAAGTGCCTTTTACATGGTGATCGAATGAGGAAATCTATGAGGCAACCAGTTCTGTTACAGCTCAAGGTCAGAAGGACTGCAGGAGGTGAATCTCATTTGTTAATTGTGCAAGTCATTGTATGGCCATAAATTGTCTCTACAAGCTTTGTTTGGATGATTTAATATAGTTAGACAACTATTTGGTATGGTCTGTCGTGAAGTAGATCACTCTATATTCTATCAAGATTCATCCTCTGATGACCTACCTCATGGTTTACATGGAATACATTGTTAATACTTAATACTGGTGATAAATACTGATTATCATAAAGGCATTAAAGTTAAAGGACAGTATTCTTGCACTTCCAATCTGAGGAGTCCAGCTGCTTGTGATATATTTTTGGGATTGAGGTGGCCTAGTAAAAAGCAAGCATTGTCATCTCTGAAAAGAACTATGATCTCTCCAGTGCTGATTGTACACTGACCAAAAATCCTATGGACCCAAATGTTAAGGTTGTACCATATCAAGGGGATCGTTATTCAGACCCA
This sequence comes from Lotus japonicus, assembly GCF_012489685.1. Classification (NCBI taxonomy): domain Eukaryota; kingdom Viridiplantae; phylum Streptophyta; class Magnoliopsida; order Fabales; family Fabaceae; genus Lotus; species Lotus japonicus. Next base: position 45,198,586 of record NC_080046.1, read on the forward strand.
TGGGTATATCATGGACTGGTGGGGAAGTTGAATTATGTTAACCATAATTTGATTAGATTCATAAACTGACGGGGAAGTTGAATTATTTCACCTTGACTAGATTAGATATATCCTTTGCTATCAGTGTCGAGTCAAAATCTTACTGCCTGATAACCATTCTGATGTAGTAGTTTGAAATTTTAAGATAATTCACGGGTTCTTTGACTTCTTTCGGACATGGTTGATTTTTTAAATCAGTTGTAGGATTTCCTAGTCATAGAACTATAGAAGGTTGACTTATAGGTATTGTATTATTGGTAGAAGTGTCGACATTTCACCCAGCTTGAGTGTAAGTTTTGATATTGTTTGGATTTGTTGATATTATGATCATTAGAATTGGAAGCAAAATATGCATCTGCTGTGTATAGATATATCAATACCCAAATTGAAAGGTTTTCTCTCACGTAAATTCAAACTTCCAAGTTTTTCTGAACCGGTGGAACACATAACTGAATGGTCCTGAAAATAACTATTCATAAGATTTTGGTAGTGTTAAGTAATCAAATTTATTGAATCATGTCTAATAAAATTCAACATATGATAGCAATGGATTTGATTATGCTATCTTTGAAAATTCAAACTTCCAAGTTTTTCTGAACCGGTGGAACACATAACTGAATGGTCCTGAAAATAACTATTCATAAGATTTTGGTAGTGTTAGGTAATCAAATTTATTGAATCATGTCTAATAAAATTCAACATATGATAGCAATGGATTTGATTATGCTATCTTTCTGAATTGTATACCTGCTTGTGTTAAACATTTGTTCTCGTGATTGTGTATGTCATTATCCCTTGGTTTTATCTCAGTGTTAATTAACGTCCTATTTTGATGCGGTTTCAGAATGTTCCAGCGGATATTGAAATCCAGGGCTTCTCCAAGTCCAGAATACAAAGACAAGCCTGATACTTCCAATCATCAATGAATACATTGATGGGGCGCTACTTCCTGAACTTTAAGTTAAGACACAAGTATTCTTCACTGATACCATCTGACAAATATAGAAATTTTTTTAGTTGCATTTTTCGTTTGTTCTCACTCCTCCCCTCCTAGGCTGTGAGGATCTGAAAGAGGCAAGTTTAAGTAGATGGTGTCATTGACAATCATCAGTGAAATCATTTGTTCTTCCAAGGTGTCCAGCGTGTTGTATTTTGATACTCTATCTAATCTGTTATGATGCAACATAGTTTTTTCAAGTGAATCAAATAGGTTCTGCTTAAGGGGAGAACAAAATATACGTCCATTATGTATGTAGTTTATTGGCACTTGTTTCTGCATTGTGCTCAAAGAAGTTTTTGCAAAATTGATTGGTCTACCTGTAATAGTATTGGAGTCTGAAGCTTGAAGCATATGATATTGGATGAAAATTAAATCATTATGATCACAATATAGGATAAATAGTTATGTCACAGCACAACTCTTTATTATATAAATTGTTTGATGCTCAATGTACAATATAAGGAGTTTTATATTGCATGTTTAAAATCTATAAATAAAAATAGGCAATTTCTATAATATCTTTTTTGTGAAAAAAGTGCATTTTTATCTTTTAGGTGGTGTTGCCTCTCGATTTGTTGAGCAATAAAATTTTAAGTTTTTGTATTTTACTTCTAGCTTTTCTCTGTCATGTAATTTTTTTTTTGTCAATAAGTTTTAAAATTGTTCAAGCTCATTTTTTCAGCAAATCTGACTGAGCTAGATTGTTTTTTTCTCATTATTATAATAATTATTATTAACAGCTAAGACTATTTGAACTTTCCCGAATGATAGCTCAAGTGGTAAGAGCTAGGGGACATATGGGTTGGGGTGGGAAAGTACAGGGATCAATTTCTGCAGGGATAATTTATCTTTCTGATGTACCAAAAGAAAAACTATTTCAACTTGTTTTTTCTTTGTTACAACTATTTGAGCTTGTTTGTTATTAACACAGTTGAAAAAAAACTTATAATTTAGAAGAAGTAAACCATTTGTTACTTTTCCGTTATTATTGGTTGAAATATAGAGAGAATATTAACATTATTAAGCTCGATGCTATAGTTTCAGAGTTGCACTTACAAAAAGATTAAAAAGATTGTACAAATTTTTGTGATAGTTCAGTATTTTGTTTTGGTCAAATATTGGGCTGAGATGAGGATACCAAACTCAACCACCTACTTTGAACTCCAATTTTGTACCCAAAACCCTTGACCAAAAAAAAAAGAAGGCCATGCAACTAGCTACACTTGGAAGGGTACCTACTACCAGCTTACCCAAAAAAAAACTTGGAAGAGTACCTATCGTATCGAGCATGTTAGTTAGGTAATTGAAAAAGTTGGATGTTGGAGGATACGACATATGGCGAGTGTTGGCATTTGGGGAGGTGACTGGTTTCCTTCACAAAATAGACATAAAACATGGAGGGCTCCTGACCCAGGAATCAATATCATCACAAAAGCTTAAGACCATAGAGTCTGAATATGCCTCTAATTCTCTCAAGTCTCAACCTCCCTCTTTATAAGGCTCATCTAATGTCACAAATCCCTCTATTGGTATCCTACCAATCTAAAAAGTTTATATAGTGGTGGCCACAGCTGAGGCAGAAATGTGAGACTAACAGGCCAAGATCAAAGATAAGAGCAAAAATTAAAGAATATGACATGCTTACAATAATTTCTACAACTCACATATATGTCCTGCATTTAAGAAAATAAAAATTAAAAAGCTTGGGGGCCATGGCAGCAAAGTGTCCCCATTGGAGAAGGGAAAAATATGAATAGTAAATTCAATGCACCATGTATTAAGACGTGTGAATTCACCTTTTAGGATTCTCTTTGACTAGCCCATGATTTATACACATCTCATTCTCTTCCATCTCTTCTTATGTTTCTCTAAAGCTCCGGTGAAATATGCAACAGTCACCTGACCACCACCTCTGCCGATGACCAAAACTAAGGTATTTTCCGAACATTGGGGACTAAATCTAAACTTTACTTTAATGAGAGATGAAAATCAAACTTCGCCTATTATACAAAAACCAAAAACTTAGTTAACCCTCTTTATTATCTCTCGAGTGTGAGTGTAGTTAAAGTGCGAACATATACTTATTCCATGATATTAGTCTTAAAAAATAATGTAGAGATAAAAATTTCACTTAATTTAATAAGGAAAAGTATGAGTGAATATATAAAATTTTTACACCATTAACCCAAATTCAATTTTATATTCTTATAGCAATATGTTATTCTAAAATAGTTTAGAATTTCAAAAAAATTACATGGTCACCTAACTAAATATTATTAAAATAATTTATCTTTTATAGTAATTTATTTAAAATCGTTTTTATAATGTAGTGATGTGTCAAAAAAAAGAGAAAAAATTCACAGACGGTGTAATTTTTTTTTTACACCGTCTACCTATAAAATTTCTTGAATGTAAGAAAGATAAACTTTTTTATTCAATTAAATTAAGTGACACGATAAATTTTTAAAATCGAATTGGTTGATGTACTGAAATAAAACTAAAAAAAACAATGGTATGAAAAATCATGAGTTTTAAGAATAAAATGCAGACAAGTCCAAGGTAACATGGTCGAATGGCCACGTTAGCATCCGCTGTTGCCACTCTCACTCGTGTATCATCTTCTTCTTCTTCCTCTTGCTATTCCAGGTTGATCTCCCCTCACAGTTTACACCATTTCAGCACAAAGCTTCTTCTCTCCTCCAAAACCCTGCATCAACGACACCGTTTCTGCTGCTACAACTCCAGTAAGGGAATGTCTTCTTCAACAGACACCACCACCGACTCCGACAGAGTCACTGCTCCCTATGGTTCTTGGAAGTCACCCATCACCGCCGATGTTGTCTCCGGCGCTTCCAAGAGGCTCGGTGGCACCGCCGTCGATGGCAGCGGCCGCCTCATTTGGCTTGAATCTCGTCCAAACGAATCAGGGTAAGCTGAAAGAGTGACTGACCCTTTAAGTAGAAAAGATGAAAGTTGTAAACTTTTGGGATTTTCAAGTTGACCCTTTTGGCTATTTGACATTTACTCTTGTTTTGGGGTTTCAGAAGGGCAGTTCTTGTTCTTGAGCCGGAAAATCCGGGTGGTGACCCTGTGGATATTACTCCTAAGGAGTTTGGAGTGAGGACATTGGCTCAGGAGTATGGTGGTGGTGCTTTCACTGTTTCAGGGGATACTGTCTTTTTTGCAAACTACAAGGATCAGAGATTGTACAAGCAATCAATCACTTCTCTGGGTGAGCATCGAATTTTGTTCCCTATTATCCATACTTCCTAAGCAATGTCATTTAGTACTATTGACATGAAATAACACTTTTGCTTGTAGCCCTTTTGATTTTTATGTAGTGTTACTCTCATATGCATGTATAGTATTAATCAAGGAATATTGATTTGGTGTTATGTTATTTTGAAAGGTGTTTGTGAAGCAATTTTCTTATTAGTGCTGGATATTTTGTTGTTTATATTGTACCCTACAGATGTGCCTCCTGCACCTCTCACTCCAGATTATGGTAGCCCTGTAGTTAGCTATGCTGATGGAATATTGGATTCACGGTTTAACCGTTTTATTAGTGTAAGGGAAGGTAGGCTGTCCAGAATCAGTTTATCTTCAAATCTTTATGTTAGAATAATATTCGCACGGTGTTTTTGCTTGTTTAATCATTCATTTATTTGGTCATAATTGTGTTGCTAGATCGTCGCGAGAGCAGTCTAAATCCACCTACAACAATTGTATCTATAGCACTTGGCAGCAAGGATGTTCAGGGTAATAATTTGCATCTTACTTGTGAGTTTAATTAACCTCTCAAGCGGTTGAATGAATAATCCGAATCCAAATATGTATCTCACTATCACTTGTTAACGATTTTTAATAGTCGTGCTATTTTCACAATTTCGCTTGCTTGATGGCTGATTTCATAATACAATCACTATTTTACATCTGACTGGATTTTGTGATAATCAGAACCAGAAGTACTAGTTGGCGGGAGTGACTTCTATGCTTTCCCACGTCTAGATGCTAAAAGTGAAAGAATAGCTTGGATACAATGGAATCACCCCAACATGCCATGGGATAAATCAGAACTTTGGGTTGGCTATATTTCAGAAAACGGGTGAGCATAACTCTGTTTATTTTAACTTGTAAGAATTAGTTTCCTATTGAGGTGACGTGACGATGAAATTTTCTTTTCATTTGTTACATGGGCTTTGGTTTGTCATAATTATCATTTCAAATATGTGATTTTCTATGAGTATGAGCAGCTGCTACTTTTGCAGATGTTCAGTTCTTTTGTGAATCGCACAACACCAGTCTAATGTTTTATTAAGTTACATACTCACATCACATAATGCTTCCCTGAAAAGAGAAAAGTAATCACTTGATTTCTTTTCACTTTGCAAATTCAACTATTACACTAATACTTCAAGGTTATTTGTATTGATACTCATATTCATGCATGGTTTTCATACAGGCTAATGGATAGATTTTATTCCCTCTATAAGACTTTTCCTGTCCACCATTCATTTCTGTCTTATTTTGTATCCTGTATCTAGTTTTCAACTATCGTTCCTCTTTATTAAATATATATGTCATTTTCAACTTGAAGCTTAATTAAGTCTCTATGCAGAGAGATCTACAAGCGTGTCTGTGTTGCGGGGTGTGATCCTTCACTTGTGGAGTCTCCAACTGAGCCCATGTGGTCCCCCGATGGTACATTTCTTGAAACACCCTCTCCCCCAGCCCAATTCCCGCAAACAACTTTGGATTTTTATTGAGCAAAAATCTGTCATATTAACAATAGCTATGAGAATATAGTTTTATTGACCAAGTTTTTCTTAAGAACATCAAGTCATGTTCATACATGGACTCAGGATCTTTGGTATAGGTTAATTTGTGATCTCTTAGTGTTTTCTATGTTGTTCTCATTGAATATTATTGATTCGAAGCTTAAAATTGACTTCAATAGGAGCATTTATTATGTTGTTCTTTGCCTCCTGGTTTATTTTTTATTTTTCAACTTAACTATGCAGGTGATCTTTTCTTCATCACAGATAGGGGAAATGGTTTTTGGAATCTCCATAAATGGGTAATTTTCTTTTGCTAATTATTTCTGCAAGACATAAGTTATAAATTGTTGCTTTCACTAAATTTTGATTTTCTGCATTGAAAAAATGCTCATTAATACTCTGAAAAACTTTTAAATTGATATGAAAGTATGCATTTACCGCATAGATACAAGACTTGGGATGCTGTATGGGACTATGTGTTTTATGTTAAAGAGCCAATTCGCACAAAACAAGAGAAGGTTGAGAATGACAACAATTGGGGTAGCTTCTGTTGTAGAAAATGTCAGTTTATAGGTTATTTTCAGTTTTTCACAAATTTGGAGAATACTCATAAATGCTCTAGTAAAGTGGTTAGATCAAACAAAGGATAGTTCAATTATTAGAGGTAGAGAGAATCTAAGGAAAACTATAGACAAACCATTAAGAAGAATTTGAATTTAAGTGATCTGTCATTATACATAATTTATGATAGCTCATTATAGCGTAGTTTGATCCATGGAGCTTAACTCATTTAGTGGGGAAAGACTTTGGTTGTACTTCGTTTTGGTTAGTGAGGTTGAATATCTCTACCATTGTAATAAAACAACAGAAGCTTGTTGATATTTTACTCTTCATATTATATTCTATTCCTTTTTGCTGTTTGTCTTCGATTCCCTGGTACCACAAGATGATCGTGACAAACAATTCAATTGCAAGCATGCTTGACTGCATTTTTTCTGGTTGGACATGCAAAAGTCACAGAATTTATTAATTATTTGTTTTTACTTTCTTTTTTACTTCATTAATTGATTACAGATTGAATCTGAGAATAAGGTCTTGCCGGTTTATTCTTTGGATGCTGAGTTTGCAAGGCCACTGTGGGTTTTCGGTATGAATTCTTATGATTTTGTTCAGAGCCATAAACAGAGAAACTTAATTGCTTGTAGCTACAGGTAATTCTATGTTTCCTCCCTGCAAATCTATCTCCTCTTGTCTTTTCTTTTGAGCAATCCGGTACATCTGATTCAACATTTTGGTTTTCTTTGCAGGCAGAAGGGGATGTCATATCTTGGAATTATTGAAGATGTGCAGGGCTCAAAACCAACTGTGCTTGACATCCCTTTCACCGATCTTGATAACATTGTAATTTTTTATATCCCTTTCACTGATGTAGATAACATTGTAACTTTTTATATCCCTTTCCTATCTAGGACACTATATTAATCTTAATTATGCAATCATTTGCAGACTTCTGGTAATGATTGCCTATATGTGGAAGGAGCATCTGCAGTTCTTCCATCATCTGTGGCCAAGGTGCTTCCTTCTTCCCTCCACCATTCTATTTCCAAGTTACTTCAATGCATCCCCTGATAGCTCTCTTGTTTTTTACTTTTCAGGTCACTTTAGATGATGATAAATCAAAAGCAGTTGAGTTCCGTATTATTTGGTCTTCCTCACCAGATTGTTTGAAGTATAGTTCATACATCAGTAAGCCAGAGTTGATTGAATTCCCAACTGAAGTTCCTGGTCAAAATGCGTATGCATACTTTTATCCCCCATCTAATCCTATGTACCAAGCCAGTCATGGAGAAAAGCCTCCATTATTATTGAAGAGCCATGGTAAATCTTTGTCTTGTATAACGAATTATCACATCAACTCATATTGTAAATCATTTGGCCACTTGGATGCTGAAAACTTGTGGCTTGGGGTCTTTACTCTGAAACCCAGAATTCATTTGTAGTTTGATATCTCATGACCTGCACACATGATACTTGAGAACCAATAGCCTTTGTTTGTGAGCAAAAAATCCTTGCTAGTTTATTTTAAATAATTTTGTTGAAATTTCTCAACTGAAGAAAATTTTCAATTACTGCACTTATTGCACTTAATTACTTTTGGTGAACTTGTTACGGGTGGATGCTCTTACTCTGATGACTTTATACAACAGACACTTTTATCAGTGTATTATTTTATTTGAATGTTTCAGGAGGACCAACTGCTGAATCACATGGAATTTTAAATTTGAGCATTCAGTACTGGACTAGTCGGGGTTGGGCATTCGTTGATGTTAATTATGGTGGAAGCACTGGTTTGTTTCGCACCTTCTTGTCCACAAAATTATGTTCTAAATTATATACCTCCTTTCATCCTCTCTGTTTTCTGTAGTAGGGACCATCTATGAAAGTTTTGCTTATTTATATTATTCACCATTTCATTTGTATTATTTTAGCCTGTTGTTCTCACCCACTTGTGAAAAAGATGAAACTCAGTTCCTCTGACTATAATATTATTTGGAAGGTTATGGCAGGGACTACCGAGAACGGCTTTTGGGACAATGGGGAATAGTTGATGTCAATGACTGTTGTAGTTGTGCCAAATATTTGGTTGTTATCTCTTTTCTTACTGTTTCTTGCATTTGTTGTTGATGAATTTGTTATAAAAGCGGTTGGCTAATGTAATCTCTTACCTAGGTTGACAGTGGAAAGGTAGATGCAGAGCGGCTGTGTATAACAGGGGGCTCTGCCGGTGGGTATACCACCTTAGCCGCACTTGCTTTTAAGGAAACTTTTAAGGCTGGTGCTTCTTTGTATGGTGTGAGTGCATCTTTTTGTTCTAAAGTTCCACTCTTATTATCTAAAATTTCATTTTCCTAAAGATTATAGTAATCTACTTTGAGCCCGTTTGGATACAAGTTTATTGGAGCTATACTAAACAGTACTCAATATGCTCTAAAAAGGGCTCTTTGGTCCGCATCCAAACGGCTCTTTATCTTTTTACCAGAAATAGTCTAGTCTTCATTTTATTAGGATATTTGAACATGTCATTAGGTTTCATTTCTTTGACAAAGACAAGATTACACCTAATAAACTATTTTCGCAAATCCATTTAATTAGTTTAGTAGTATATGTTTTTATAACTTTAACAAAGATTTTTAAATTATATATAGTGCTTTCAACTGATTTTATTTGCTAATTGGTCTCTCAAACAGGTAGCTGACGTGAACATGTTGACAGCAGAGACTCATAAGTTTGAATCCCATTACATTGATAAGTTAGTTGGTAAGTCAACCGTATGGTAACTGTTATTTCTTTGGTTTGTATTTTTAATTTTATATTCAGTCTATTAAACTGGTTGCAGGAGGTGAGAAGAATGGCTCTGAAAGATCCCCGATCAATCACGTTGACAAATTTTCTTGTCCCATTATTTTATTTCAAGGATTGGAGGACAGGGTTAGTAACATGCGATTATGATTACATCCTTCTTATATTTATGCTTAAAGGACTCTAGTGAAAGTTGTTAACCTATTCTTAAATCTAATAAAAACCATCAATAATTCAGCTCATTAGATAATTTCTGCATGTTCCAGGTTGTGCTACCAGAACAAGCTCGCAAGATTTACCAGGCTGTGAAGGAAAAAGGTGTGCCAGTTGCTCTTGTTGAGTATGAAGGAGAACAGCATGGTTTCCGAAAGGTACATGTTGATTTAATTCACGGTTGAAAACTCTTCTACAATCAATTATGGGAAGAAACTTCTGTGAGGAGCTTCTGGATTTCAGAATTGATTCAGATGAAAAAGAAGTTAAACCAAACATGTTATCAATTACTTTAAGTACTGAAGTTTACGTAGGAAATAGTGACTGAATGCTGTAATGGGTTGGATGCAGGCTGAGAACATAAAGTTTACACTCGAACAACAAATGGTCTTCTTTGCAAGATTGATTGGCCACTTCAATGTTGCTGATGATATTAATCCCATCAAAGTTGACAATTTCGATTAAGAATGGCTTTTCAGTGGTGTTGGTGTTGGCTTTCTTTACATCTATGTCAACACAAGTCCCAAGAAATCTTTGTTCTCAAATTCCATCACTGCTTTGGAGGATTTCAGGAAGTTTCTGTTGGAAATTATTGCACTTATGAGCGGCTCCTGCAACAACAGCACGAACTGCCCGATAGCCTAGTAGACCCTCTGTAAGGTCCATGTTAATGCTTATTGCCAAGAGTGTGCAGAGTTTCTACAACAGTTTCTAAAATCTTGATCAGGGCTCAATTTAGACTTGAATCTTGTTTTTCAGTTATGATTTTTATATTTTGAACCTGAACCATGGATACATCACGTTTGTTTTCTGTAGTATCTGTCTTGCACAGAATGTAATGATATAAACCATAATGCTTTGGGGTTAAGGTCTTTATTATGCTGCATGAAAGTCTCCTGTTTTGTTACTTCTTTCCTTTTTAAACCATGTTATTTCCACCAAGATATGGCTCAGTTCCCAGACATCGTAGTGGATGCAAAAGGATTGAATTGACAGTAGTTACATTTTCATGGTAAAAACACCAGAGACTTGTGGAACTGTATTCTTCTCCGTGATGAGAATATACACGGCCACCACCACAAGAACCGCTTGAGAAAATGTTGCATTTAAACATTATTAAGCAACAATAACCCTCTACAAGTTTCTATGTAAAAACTACACTTTATTTTTGCATTTCTATTTGACTATACATTTTTTTTTAAAATAAAACACAAATAGGGTAACACTTTAATAGGAGTGAAGTACATTCCTGCAGATGATAGCCAAGAATGTGCATCTTATAATGGAGTCAATGAGCATAATCTTCCAACTTTGCAACTTTGTTGCCTTCTCTGAAAGAGACAGTTAGGGCCTGTTTGATAACCCTACAGTTTTTAAAAATTAAAAAACTGAAAAACTTGCTTGGGTAATCAAAGATCAGTTTTCAATTCTAAAAACAGTTCTCAATTTTCCCTTTTAAAAACTGAAAAACAGAAACAGGTAAAAGGTGTTTTACTTTTCTCTCTCCAAAACAGAAAACACACGGAGGAGTGCATGTTTTCAGTAACGACAAAGTTGGTAAATATTACCAATTATGTAAAACGCTTATATGTTCACTTAAATAGGTCTTTATTCAGCAAACTCACATCATTCCACATTGAGCTTCTGGAACGTGTTCACCCACCTATCTGCGGCACAGTGGAAAATCAAAATCTCAGGTTGTTTTTTTTTCCATTCTCTTGTAAATCTCAATTTGGTTTGATTTCTGTTGATTTTGGTTCCTCTTGGTTCCTCCGTCATCTTCAATTTCTCAAATCTCTATGGGTTTTGCTTTAGTTTCCATGCTTGAATCTAAGGTTTTGGTTGGGTTTCTTGGGTGAGTTTTGTGGGGCTGTTGGTGGGTAGGGGGCTGTGGTTGGGTTGTTGGATGACTTTGAAAGTTGATAGCATGAATGAAGGTTCTAGCACTGCAGGGAACAACCTCACATGATGACAATTTAGCAAGACTATCTGATGAAGGTGTAGCTGAAATGACAATGCAAAGGGGATCAAATTGCAGATTGGATGTGGGCACATCATGACATTGATAATTGACTCATTTTAACTTTGTTTGATATTAGACCGCACTAGTTTTAAATATTACCACTTTGACTTTGTTATCAAGTTGTAATATGATAATATGACACTTTTACTAGTTATTAAATTTTAATTGACTTTAACGTATGTAATTATTTTTTTTAGTTTAACTTATCTAAAAATGCATTAATATGCCCAGGTTGATAAAAAGGTGTCTAACATCATTGTTTTCTACATTAACAAAAAAAAAAAAATTCAGCCAATACTGGTAAAGCTATTGCATGATATGAAGGGTGCTAGGCGTGTGTCTGTGTGGTGAGGAAGATCAGTCCTTGTTCCATTTAAATATGAAGTTCATTTAAATCTCATAAAAGAAAACAACACAATCAAACAAGTTTTTAATTTTTTAGTTTTCAAAATGATTTTACCAAGCAAGTTTTCTGTTTTTTCATGTTAAAAACAGTTTTCAAAACTAGAATTATCAAACAAGTTTTTTCTCCAATCTCTCCCTAATCAGTTTCCGGAAATTGATTCATAAAACAGTTTTGAGAACCCTTTTTGAAAAGGGTTAACAAACATGCCCTTACTACTTGCAAATCCTTGTTGAGCCCGCCTACTGATGAGTTGCTTGTCATCTTCATGACAAGATTAGCCGTATTTGGTGAATTCAAATTTAGAGCCCCGTTTGTGTTGGTGTTCTTCTCATGTTGAATGCATGTATTTTGCATCTCGACTTACACAAAATGGGCTCTGAATCATCATCCTCCCACAAGCCAATTTGGTTGCTGATAAAGTTCCCCACAATCACACTAACTGTCCCCAGATTTCTAGCAAATCTAGGCTCCAGAGCGGTTCCAGAGCACTCCTCTACAATGAGCTGAGCACTTTTTGACAATGAGCATGGACTTGTATTGTTTATATCTAAGATTATGGTGGTGATATGCTGCTCCCACTCAAATGCAAATGACATTCCCACTTGTAGAAGACACTTAAGTAATGTCATGAAAACTGAACTAGAGCGACCATTTGAACCGCAAACCGAACAATAGTCACTTTATCATATGATTGTGGATCGGTTTTAAAAACCAACCATGGAGATTCGAACCTCGTCAACATCAGGTAGAACGCACATAACCCACTGAGGCAATTTGTTTGTGTAATAAATGTGCACAATCTAATATTTTATACCTATTTTTTAGTTACATAAAAATCATAAAATGAATAAAAATATTGTATAATCTAATATCATCTTTGTAATTTTTACATATGTTAATACTTTATCACTTGATTTTTTTTTCAATTTTAAAAATATTGTCCAATGTATTAGACATTTATTTAACAAATTACTTTTTTTTTAATGGGAAGAAAATTTAACAAATTACTTTATATCTCAAAATATCCGAAAGATAAACTTTAAATAAAATTACAAATTATTATATACCATGGCCACCTTATGCATACGTACCTGATATTAGTACTTTTTTTACTCTACGTTCCTTTTTCATTTTTTTTAGATAAGCACGTTCCTTTTTCATCTTTTCATATTTTACCTACTTCAACATTAAACTGTTGGAGTAATGACCAAGATTTAATAAAAGGCATTTGCATTAAATGCGAGTCATTCTGGTCTGCGATTATTAGACCTATATTTCAAAGTAATTTATTATCCCTTCATCTGCAAATTTTCTATGCCCAAAGGCCAAAGTTTCCATGACTGATGGTCTTAAAGTTTGCCAAATGATTTATCAAGTTTTCTAGTATTATCTAATTTTAAATTTTAATTTAAGATAGATATCCAAATAAGAGTGCCTATTTTCAAACATGCCCGTAATCCCTTGTAAATTGTAATAGAAAACCTTGAAGGGCATGTTCTTTCAGCTACAATTGCACATCAATTGTCAGCAAACAAAAGGCAGCAAAATGTAATCTCATTTTCATTATATTCAGTAAATAGTTGAAACAGCCCTCATTATTCCAATGAACAAAATGATACACAGAGGGAAGTGGTCCCAGCGTTCAAATATGAATTTTAATAGCTGTAATGATTTTTCTGTCCTGGGACCAGAAATCATCCTCCTGAACTCCTACAATCTATAACAAATTCTAAGCCACATCTACTATGATAGAAAATCAAACTGCGGAAAAGATAATGTTATCATCTATACTTTTATGATATGATTTCACTACATATTTTGGTCCCTGGACTTAGAATGATACAATACAATCAACATGCTTCTCATAACTTTCATAAGATCCTACACAAAGTGAAGCATGATGGATTACATAGCAGGCTAGCTATTTACCTGCTTAATGCTTAATACGCGTGAAAATGAAGAACTGAAACGTGGCAGGAAAAAGTGCATTTATTGATGACCCCTCCTCATCATTTCTGAGCAGTTTTTTTCTAGAAGCAGCAGACTTGCACTTCCACTATTCAAAACAAACTGCAGCTGGTGGATCATTCTTAAATTACACATGTGAGCAATCTCTACCTTGGTTCACATCTAAATCTTCTGTTTAAGAACATGGCGCAACTGAAACTTCTGGGTTTCCATCCTAGCCTCCAAAAGTCTGGCTTTCAAACTATTCTTCTGTGCAGTGCGAGGAATGCATCCTTTCTTGCCTCGATTATGCAGATTTCCCGACTCCGGAGAACTCAACTGGCATAAAATGTCTTGGGGGCTTAGTCCACCCTTACCAGGTCCCCAGTCAGGAGACACGATGCCCCCATTAGATACCCTTCCATTTGAAAGCCTCCCATTCATTCCGTCCATGGAGATTATCTTGTAACTATCCCCATTGGCTTGGCCAGACCTCCAAAGCCTTGTTATGGATGATACCTTCTTTGATTGCTTAGACGGTACAGAACAGACTTCACTAATTTCAGTTAGAGGTGTAGCTTCACATGCATTTTCTTCCCACTCAAGCACACTCCTCCCTGAAATGTTACTTACCCGGCTATTCTTAGTCATGGAAAGGGTACTCCCTTCTGGTGAACAACTTGATCCTTGATCCTCGACATGGCTTACAGTTTCCCATCCACTTTCATCTTCTACTTCACCATTATCATCCATAAATACATCAGAATGTCTCTGCAAGTTAGCCTTACGTATCAAGTTGGCTTCAGGACTAACCATATGAATATTTGAGGCTTGACTTGCTGGGGAGTAAGCAATGCATGATTCAATCTCCCTCTCGTTTGGTTCACCGGAATTTACATCTTCAAAGATGGCAAAAATATCATCTGGATTGGGTGGCTCGTATGAAAATCCCTTGATGTCTTGAATGTTCACAGCAGCTGCAGCCTGCTGAAGTGACTGTGCCTCTCTCATCTCCTTTGCATTTGAGTTCACATCTGTTGACTTGACAAAGGTTTCCAAATCTGCTACAAGTTTATTCATCTGTGAATACTTCTCATCAAGAGCAATTTTTGCATCTATCAACTTCATATGAACACGTTCTTCACGCCATACTTCAGCCATCTGTAACATCCTTCTCTCCTCTTCCATTTCTTCCCTAAGTTTCATAGATTCCCTCTTCAATGCTTCAACTTCAGCTTTGTCTTCTCCAATTTCATTAGCAAGCTCATCACAAACTTCCTCAATCAATTCTCTGCCCTTCCTTTCCTTCTCATAATCTTTCATGTAGCGCTTTGCAAATAACTTAGCATCTGCTAACTCATTAACTAACTTGGAGTTGACAATTTCAATCCTCTGGCGGCTCTTCCTTTCTCGATTCAACTCTGCTTTAATGTCATCAATGTAAGCACGGATTTTCTCATGCTCTTTGGTTCTCCATGAGGCCCTTTCCTCACTTACTTTCTTCAAGTAATGCTCGAGTTTCTTTTTGGAGGAGTGGCATTCAGTCTCGAGCTCCTGAATCTGTACACGAGCCTGCTCCAGTTCAGCTTCAAGAGCAGACGCAGCAGAAACAGTGCTGACCTTTTGATCAAGGAATTTCATCTGGCTGTAGAAATGCTGCACCTCATCTGATGTTTTAAAGCAAACAGGATCCCACTTCGTTGCCCCTTCCATTGCCGTATTAGAAAGCTGTAAAGAAGGCTGCAGAAGAACAAAGTTCATTTATGATCAGCACTTCAATAGCCTACTCTTATATGTTGAAACACTTTTAAACTCGTTCCTCAACCAGAAAATACTTCCTTCCATAAATGATATTTAAAATGATACTTAACTATGTTAGTTTATGTAGCAATGTGAAAATGTTTTACCCATGCACTTTTCAAAAAGCTCACACGTTTGGATAGCATAGATCTAAGCAACACTAAATTTCATTTCTTAATCTTCAGTATAATGTCTCTTTATTTGTTTAGAAGTTCAACTTGGGCTGCTTTCATGTCAGCCTACATGAACATATGTCTGTACTTCGTGCATGGATTTTATATATTGTTAGATTTCCATGATAGTAGATCATGACTAATGCTAAAATAGTACAATATATCTGTGAATCTTTAGCATAAAAAAAGCATAGACTTATCTTAATTAAAAGGCATTTGTTAGTAGGTTTCTTTCATACAATCAAGGGTGATGGTAATGGAAATGATACCAATTACAGAACTATAATGATTAATTGATTATCAAGTTGCTTTTGAAGAGGTATTAGCTGGTCGATAGCATGCAACAATACAGAGAAGCAAACTAGGTGTGCAGACTGTCTAGTGCTCTTGCTCATGGTAGAAGGATCAAAATCTGAAATGATCATCCTATTGTTCTTACAATCTACTAGTCTTTTGAGTCATGATTGTAATGGGACCTCTGTACCTAGAGTAGTCTCCAAATAGTTTCTATCTTGTTTGGGACCTAGGCCCCATACTTTCATTCAGGTTTTACTCTTCACATATATGGCCTATTGGCCTTCACTCAATAATCTTGAAATATCAAGAGCCATTAAAACTTGTGATGGAGATATTTATGTAGCAAATAAGAAACATAATACCTCACAAACCATTGTCCCAGAAATGAAACGAGGACTTTGTGATGGATTCTTCATAGCGGAACCATGCATCATGCCATTTTGATGACTGAGAAAGGGATGGTTTACATGCCCAACTTCATGCTGCAGATATGTGATATCCGTTATAAAACAAAAAGTGGAAAGCTATAAAATTTATAATGCAAACAAACTGCTAAGCTCTAAAAATAACGACAATAATTACATGGCACCGACATACATCAAAGAAAAACAACTCTCCAATGTCAACAGAAATGCATAGATACCTAATAACAGAATCTAGTAAATAAGGAATACAAATCAGCAGATTACACAGTTTAATCAAGATCAAGCATTGAAAGCATAAGAGTTCCAAATGTGAATATTTACACCACAGATAATTAACAATATCTATAACATTAATTCAACCATCTCCCCGGACAAACCCTAGTCAACTCACTTCTCCAATTATTACCAAAAACAATAATGGCTTTTGCAATAGACCTAACCATTCATGAGTCAACAATAGAACATTTTCCCCCCTTTCATTGAAGGTCAAGGATCACTATTAAATATTAATCCGGTACACATCTTTTTATCCTTGCACACCATTACTCATTAATCATTTGTTATCAATCATTTATTTATAGCTGATTATACTTAATGAACTTCTAGCATTTAACGCGAAAAGCAACAACCAATAAAAACTCAGCCAAATCACCAAAGGTAGTAGTACCCTAGAGAGGGGAAAAAAAGGGTATTATGGCAACTGAAAGTCTAATTAAAGTGCCCTTAACACAGAAAATGAACATGCAGAATGATGAAAAAGGAGGGAATCAAAAAGGTCAAACTCAACTTAGACTTCAAAACTAAGCAAACAACAAAATAAGCATAAAAGATTAAACCTCAACAACAAAGTAAAGCACATTGCAGAAGAAAAACACATATTTCAACTAGAAACATAAAATGCAAGTAACAAGTGATTGAGAAACTGAAATGTTCTTGATCAAAAGAAAACCCTGAGAAGCTTCACCTGAAGCTTCGAACCAACTCGTCTTCCAGGATCACCCGCCGCAACCTCCGGCAGCTGAAGCCGCCACAGACCAGCTGCGAGCTTCCTCGCCGAGACAACAACCGGCTGTTTCGGCTCCCTTTTCCGGCATGGTCTACTGTCAGGCTCCTCGATCGGATCGCCGCCGGCGCCACACCTCTCTCTATCTTCATGGATCTTCCACTTCGACAAAGGGGTTTCGGGCCTGCTCCGTTTGCCTACCGATGCCCCGCTTCTCCTCAACCGTGTAGCCGGCGTCCTGGGCTTCCGGCGGGATGTTCTCCGGTACGGTCGAAGATCCGAGTCCGGCGAGGGGTTCAGGGAGTTGTGAGCAATGCCCACCGGGAATGGCGGCGGTGGTAAGTTAGAGTTGCTGGAGATCTTCATCGTCGCCGGTGAGTGTCGGGCATTTGAGGAAGACCCAGTACAGTGGAGCTGTTGTGTTTGATGAAATGCTTCAAAGAACAACACAGTGAGAGAAGGAGGAATCTGAGTTTGTGAATGAAGGAAGTGTGTGGTGTGAGGAAGAGAGAATCACTGAATCAGAGGAAGAGCTTCATCTTCTTCTTTGTGGAACTTGGGTTGTGTTGTGTGCTGAATGTAGTGTGAACTGAAGAAATGATGCACACACAGGCATAGGGTATATTTCTACGGTCAACGTATCTCTTTTACCTTTGATATTACAAATATTACAACATGAAAATATCTTACTACCAACATCTCGATTATACGAAGACGTATATCATATATCATACCACTTATTTCTTCATCTATTAAAATGAGTTGATAAAGAGAAGTTAATATATAGAAGGCAACTCTGGTCATCATTTAGTAGACAGATCTTTAGCTAGGAATGTCAGCGTCGTTGAGTATGTTAAGAAGTTAGACGGCTGTCAAATACAAAACTTACCCCCGAAGCTCCTAAGTTTTTTTGTCTCTTTCCGTACCATGATCGTTTCATCAACGAGTATGGAACTACTCGATCTCTTCCCACCAGCACCTGAACAATTAAAGTACCTAGTGCCGATAGTCGACTACTTACAAAGTGAATCGAAGCTGAATCACTGACAACCATAGCTAGAGCTAATAATCAGTGTTTCTTCTTCAGGAACATCATCGACAGCTTAGGGATCATAGGTTCGGCAGTAACTGATAATGAGACTTGATTTGCCTATAAAGGATTTTGGTAAATTCTGTGGTACCCTGAATTTTATTTGAGTATGATACCCGTATTACATAATTTAATAGATTATTATCATGTTATTCAAGGTAAATACATCTTTAGATTTTACTTTACTTAACAATTAACTTTATCTTATGAAATTCATATTTTAATGAAAAATAAATGAGTGGTGGAAACGAATGATCGTGATGGAGATGCGCGTAAATTTGACCATGGTTGATGGATGAATAAAGTTCAGAAAACATAAATCGCAAATCTCACATCTCTAAGAATGCAACGCTGTATTAATACGATAAAATAAAATCAAATTTTTAATCGATATATTGAGTTTTTATTATCGAACGAACTCATTTTGGGTAACACGCCTTAAGCTGGATTAAGGTACGACAGCCCGCACCAAGGATTTTATGCTCTTTTAAGCGGACTTCACATCAACAAACACTTCACCTTAGTATAAAAATGTTAATGGGTACCGGAAAACATAAATAGTACATATCAACCACTCGCTTGCAGATGAAAATATTTACTCATACGCACTCTATACTCACGTAAATATCTATTAAATAAGTTTTGAATGGATTTTATAGTATCCGTGGGGTTTCGTGGGTATCCATTGGCAGTGAGTGAAGGTTTCCTCGCAAATGCCGTCAAGAAATGTTGCACCGTAACGTGTTCATGTTCTGTCTGGCAGGCCGTAGAAACAAGACAGATCTATGAATCTATCTGTTTGTTCCTTCCTTCCACTCATAATTCATTCACTATTCAACATTTCATTTCAACAAACAAAGAATCCGAGGGAGCTTCCACGTGGTCATCTTCTGCACATGCCACGTCCAACAAGTGTCCACCATATGTGCTTCCCCAATTTAATTTTATCCTCATTACTATTATCAAAGTTTGGTTCACGGTTCACGGTTCACGCCAATATACTTAATTACATATAGTGATATAATTAAGAACACGTAATTGAGTATGTATTAATGCCTGGTTTTAAAGAGCTTATTTAAGCTTATCTGATAGCATAAGCTCTTATGTCTGTTTGAGAGAGCTTATGCAAAACAACTTAGCTTATTTTTATTAAGCTATTCAGGATGCTTACGAAAAAGAATTTATTCTTATATACATTATTTTCAATAAAAATTTTAAAATAGCTTATGAATAAGCGCTTATGTCATAAGCGCTAAATTAAATTGTGTTTCTAAACGGGGCCTAAGTGTAGGAGTTCATTCTTATTGTCAAAAAAAAAGTGTAGGAGTTCATTCAAATTCTTTCTAATTATCTTCCATCTTATTTCTGTGTTTTCTTTCTTTCTATATTTTCAATCACATCATCATTTGTTACTCTATTCTTTCCTATTTGTAACAAGAAAAAAAATTGTTACACTATTTTCTCTCTATATATTTTAGGTGAAGTTTAATATAGAATGTAAAAGTTTCATTTTCCTTTTTATAGTGGTGGGATAGCCTCGGTATGGTTATCACAAGAAGCGTAAGTGATTCAGCTTATTTTAATATTATTTTCTTATTCATCTAGGTGTATTTTTCTTATAGTCAGATCTAGGAGGTCTTTTAAATTATGAAATTGAAAGTGACTAACGGCTACTAATCCTGGTTCCATTTCTTTAAGAGATTAATTTAATGAGCAAGATAAATTAATACTATGTTTGATGCTGTTAGTGTTAATGCATGCAAAGGCATGGCCACTCTTGTTTTAGGCTTGGACGGATTGTGGGCTACTGTTTTGGAAGGTTGATGTGGTTTGTAACAAAAATGGTGATTTGGGTTTCGATGGTGATGGTCGTGTTGTCGGTGCGGAGGTTCCGGTGGAAGAGGTGAGAATGGAGCGAGGAGACGGTGTTGGGGTTCTCGTAGTAACTTTGTTGATGGCCGGGGTTATTTGTGTCATAATGTAAATTAAAAACAAATAAATTTAAAAAGGCCTTAACTGGATGTTATGGTTCCCAATTCCCAATCCCACTGACTTGAAGAGATCCAACGGTTCAAAGGTGTATGGTACCGGTGCATGACCTATTCGTTAATGCATTTTTGACATCGCCTGGAAAATGGTTGAAAAATACTGTGCTTGCTTGTTTGGATAGCACATGAAAGGAAATTGAGTTAAAAACCGTACACGCATAGATATAGCAAAGATATAGTAAGCATGATATGAGTACGACAATATTGAAATAAACTCAAAATAGATTATAAATATCACTCTTATTCATAAGTTAATTTGAATAGTTTATGAAACTTAAAACAATTTACAAATTTATTTATATAAAATCTCTTAAATACGTGTTTTTGTTATAAGATAAACTCAGTTACTCAAATAACCACTTCAAAACAGGGTCATACAGGGCCGGCCCAACCCTAAGTGAGGCCTAATGCAAACTTTAAAGTGAGGCCTTTTTGTCTAAAAAAAATTATTTATTAAATTTTTATTTAAATTTTATTTTTCGAGCTTTTTGAGATGCAAAATCATTTATTAAATTATCATAATCAATTTGATTTAGCATATCTTTTTCAATCGATATTAAAGCTAATCAATTTAATCTTTGTTGAGACATGGCTGATATAAGATAAGATTTTATTAATTTTAATTTTGAAAAACTTCTTTCCGCTGAAGCAACTGTTACAGGAATTGTTAACATTATTCTATAAACAATAAAAGCATTTGGAAAAGAATCAAGCCTAATGATATAATTAAGTATGTCAACAGGAGTATCATTTTCAACTTGTATGATTTCTCTTAAAATTTTCAATTCTGAAAATAAGTCTAATCCATCAATATCAGAATTTTCATTGTGTTTTAACGAACATTCAAGGTTAAGACAAGATTTTTTTAAACTTTCAATTTCTAAAGACTTCAATTTCTAAAGACTTTAATTTCTAAATAGTAATGTGCTCACTGCTTTTCTCATGTTCTTTCAACTTAGAACTAATATTTCTCCAATCCCGACTACCTTCATTTGCTAATTTACTTGTACTAGAAAGAGTATTAAATAATGAGTTTAATTTTGATGCACCGACGGTGTAAAGTTTTTTTACACCGTCAACCAATCAGATTTCAAGGATGTGACATGTTAATTAAAGAAATTAAATGAAAAGAGAGATTTTCTCACTTTCTTGAAATCTGATTGGTTGACGGTGTAAAAAACTTTACACCGTCGGTGCATCAAACTTTTTCTCTTAAATAATTTACAACAAAAGCAAAATATTTTATCTAAATCTTGAGAATAAATCAACCATCTTCTTTCAAGCTTTTCTCCGTTGGGCAATTTTTGAAAGTAAAGTGATGGAGAAAAGTGTCTAGCAAATTCATCCTTAGGAAAATCAATATCAATAGCTTTAATAGGACCATTGGTTACTAGAAAATCTCTCAAATTTGTACTAATATTTGTCCATTGACTTGGGTCATATATATTTTTAGGATTGGAAAATTCTAATACTTCTTCTATATCTTCACTGTGAGTGTGGAAATCTATACAATCTTGTTCATTAATCAATACTTCTTCTCTATTTTCACTTTCATTTGTGCTTATAGGATTACCTTGCTCTAAAACAAAAACATCATCTCTATTTTCGTTTGAAGTGACTTGTTCATTAACCATTTCTTCTTCCATATTTTCATTTACGCCTATATTGGTCACATGTTCATTCAATGAGCTACCACTTGTATTTTCAAATTTACTTTTTCTATTTGTTTGAACAAATTTATCTAAAGCTCCTTTTTGTGATTCAACCAAAGCTTCAAGTCTTTTTTTTTTTTTTTCAGTTTTGAATAACCCGATTCAAACTTTCTAGTTGACATTTATATATTTCAAAATAAAAACAACTAAAATCAATTGTTAAACTAAATTAATTAGTAAGCTAAATCAATTAGGGAAAGAATTAGAAAAATAAATTTGTTTCAAGGTTTGAGATCACATTTCCGGGAATGTTATTCCCAGGAATATGATTACCGGGTATGTTATTCCTGGGTAAATTTTATAAATGTGTTTGGTAAGTATTTTGTATTCCCGGGAACATTTTAAAATTTTCTTAATTTAAAAATTAAAAAAACTTAAATTAGAGGTAAAAATGATAAATTGTGGGAGAAGTGGGAATTTACATTCATCTTTCCCATGGGAATGTAAGATTCCCAACCTTTTTCATGGGAATCAATATGAAGGAAATCATGGGAATTGTGGAAGTTATTTTATTCCCGGAAATGATTGATACCCAGGAATCATAGTTTCCAATCTTGTAACAAACGCAGGAATGTTCATTCCCAACCTTTATATTCTCGGGAATCTCTTTCCAAATCTTGAAACAAACGCCTAAAGTACAAATTGCAGAATTAGTAGGCAGCAGCAAGAGATTAGCGGCAAGCTGAGCAAAACCAAGGGAAAGTACCTGAAAAAATCAAACCAAAAGGGTGGTCATGCCATCATGGATACTAGAGTCTGGATAGGCATACCGCATACATGATTAAAAGCAAACTAAAATATCAATTAGAGAAAACAAAACAACAATTCAACAAAGAGGAGGCTAGGACGTAACTACTTACAATAAAGGGAGTTTTGTCTTCCTATTGATCTTCTCCTGTTCTTTTCAATGGCTAATCAAAGAAAAAATAAATTATGGAGGATGATCCTTTTACAAAGGATATGAGAGTTTGAGAGACAAAGACTTAGAGAATTTTTTTTCCCCTTTGAGGCTTTGAGAGATTGAGAGAGTGGCAGAATAAAAGGTGAAGAAAAAGAATATGGAGAGTAGAAACGTTATTAGGATTTAATTGAGACTTGAGAGAAAAGGAAAGGTCAGAAATAATTACTTGTCAATTAAGATTGCTAATTTCTAGTAATTGTCAATTGAGATTTTTTGGGAAAAATTAGGGAAGAAACAACTAACAAAGTGGCACGTAATGGTGAGTAACATAATGATAGTATTTTTTTTATTTGAGGTCTTATTTGAAAAAATATGAGGCCTTTTTTACTTTAAAAAAAAAAAAATTTTTGAGGCCTAAATCCCTTGCTTTGGTCGCTTGACCCTTGGGCCGGCCCTGGGGTCATATTCAATAGCTTTTATAAACACAAAAGTAAGTTTAATATGAAGTAAAAGAAAGGGAAGACAAAAAATAATACATAACCAGAGGGTTCTCCACTGGACGGGCTTGGACATATTCGGCCCTAAATAACCCAACCGATGAAAGTTAAAGAGTATTTTCAAAAGTGCCCAAATCCAAAATAAATAAAAAGGTAATTGTTTGAAAAAAAATATCCAGGCAAGAAGGGTTAAGTGATCATCACCAATAGTCAATTTATCAGTTTCATGTGTTATTGTATTTTTCACGGATTCCACAATATTTTGGTAAATATATATATTTTTTACAATATTTAAAAAAAAATCCATCTCCCTACATCTCTATGGAATCAATAACAAATTCAGAAACAACAAATCTAAATATTTTTTATTTATTGAATGAAGTGTTATCCTAGTGGCATCTTGCATCAAAACCATGTTAGAGACACGTCATTAATGAATTCCAGGTAAGTGGAATCCGTATGAAATTGGATGACAAATTAACGGAGAGGTACAATTTTCACATCTTGAGACATGAGGGACAAAATTCGCTCATTTTAAACATAGGGGAGTAAAATTGCACATATGTTAAAGATCAGGGAGCAAATGTGAAATTAAGCCAATAAATTATGGCTGTTAGATTTAATCATTAATGATCAATATTAAGATATGAAGTCATGTGACTTTTAGTCACATGATACTTTTAAATTGTCATGTGATTGTTAAATAGTTTTAATCTTGACCATCCATAACTAGATTTGACAATCATAATTTATTTTTATGTTCTCATATAATAACTATATATATATTTATATTTATTAAAAAAAGATAAGATTGATTGAACTAATATTAATAAAATTGACGTTGGGGAAGACTATAATGATGATCTATTCAATTAATATTACAGTCAAAAAACTATATATGCAATTAATGATATTTTATTATTGTTTTTTTTTTTGAAATATGCGTGACATAAATTAAACTTGGACCGGCATAGAAGTCGAAACATCCATCAAAACAAGAGAGTTAGCTTCGGTAGGAACCTCCTCTATCCAAACCAAACCGGCATAGGAAGAGGCCCTCCTCGCAAGAAAATATGCAACAGCGTTGCCTGAACGACGAACAAAAGATAAAGTAGCAAACTCAAACGAACGACATAAAAATGTACATTCACGAATAAGAGAAAGCAAATAAGAATTGCCATCTATTTCTTTTATACTATACAATTCTTCAGCATAAACTTTGATTACACAGTCATTCAATTAAATTTAGTCAAATTAGAAAATAAATTTTTGCTTTAATTAAAATTTAAAATGAAAGTAATTGTTCCTCCTGTGTGGCATGATACCGTAATTGGTTGTTAGTGTAAAACTGTTTTACAATGACATTGCATATCCATTAAACTCTTCTTATATTGAATCAAATCTATAAGGAAATATTGACCTCAATTTTAATTAATTATTATGCTATAAATTATATATATATTTGTTATGTAGTATAATTATCATTAAATTAAAATACATTTAAAAATTAAAATGGTAAAATTATTATAAATAAAAAATATTTTCCCATTCAAAATAAAAAAACAAACACATACATTGCTTAGCATGAACCTAAATATTTTCTCATTAAAAAAAAACAAACACATACATTGCTCAGCATGAATCTAAATATATTCTCATTAAAAAAAACGCATACATTGCTTAGCATGAACCTAAATATTTTTCCCTTCAAAAAAAAAAACACATACATACATACATTGCTCAACATGAACTTAAACTCATTATAAAAGAGGTGAGAGTCCTGCTCAGAGTTGTGAATGAAAAATAACTCAGTAGCTTTCATGGATCTAATCTGAAGTCCTTAATGGATTCAATCTCATGTCTTCAACTATATGGTACCTATTTTTCTACCTATCCCAACTCCAATCGATTCTCCATATTATTTTTCTTATTTGCAATTGAGAAAAATTGTTGGACCTGATTTCTTTCTTTTTAAATTTTCAGGTTCCTAGTTCAATTCGTTATTCTAGCTATATGGCTCTTCTAGTTAGTATCAAAGTCTTGTCAAAACTTATCTAACATGCATGAAACATGAGAATGACAATTAAAAAGGTTCTTGAAGTTTTAATTTTTAAGTAGAAAAATAATTGAGGGAATTCATTTTAATCTGTGTATTTTCCAAACAGTTTGTTGTAAAAAAAGGAAAAGAAAAGACCTGGACCATTATAGGGCGCATGCAGGAAATGTTTGTTATCTCAATGCTCAAACATTATAGGGCGCATGCTTCTTTAATTGCTTCATCTCTTCTTTATTTATGGGACTTGACTAGGGTGGAGGAGCAAAGTTTACAATTTTATTACTTTTTTAACATTTTTACACACATCTTTTATACTTCGTTTCTTCTTTTTCAGAAATTGATTGGAACAAAAGCACACATTATTTGAGAGTCACTGTGTTCGTAGATGATCAAGGAAGACACCGAAAATCTGATAGATGAGCTTCTATATGTTAAAACGGTAATTTAGAGTTATAGTTTTTGAATACTAACTTATCCCCATTTTTATTTGTCGTGTTTTGGAATTATTCTTGTCATTCTCAAATAAGTAGAGTTTTATATATTAAATATTGTTTCATAAAATTATCTTAAACATATCCGCATAATACTTTATACATGTAATAACTTGTTATTTATTTATTATATATATTTCATGCACTTCTTATATTGAGACTACTTTAAATATTTAAATATTTAGTTACCATAAAATTGCTTTATAAAAACAACTATGTACAAACCCATTCTTTCTTTGAGGTGCGGTTTTGTTGGTGGTTGTTTTAACTTGAATAGATGTTCTTGTGCTAAGAGAGATGAGGGTAAGATTTCGTTCAACAGGGATAAGTCTATGTTGGGAACAAAGACATTGGTTTATGCGGGTGAGCCTCATTGCAAATGCCTTCAAGTTACCGTAACAGGTTAGTCAGAATGTGATACAATTTTAGTTTGAGGTTTTTAAGACGAGGGATAATGGGTGGGTGTGAGGTTTAAGAATATGATACCTTATGGGATTTTTATGTGTGAGTATACATGTGAGCGTATTAATTTTGCAGAGACTAAAAATATGGATATAATAATGAGTATCTATTTGATATTTGAAATAACTATGATGATATCACTATGTGGAAAGAAGTTTCAACCATTAATGCTGATAAAAGAAAACATCTAAAAAGAGGTTGGGTTCTTCCTCTAATGGTTTTGAGTGTCTTGGCTTCATCATTGATGCTTCCTGCATTGGTAATTTTGGGAGATTCATCAACCATATTTGCTCCCCTAATCCTGGTGCTCATAAGGCGCACTGTGACCATAGTGGCAAAAAAACTCCACGCATGGTAGTATTTGCAAAAGAGAACATTTCTTACATGCAAGAGCTGACTTACAATTACAAGTACAAGATAGATTAAGTACGAGATGTTTATGAGAATATAAGGAAAATATTATTTCCTTTGTCGTGCATTGGAGTGTATTGAAAGGTTGTATTTCATTTCTTTAGATCCTCATAGGCATTTCGTACTTGATCTATCTTGCAATTATAATTACAAGTCAACTCCTGCATGCTTGGAATGTTCTCTCTCGCAAATAGCACCATGTGGAAAATATTTTTGTTTCCATGATCATAAAGTACCTTTGAAGCAACAAGATTAGGGCAGCAACTATGGTTGATAAATCTCGCAAAATTACCGATGTGAGCAACATCAATGGTGAAGCCTTAACACTTGAAAACATTAGAGGAAGAACTTGGCCCATTCTTAGATCTCTTCTTCTTTATCAGCAACAATGGTTGAAACTTCTTTGTAAAGGTCGATATCATCATATTTATTTTCAACATCAAATAGATATCCATCATTATCAGCTCTCTTTCTAGCCTCTGCAAAATTAATAAGCTCACATTTACACTCACATATAAAACTCTTATAAGGTATCCCATCAAGGGACCTCACACCACACCTCTTATTTATCCTTAGACTTAAAAACCTCAAACTGGAATTGTATCCCATTTTGACTAACCCTGTGACAACAACTTGGAGGGCACTTGCAGTGAGATCGACACTCATAAGTCAAAGTCTTTGTTTCCAGAACGACATTATCCATGTGGAGATCTTGCCCCATTTCACTTACGAACATCTTTGAGTTGGAACATTCACCAACACAACCACACCTTGAAGGAGGAATGGTTTTGCAAGAAAATAGTTATTTTTATAGTGTAATTTTATGGTAACTAGATATTTAAAGCAGCATGCATATAAGAAATGAATGAAATATATATATATATATATATATATATAATTAAATAATAAGTTACTAGATGTATAAAGTATCATTAAATATGTTTTAAATACTTTTATCAAATACTCCCTCCGTTCCCTATTATAAGTCACATTTTTTGAAAAAAATTTGTTACAAAATATAAGTCACTTTTTAATATCTAGGAAGCATTAAATAATTTTTTCCAAGTTCACCCTCATATTTAATATGATTGAGATGATAAACTTTAGAAGTATTAACTTGGAGAGAGAAAATTATAGGAAAGTAAATAAGGGTAATCTAGGAAAGTAAATCATTTTTTTTACAAATTTATTACTAGTAACTACTTTTCTTAATCTAAGAGAATTAGTTATTTATGACTTATAATAGGGAACAGAGGGAGTAATATTTAATATATATAAATACATATGAATTAATTGCTAACCAATAAATAAATATTTAAAAGTATTATTCAAAATTAATAAGTAATATTAAATATTAACATCATCAGTAACTAATCTTAATATTTAATGTTGCTCTTATATATAAAATTGTATTTAAAGGCTTAAATTAGTAGTTCATAGTATCATGTGCGAACTTTAATTGCACGACATAGACGATAAAAGAGGAGTTACCCTTTTATGAACGAGATGGAGAGAAAACAAAACTAATTCAGAAAGATTATCCAAATTGACTTGTTTTACTGTTTTGTTCTCTGTCGTTTTCCTTGTCTTAAAAGGGCGAATCATCTATCTCCTCTATGCTCTGCAATCAAGTCCAAACTTGAGTCCACCATTTCAATGCATGTTGCTCTTAGAATGAATATGTTTATATTGTTTATTGGTAGAGATATTGAGTAGTTTGATACATTGTTTGAGTCACTTTCATAATCATCTAAATTTATAGAGACTTCATTTTGCTTTCGTAATTTAAAGGCTTAATTGCACATTTGGTCCCTGATCTTTCACGTTTGTGCAAATTGGTTCCCCTATGTTTAAAACGAGCGAATGTTGTCCCTCATGTCTCAAGATGTGAAAATTAGGTCTGTATGTTAAGTCACCGTCTTGGACAAACGTGAAAGATCAGGGACCAAATGTGCAATTAAGCCTTTTCTTTTTTCCCTTCGGAACTGGAGTTTTCTTTAACATCTTGAAGGTAGAGAATGAGAAAAGAGGAGGATCAAAGGAAAAATTACACTATTTCACAACTAAGTTCTGTGTCTGTTGTCTCTGGAGGGTGACTCTTTTTCTTCAAACGAAATTGATTGAGAAAAACGAAATTCACGTTACTAAATTAAGATAGTTGTTTATCAATTTAATTTATAAGTAATGTTGACAACTCGGTTCAGAAAATCTCTTAAATTTGCATGAAAAAAACCCAAACAATAAGTCAATAATTTAACTCAAGATGTACCACTAATTAAAGGTACTATAAAAACCCTTAGTTGCAAAACTACACATATAAAACACTAAATAACTCAAATCTGACTTTCTGGTGAGCTTCAACCAACAAATACAATAGAGAATAGGGTATGGTGTGACTTAGCTTTATTGATATATTAACAGAAAGTTTTCAATCCTTGGTTATGATTCCCATATGAATTTAACCATAGCATCAAATTGGATCATTGCATCCCTTAGAAGAAGATTGCTTGGAACCAAATCGACCCCCTTTCTCAAGGTACTGTTAATGGTATTCTTCTGCCCTGTAGAACTTCTTGGCAGGAAGAATCTCTGTGACAATCTTCCTGTTCAACTTCTTCTGTTGTTGCTCCAGAGATTCTTGGGCTTCTTTCTCTTGCTCAGGTGTGTAATAGTATATTCCAGACCTGTATTGAGTTCCCACATCATTCCCCTGTCACATAGAAAGATCAAACTGTAACTTAGTGCTCAAGCCACAGATGCCAGAGCCATTGCAGCAGCTTAGAAACATCCCACACGGACGAAATTAGAAGAAAAAAAAGGATAAGGGAGGCAAAAACTTAAACATATATTAAGCAAAATTAACAATGAATAATTAAGTAATGGAGTATAAGAATTTTATGAGAGCGGGGGGGGGGGAGTGAATACAACATTTGATTACTAGTTTGTCAAGATTTTTTTTCTCTTTGGATGGCGACCGCCCCATTTTCATAGACGTAGTTCTGTCCCTGATCACAAAATGCACGGTGAAAGGGGTAACTGCCTAGAAACTAGTTATGAAAGAAACATACATCAAGAGATTCCACAGCAATTTAATTTGACCCTATTCATCCGAGAACATATTGAAAGTTTGAAATAGAACTTACAAAAAAGAAAACATCACTGGATGCCCAACATAAATGTATTCTGAAGTTGGTAACCCAAAGAACCAATAAAAAACATAGCAAGATGAATAACTATTCCATGGATAGTTCTAAAGAAACCTGAAACCCTGAGAAACCAAAACTATTTACAATGATAATCCACAAGTCTAAGCATATAATTCAGATCAGAAAATGTCTGGACATCATCATGATCAATTCAATCAAATATGATAAGGCTTCTGGCAGAAATGACAAACTTTATATGTACCTGCTGGTTCAGTGTTAGGAACCCAGATTCCTAACAGTGGACCTTGAAAATAAATGCAAGAAATAGAATGAACAGATTGTTTATTTGATGGGCAAATGGAAATACAGAGAGGGAATGGTATCCCAAATCTGACACAGAGCCTAGCTCCTATAGGAAGCTTAGAGCTTCCTACTCATCTCTACAACTCAATGATCCAAAGATGACCTCTCAACCTCTCCATTCCCTTCTTATATGATGGCCTATTACAATCATATTCCTCTCTCTATTCTGTTAGGTAGTTGCTAGTAATCCCCACTTTGCCCCTTCTAGAATACACTATTTATATTCCTTGGTTGAATGATGGATCAAAGGCTCATAAGTGACATTTGGGCCTGCTTGGAAATCTCAGGGTCTAACAATACCACCTGCTGGAAGATCAACCTTGTCCTCAAGGTTGAAAACAGGGAATTGGCTTCTGATGTTAAGAGTGTCCTTCCATGTTGGTTCATCCGCAGGTTTGCCTTGCCATTGGATCCAGACCTGAGGAAGTGTAGATCCCTGTCTGGTAGTGAAGCGACTAGTAATTACTGAAAATGGATGCACACTAGCCACTTCTACTCCTGTCAAGTGATCTAGAAGTTGTAGTTCCACAGAATTGTTTCCAACTGCTTCTTTAAGCAATGAGGCATGGAAAACAGGGTGCACGCGACCTCCTTCAGGTAATTGTAATCTATTAGCCACCGCGCCAATCCTTGCAATTATAGGATAAGGGCCATAGTAGGGAGCAGTCAGCTGGGGACAATCACGGGTCACAACTGAATTTTCTCTAAGAGCCCTGAGCTTGATGAAGACCCATTCAAATCCCTCAAAAACAAAAACAGAATAGAAAGATAGTTGGCACACAACTCTCATTTCAGTCACCTCATCAGAATACCAGCCACTGCAATGAACAATTCTGCCACAAAAACACAAGTGATCAACACAGCTTCTACCCGGATCCCATAGTTGCAACCGAAAATAGTACCATATGCATAAAGTGTTGGGCCAATTACAATTGATGAACAGTGGTTGACACAGCAGTGAAACACCATCTACAAAAATAAGCCTCTGCAGTAGCCAGCTAGTGCAATCCTCAACAGCTAGGCTCAGCACTCTGATATTTCCCAAGCCATTGTCTCTTCCACTTCCCACCTTACCTTGGACAAACTCAAGAACTGTATTGTGGTCATCAACTTGATACCACCCCTTTTGCTCATGTCTTGACCCCGAAGCATTGAGCTCTTCACTTGGAGAATCCACACTTTGAAACCCAACAATCAATTCAACAGAGGCATTTAACCAGTATGTCCCCGAACTTGATTGACCCTGTGATAGAGATGGTGGAACCCAATGACTCCCACCCCGATCCCCCTTCTTTTTTTTATTGCCCAGAATTGAAAACATCATCACAAATGCAGTAAAAACTTGTAAATCACCTGAGTTGTTTTTCCACATCCTTTGCAATTTTATTTGTGACTCTGGAACATGTAATCTGACTCCATATTGACCCTTGTAAATGGATAATTTGGGTTTAAACCCAAAAACTGAAATGCCCCACTCTCCTGCAGTTTGTTCGCTGGTTCTGTCCCTTTCAATACCGTGGTGGCTTGCCTGTTTAGCTACATGTGCAGCACGACCTCCGTGACGGTGCCGCAATAGGGAGGAGGTTTTGATGGGGGTCTTTTGGTCGACCCACATGTCGATAAACACTCCTGAGTTGAGCACCACATGCCCTCAGTGAATCCGTTACCATTCTTCTCTGTTGTGTCCCCAGAATTCTGCAATTCCTTCCCTTTTTGGAAACGCGTCGATCTCTGTATTTGAGGTGATAGACTTGTCTTCATCTCCATGTGTGACCCGTGTTTGCATTCCTGGTTATAACATTGTACCACTTCTGTCTTTTGGGCCCAATCGTTTGTTTGGTCCAATTCCAACCATTTGAGGCTTGGGAGACTTGGGCTTGAACCATTTGTTGTGTCAACCCAATTCAGTCCCTTACCCATTCTTCCTCTGTGCCCACGATCTATTTCCTCACAACTCGACAGAACAAGCGGTGCCAAGAAACCCCCATCACGCCACAACTCCGGCGGCCTCGCCGGTGGCGGGGGTGGCTGTACTGCTTACTTCCAACAACTCCGGGGAAAACAATTCTCTCCCTCCCACTTTATAAGTTCAAGCGTACTACCTGAAGGGTTTGGTGGCTTCGCCGGCGGACGGGTCATCCCGGCTTCCTCTTCCGCTTGCTTCTCCGGCGTTCCTTCTTCCTCCTGCTTCGCCGGAGTGGAGAGTTTCAACATTAGAGCTTGGCCTCCGGGATGGCTTGCTTTTCCTTCAAGGTCGTCGGTCCCTTCTCTGTTTCCAGATCGCGACTCTGAATCGCCACCACCTTCTTCCTAGTTTGCTCTGGGGTCTTCTCTCCTGATTGTTCAGGTCCTCCATTTCGGTTCCCTTCTTCATCAGCGGGGATCCTCTTTCCCATGGCTCGTTCCATCATCAGAACCAAGGATGTAAGCAGATCCTTCACCGGCGTTTCTTTCACTGCTCCACCAGAACCGCCTTCATCAACCATCGTCTTTCCCAAGGTTCGCTCAAGCATTGCAAGCAAACTCGCATGAGTTTCCTTCATAGTGGCCTGCACATCAGCAAGAGTAGCGCGAAACTCTGAGATCGTGGTTTTCAGCGCATCAACCCTGGCTTCCATTTGTTTCTCCTTCTCTGGTGGCTTGCACTGGCTCTCCTTCGATAATCCGGCAGGTCGGACCATTTTGTTAGGAACCCAGATTCCTAACAGTGGACCTTGAAAATAAATGCAAGAAATAGAATGAACAGATTGTTTATTTGATGGGCAAATGGAAATACAGAGAGGGAATGGTATCCCAAATCTGACACAGAGCCTAGCTCCTATAGGAAGCTTAGAGCTTCCTACTCATCTCTACAACTCAATGATCCAAAGATGACCTCTCAACCTCTCCATTCCCTTCTTATATGATGGCCTATTACAATCATATTCCTCTCTCTATTCTGTTAGGTAGTTGCTAGTAATCCCCACTTTGCCCCTTCTAGAATACACTATTTATATTCCTTGGTTGAATGATGGATCAAAGGCTCATAAGTGACATTTGGGCCTGCTTGGAAATCTCAGGGTCTAACAATACCACCTGCTGGAAGATCAACCTTGTCCTCAAGGTTGAAAACAGGGAATTGGCTTCTGATGTTAAGAGTGTCCTTCCATGTTGGTTCATCCGCAGGTTTGCCTTGCCATTGGATCCAGACCTGAGGAAGTGTAGATCCCTGTCTGGTAGTGAAGCGACTAGTAATTACTGAAAATGGATGCACACTAGCCACTTCTTCTCCTGTCAAGTGATCTAGAAGTTGTAGATCCTCAGAATTGTTTCCAACTGCTTCTTTAAGCAATGAGGCATGGAAAACAGGGTGCACGCGGCCTCCTTCAGGTAATTGTAATCTATTAGCCACCGCGCCAATCCTTGCAATTATAGGATAAGGGCCATAGTAGGGAGCAGTCAGCTGGGGACAATCACGGGTCACAACTGAATTTTCTCTAAGAGCCCTGAGCTTGATGAAGACCCATTCAAATCCCTCAAAAACAAAAACAGAATAGAAAGATAGTTGGCACACAACTCTCATTTCAGTCACCTCATCAGAATACCAGCCACTGCAATGAACAATTCTGCCACAAAAACACAAGTGATCAACACAGCTTCTACCCGGATCCCATAGTTGCAACCGAAAATAGTACCATATGCATAAAGTGTTGGGCCAATTACAATTGATGAACAGTGGTTGACACAGCAGTGAAACACCATCTACAAAAATAAGCCTCTGCAGTAGCCAGCTAGTGCAATCCTCAACAGCTAGGCTCAGCACTCTGATATTTCCCAAGCCATTGTCTCTTCCACTTCCCACCTTACCTTGGTCAAACTCAAGAACTGTATTGTGGTCATCAACTTGATACCACCCCTTTTGCTCATGTCTTGACCCCGAAGCATTGAGCTCTTCACTTGGAGAATCCACAGCTCTTCACTTGGAGAATCCACACTTTGAAACCCAACAATCAATTCAACAGAGGCATTTAACCAGTATGTCCCCGAACTTGATTGACCCTGTGATAGAGATGGTGGAACCCAATGACTCCCACCCCGATCCCCCTTCTTTTTTTTATTGCCCAGAATTGAAAACATCATCACAAATGCAGTAAAAACTTGTAAATCACCTGAGTTGTTTTTCCACATCCTTTGCAATTTTATTTGTGACTCTGGAACATGTAATCTGACTCCATATTGACCCTTGTAAATGGATAATTGGGTTTAAACCCAAAAACTGAAATGCCCCACTCTCCTGCAGTTTGTTCGCTGGTTCTGTCCCTTTCAATACCGTGGTGGCTTGCCTGTTTAGCTACATGTGCAGCACGACCTCCGTGACGGTGCCGCAATAGGGAGAAGGTTTTGATGGGGGTCTTTTGGTCGACCCACATGTCGATAAACACTCCTGAGTTGAGCACCACATGCCCTCAGTGAATCCGTTACCATTCTTCTCTGTTGTGTCCCCAGAATTCTGCAATTCCTTCCCTTTTTGGAAACGCGTCGATCTCTGTATTTGAGGTGATAGACTTGTCTTCATCTCCATGTGTGACCCGTGTTTGCATTCCTGGTTATAACATTGTACCACTTCTGTCTTTTGGGCCCAATCGTTTGTTTGGTCCAATTCCAACCATTTGAGGCTTGGGAGACTTGGGCTTGAACCATTTGTTGTGTCAACCCAATTCAGTCCCTTACCCATTCTTCCTCTGTGCCCACGATCTATTTCCTCACAACTCGACAGAACAAGCGGTGCCAAGAAACCCCCATCACGCCACAACTCCGGCGGCCTCGCCGGTGGCGGGGGTGGCTGTACTGCTTACTTCCAACAACTCCGGGGAAAACAATTCTCTCCCTCCCACTTTATAAGTTCAAGCGTACTACCTGAAGGGTTTGGTGGCTTCGCCGGCGGACGGGTCATCCCGGCTTCCTCTTCCGCTTGCTTCTCCGGCGTTCCTTCTTCCTCCTGCTTCGCCGGAGTGGAGAGTTTCAACATTAGAGCTTGGCCTCCGGGATGGCTTGCTTTTCCTTCAAGGTCGTCGGTCCCTTCTCTGTTTCCAGATCGCGACTCTGAATCGCCACCACCTTCTTCCTAGTTTGCTCTGGGGTCTTCTCTCCTGATTGTTCAGGTCCTCCATTTCGGTTCCCTTCTTCATCAGCGGGGATCCTCTTTCCCATGGCTCGTTCCATCATCAGAACCAAGGATGAAAGCAGATCCTTCACCGGCGTTTCTTTCACTGCTCCACCAGAACCGCCTTCATCAACCATCGTCTTTCCCAAGGTTCGCTCAAGCATTGCAAGCAAACTCGCATGAGTTTCCTTCATAGTGGCCTGCACATCAGCAAGAGTAGCGCGAAACTCTGAGATCGTGGTTTTCAGCGCATCAACCCTGGCTTCCATTTGTTTCTCCTTCTCTGGTGGCTTGCACTGGCTCTCCTTCGATAATCCGGCAGGTCGGACCATTTTGTTAGGAACCCAGATTCCTAACAGTGGACCTTGAAAATAAATGCAAGAAATAGAATGAACAGATTGTTTATTTGATGGGCAAATGGAAATACAGAGAGGGAATGGTATCCCAAATCTGACACAGAGCCTAGCTCCTATAGGAAGCTTAGAGCTTCCTACTCATCTCTACAACTCAATGATCCAAAGATGACCTCTCAACCTCTCCATTCCCTTCTTATATGATGGCCTATTACAATCATATTCCTCTCTCTATTCTGTTAGGTAGTTGCTAGTAATCCCCACTTTGCCCCTTCTAGAATACACTATCCATATTCCTTGGTTGAATGATGGATCAAAGGCTCATAAGTGACATTTGGGCCTGCTTGGAAATCCCAGGGTCTAACATTCAGCGAGGTAGGATTATGTCTAGCCCATAACACATCAAGCAGAGTCTCATAGCCACATTCTTCGGGATCATATTGGACCCTAACAACCTCTGAGTGGTTTGTAGTCCCAGAACACACATCCTCATATCTTGGATTATGCAAGAGGCCCTGGCTATAACCAACCTCTGTCTTGGTCACCCCAGATACCCTCTGAAAGACCAGCTCAACACCCTAGAAGCAACCAGCACCAAACTGGGCAAACTGTTGACCGGCTGCTGGCATGTCGTCGTCTGGTCCCTGAGCAATGGATGAATCCATATTCTCTCCGGCTCTTGGAAACTTCAATTACTACAACTCTGGTAGAGAAAAGTGACAATGAAACCAATTTGAAGTCTTAAAGTTAAAACAACTAAGTACATATAAAAGAAAGTTGGAAGTGTTTATAAGTGATAAATTGAATGATTAATCATTGATCCACTAAAGATTGCAAGGTAGCATAAACTAGTATCTCAGAGCAGTAATTTGAAACTCCTAATCCAGTAACAAAATTGTATATGTACTGTAAAGTGCATGCTGTTAAAGTTACATACAACTATTATCACTAACTACTGTTACATTAATCTAAAGCTTGAGGATACCAAACATTTATGAATAAAAATATTAATAAATTATGCTTTTATGTATGTGTGTGTGAGAATTAGTATGTTTTTTACATCACAGAACATACTCAAATGAGAGCCTTTTGTACATGAACATCACTTATTACTGGTTTGATTATAAGGACTCAGTAGGTTAAATATGTAATACAACTGGACTGAAATTGAATCAAACAAAACAGCAAAATGAAAAGAAAAAAAAAATTACAGATTATTCAAATTAATAAAAAATGAACAAATTATTCAAATCAATCTCCATAAAAATACAGAAAATAAATTAACGAATGAAAAAAGAAAAGAAAAAAAATCCCCACCCCTAAACAAACCCCTTTTCCTTGTCTTGTAGCAGATGCAAGGTGAAAACTACAAATTGAAAAAAGAGAGAGAAGAATATGAACGAGACTTACCAAGTGGAAGAGGAAAAACGGGAAAGATTGAATGGTCAATGATGGTTATGGATGAGGAAGAAAGTGAGGGATTGGGTTTGGGATTGGGTAACAGAAAAGGCTTTTCGCCACGGTTCCGCACGCCCTTTCGCCACGGTTTAACCGTGGCGATAGCTTGCGTGGCAATTGCTCAATTGCCACGGTTCAAGGGAGAACCGTGGCAATTGATTAGCCTATTACCACAGGTCGTAAATGGTAACCGTGGCAATAGAGGCCAGAAATTGCCACGGTTACGTCGTAACCGTGGCAATAGAGTCCAAATATTGCTACGGTCATGTGCGTAACCGTGGCAATAGAGTGTGGCAATATGTGGCCTCTATTGCCACGGTTATAAAACAGTGGGAATATGTAGTCCATGCAAAAAAAGTCCAAGCTCCACAAAGACAAAGAGGATATATATTACACATGAGTATGTATAATAGATAAAGTCCAGTCTGCATCAACAATAAGTCCCCTTGTCATATTAGTTACCTGCAATTCAGAATGCAAATAACAGTCCCTAGAAGCAGTTTAAATAGCTCAATTTCAACAGCTTTGTCATCACACATAATTAAATCACACAATTTCAATTCAAAATAATTATTTCTCTTTAACAGTTAGATAACAATGCAAGTCTTTGTATCTAAAGAAAAGATGAAAGAATACTATTGTATTTAAAAAGCAAGTTTCATGATCTTTTGGCATCAAGGATTATGTATATGGGAAACAGAACATCCAAATTCCACAGAATTATGAAACCAAAGAATTATGAAAGTAATTGATAAATGAAGTGATAATAAAGGTTTACAAAGAATCTGATGGATCACTCATGCTTTGGAGACTAACACCTAGAAGATGCCCAAACCTGCCACACAAGTCAATCCAAATATAAAGTTTGGCCACTATATGCTCATATTAAACCCAAAAAACGACACTAAAAAACTGCCAAACCAGAATATCAGATGTAACATTATCCTATCAAAAAAAATTAGATGTAACATTACAACTACTACCTCAATGTTTAGTTGTTACTGAGGAATTAACACGACTCAGACGTTTCTGTCTATATCTCCATGCAACTTGAATGCGGTTTGCGGCAAGGGATCTCCAATAAGGCGATTCATACCTAAAACAACACAATTATCAAATGAACATGTCAGCCATGAATATCAAAACATAAATTAAGCTTTCGATGCGTGAAAAATCACAATCTTAATAGATATTAGTGGTTAAATATATCAATAATGATAACAATAGCACAAACTCTTCACTGAATCCAAGGTGAACTCATCACAGAACATTCAAAGAAAGTTATAGCTGGACCAAAATGTTACCATCTGTGAAGAATTTATGAATATAAAAAGTGTGCAGGTATTATTGCTGGTTTGCTTATTTTCATTTTTATTTATGCTGAACCCTAAATACTGATAGTAGATATAAAGAAATTACCTTAAAGCTCCTTGGACCTGAGGGCGCCGCAAGAATCTTGTGAAAAGTATCGTGACTTCTTCAAGGTCGGCGGCAGAGAGTGAAAATGCCTCCACATTTGTCAAGCACTT
The DNA here is from genome assembly GCF_012489685.1 of Lotus japonicus. Lineage (NCBI taxonomy): Eukaryota > Viridiplantae > Streptophyta > Magnoliopsida > Fabales > Fabaceae > Lotus > Lotus japonicus. The sequence goes on from NC_080046.1 coordinate 45,237,710, forward strand.
TACTGTCCTGTTGCTAACCAACCTCTGTCCAGGAAGCCTTACTTTTCTACCATCTGCACCAGATATTGAATCAATGAACCATGCTGTTGCTTATTTTGCAGTGGCCAAGTTGCTGACTATTGCAATTTTAAAAATATGTTAGAAACAAGCATCCTGTCATTGAATCAAGTATTGTTATACCTGAGCTTACAGAAGAATGTTCAAGATACCATGTCATAAGTTCTTCACCACAAGCGTCCCCTTCAGATAATGGCATTCTAGTTCCATACTCTGGCAAAATGATTTTCCTTCAAAATGATTTTTACATTTAAACTTCTACTCAATCTAACAGGTTACAAGTAGAGACCTAAAGAAAACCAAATCTTAAGTGAACCATGGTGACTGAGATTCTGAAGCTTATCTAGCATCTAAACCACATGATTATAATCTACTTAAGGCGTAAGCATGACAAATTGTTGTAATTATAATTAGTCATTTAGTGCAAATGTTATGATCATACTTCCTTAACAAATCTGAAGAGATGGCGTCTAATGTCTCTCTGCAGATCTTCTGGTAGATTCTCCATAACCATTTCTTCATTCACCCCCCTTGTTGCAGCCCAATTATACCGTTCAGCCTGTCTTACTCTCCTGCATTGAGACATATTATCTATTACTTGTACACAATGTATGATCCATAATTTGATGTGATACAATGACTAAAGAAATGACATAATATACAGTGCAGACTGTTTCCTTAGCTTTGAGGCCTACAGACATGCTATATAGGAAAAGAGTAGTTCCTCATATATGGAGACTAGATTAAAGAATCTACAATTTAAAAAATGCATCGTATACTATGATATTAATGACATGAGTATATGACACGAATTAAAAAATGCACCGTATATGTCACACAAGTTAAAATTTTAATGGGACACTAGAGTGCCTTGCAGAAGCTACCACGTGGTAGAATTTATAAACGTTTTCCTTTTATGTAATATCACTTGTTGTATATATCACTCCCATTATTAGAGATAGAGAAGATATGCTGAAATATCATTTCACATATTTTGCAAGATTATGCATACCACGAATCAACAGAGTAGTTAATTATATTTAATAAATACACAAAAACCAGAACATATTTGGGGACAGATACAAAAAGAAATTCCAAATCATCCTATGCCTCTTTAAAATCTGAAATAAGTCTTCAGAAGCTGCTAATTTAGTTAGCCAAGTCATGCAAAACAGAACGTGTGTCTCGGATCAGTAAATTGCCCATGCACAAGAGAACTATGTATAATGTCAATAAACAGAGTTCTGGAGAGGGTGGGGAGTTGACAACCAATGACTTGAATCAAGCAGTTGACATGCTTTTTTGACTGTGGATATGAGTCATGAGAAGAATGGGAAAATTTTATACCTTCTCAGGTCTACTGGTAAGCGCCGATGGCTCATCCATTGCTCAACATCACGACCTCTAAGTTGCATTTCCAGCTTCCTGTAAAAGGGATAAGAATTAAAAATATCAAGCATATTGCACCAATAAACACATCAGAACTTGACCATCAAAGTTTAATTAAAAAAACTTCCAGCATTAGGTTAAGTTCTACCTCCGCCCAAGAGCCTGTAGAAAATTCTGTATGTTTCCAATGAGAATTGCAAAAAGCAAGAGTCCCAATCCCATGATGGACATAGTAAAAAGGACTTCCCACACAAAATAGCTAGGCACTTGATTACCAGCTATAGTACTGATTTGCTGCATAAGGTTAAGATAGTTTTCCATATTGATAAATTTACACAAGTAGCACTTGAAAATACCTCAGACGTGTTATCTCTGAGCTAGTAATCAAGACATTGAATCATGTTTGAGTTCCAGAAGACAGAGTTCATTGTCTTCTTTCTAAGATCATTTCCTTGACTGTCCACAAACTAACTAACAAATCAGTACTACTAACAGCAAACAATAAGGTAATTAAAAATGACTCAATGTCAAACCATTTGAGCATCTCCAATATATTGACCTGAAACCAGTAATATTAAATTATTAACTTTGCTTACACAAAGAAAATTACAAATTACAAACACACCCACATTGAAAAATGGCTTTTTTAAGCTAGAAAATGGCTTTCTTATCATAAACACAAACATCCCACCAACTAGTTTACAGCTGTAACAATTCACAAGATAACAGGATTAGAACCAAACCATGAATAATGAAAGCAGTAGCTCACATAATCAGGGACTCAGTATTGAAGGGAAAAATGGAGAAAAACCATAATTGGATGAGAAAAGGGGGGAATTGAGTACCTGAAAAAATCTTCCAGTGAGGTTCATCAGAGCATTGGGGGCATGATCTTCCTCTTTTTACTGAACATATACATTTCCAACCTGAGGAAAAAGCAACAAACATCACAAAAATTAGGGTTACATCAGCCAAATTGTCACAAATATTCAAGCTCTAGATCTGGCCATACTTGCTGAGCTCCTGAAAGAGATCTTCATAGAAATTGTTGAAGTGGTCCTGGAGCTTGTCGGGGTCGAGATGCTGAGGCTGGTGCTGAGGGTTGACTGAGAACAGCAAGCAATGATACGTAGTGCTTGGAGTTTAACAAGGAAAGTGTTACATGAAGCATCAATCGGTGAAGAACTATGGATCGGCAGCGGATGGTATCAGAGCCCGGGAGCGATGGAACTTGAAGGAGAGGGACACGAGCGGCGCCGGTGGAATGGGCGGCACCGAGCAGGAGAAGGAGAGGGAGAGGGACGCGTGCGAACGAGAGGGAGCAGGAGAGAGAGGAGAGGGAACAGAGAGAAAGGTTAGGGTTTTTCTTTTCAGAAAAAATTGGAGAGTGGGAGGAAAAAACGAGAGTACTGGGGTAAGGGGAAATCTATTGCCACGGTTCCTAAAAAAAAATAATAAAATATTATCCTCTTTTGCCACGGTTCCGTTAATAACCGTGGCAACTGACCTTTTGCCACGGTTCCGCCTATAACCGTGGCAATTGAGACGTGGCAAAAGGTCATTTCTGTAGTAGTGAGTGATAGCAGCAAAATGCCATAGTGAATGTTGTTGTTGGCGAATGATGTGGCTTTCTTAATCGGTTAATAGCATCTCTAATGCAAAATTTCTAGTTGAGTTGTTTAAATACTGTTATGGTATTGTTAAGCTAAAAACTACGAGGACTACGACTCTCGACATCATGGTGCAAAGGTGGGTTCTCGACAGCAAGGGCTATGGCGAAACCGGCAACTCAGCATACGGTGCCCCTCAAAGTCAAGTTAGTAAGAGTTATATCTCGACAAACTCAGCAGATGAAGAAATCTCGATCATCTTAATGGAAGAGGCAGTTACCGAGTAACAAGTAACTACAAGCACGTGCATATACCCACGATGCCACGAATAGCAACGGTTGCCCACGACTCAGAACCACCCACGTGGCAATAGAGTCACGTGCTCGAAGACCAGTGGCTAAACGTGGGGCATGGCGCCAAAATTCAAAACCCACGAAGCCATCATGCACCCAAGAAAAACCGCCAAGAACGTGGGCAAGGACAGCACTATAAATAGAAGAAGCAGCAGCAGAAAGAGAGGTTCCCAACTCAAAACTCCGAAAGTTCACCAAAAAGCTCTAAACGTCCGCATCAATGAGACTCAGAGAGCAAAACGTGATGATGGAGGAGTATGTTGCAGAACCAACGCTTTAGTTTTCTTGCATTTAAGTTTGTTAATTCCCCTGTTCTTCTACGCATTTCCCTGTCGAGATCTTCATCTTTTTGTAGTTTTTATGTTATTTTGATGTATGTGATTTCTTTGTAATTGACCCGTGTGTAATGAAATTCAGTTCTGTTTAAACCAACTTGGTGTTGTCGAAAAAGCACTCACACACACAACACTTTGGCAAAGCGTTTTCTCAAAAGGACCCCGAATCTAAACTTCCTTTAGTCGAACTAAGAGGATATTTGTTTACCAAAAAACCACGTAAACAAATTGGCACGCCCAGTGGGATCGTTTTTGTGAAAACTAAGTTTTACAGAAGCGTTTCGTGTGTTTTGTTTGCTGCATGCTATTTGGTATTTGTTACTTGCCTTGATTGTGATTTATATGCACCTGAGAAGTGGTAAGACTATAAGTATGGCGAGCAATCGAGGAAGAACCTCTCCTCAAGGGTCTAACGTGGGTAATCAGAGCAGCCCTGGGGGAAGTAGTGGTAACAATAATGAAGAAGTGTCTACTGGAATGGGGCATGGCACCACTATGCCAACCCAGAATGTAGCAATTTCTGCAGTTGCAGAAATGCCTGTATCTACATCAGTGCAGACACAAATTGTTCCAACAGTTACGAGGGAAAACATGCCTTATGGTATGCCTACGTCCATGATGCAAGGCATACAAGGCACGTATTCGACGTTCCCTGAAAATGTTCCCCCATTCAGCATACCCCCTTTTGGGGCAAATGGAACAATGCTAAATTTGGGGAGTCGCGTTAGCCCTCCTATTCCTGGATCCAGTTCACAAGTTTATTTATCTACAGGTATGAATACTGGTTCACTTCAAGCCATTAGGCAACAGGTAGATGACAGTAACCATGAAATGGTTAACATGTTATCTCGACAGATAGGTGAGCTAATCAACCCTGTGCTCCAAAATAATAATGCCAATAATCAGCATTTGGCACGACAGATGGATCGTTTGGCGACAGCCCTGGGGGCACCAGTCGAAATCCAACCGGCACCAGGGATTAACCAAATCCCGTTGCCTAACCATGTCCCTGCCCCTGTGCGCTACCAGGCGCCGCAACGCCAAGAGATGAGGGCAAACCCTTTGTACGAGGCAGTGCAGCCGCCATTGCAAAATGTATATATGGTAAACAGGGAAGAAGACGCTGATGGTGTGCTAGAAAGAATTCGACACCAGAACGCTGGGGGGCAACAAAATGTTGCTGCTGTGGTAGAGCAATTGTTGAACCAACATGGTTTCAACGTGGGTTTCGCGAATAGACCCTATTTTGTGTCAGCCTTTACAGAGGAGGTTCTCGAATCAGAACTTCCTCGAGGCTGGAAGGTCCCCAAATTCACTAAGTTCTCGGGGGATTCAGGAGAATCCACTGTAGAACACATAGCCAGGTACCAAATCGAAGCAGGAGACCTAGCCATCAATGAGAATTTAAAAATGAAGTACTTCCCGAGTTCGTTAACCAAAAATGCATTTACCTGGTTCACCACCCTCGCTCCTAGGTCAGTCCATACATGGGCCCAATTGGAAAGGATTTTCCATGAGCAGTTCTTTAGGGGAGAGTGCAAGGTGAGTTTGAAAGATTTGGCTAGTGTTAAAAGAAAGCCAGCAGAGTCAATTGATGATTACCTAAACAGGTTTATGATGCTTAAATCTCGATGTTTCACCCATGTCCCTGAACACGAGCTAGTTGTCTTAGCCGCTGGTGGTCTAGAGTATTCCATTAGAAAGAAAATCGACACTCAGTATATTCGCGATATGTCTTTACTCGGAGATAGAGTGAGGCACATCGAATTGCTAAAGGCCGAAAAGTCTGAGGAAAGGGCCAAGACTACTAAGTGGCCAAAGAAGGAGAAGGTAGCGTACATAGATGCGGATCCAGTATGTCAAAGTCCATGTGTCTATCGAGAAGTTCCTGAAGACGTCGAATTAAATGATGTCAATCTGGCTGAACTTCAGCCAGGGGATCCTTATGTTTGTAAAGCATTGAAACCACGTGAAAACAAACTTGGGGAGCAAAACCCCAAGAACACGATTCCTGCTGTGAAAACTTATACTTTTGATGTGACCAAATGTGATGCAATTTATGATATACTTGTGTCTGATGGTTTGCTTGTGGTCCCTAAAGACCAAAAACTTCCTTCTCCTGAACAAAGGAAAGGGAAGAAATATTGTAAATATCACAACTTTTTTGGTCATTGGACCTCACAATGTGTTCGTTTCAGGGATCTTGTGCAGGGGGCATTGGATTCGGGAAGGCTCAAGTATGACGAGAAAGCCAAAAGCCAAATGAAGATTGATTCCGACCCACTGCAGGTAGCTGAAGCCAACTACGTGGAACCTTTCTACATTGGCATGGTCGACATTTCTGAGAAGCTAAATCTGGGCCTGACACTCGAGGAAGCAAAGGAGGAAAACATGGCTGTCGAAGAACCAGAGGTCGCGAAAGAGGTGAGCCTAGAGGAGGTTTACCCCAAGGCAGGAGAAACTCTTGTTGAGTTTTTGTCACGAAGCAAAGATGGCGAGAAAGAGGTCATGCTTTGTCCTCGGTGTAGTGCCGTTTTCGACAAGTCAGCAGCTAAAGCCTATCAAGATTCTGAGATGAAGAGGCATTACCAGAGCAAAATTGTAAGGCCCAAGTTTTAAAGCTTTGGATAAGTGAATAAAATAAAAGAGTTTATTTGATTAAGATAAATTTGTGAAAGAAAAAGGTTCAGGAAAAGTCCAGGAATTTATCGAAAAACCGATAGGAGTTATTGCACGATTAACCTACGCCTAATCCTAGGTCAAAGGTATTAGTGAATAGTTAATTTATACTTTAGGACGCGATGGAAACTAATTCCAAAAATCTTCAGAGAAATGTTAGAATTTCTCTTATTCGTCTATAAACAAGTATTTCGATGCGAAACCCTGGAACGTACGAACGTCAAATTCCAATTCTCGGAAGTTTGCCGAAACGGAATCCCTGATAGTTCAAAAACCCTAAAATCGACGGACGATGAAGACTTTTTCTATTCGGAGCTTCAAATGAAGATTCCACCCGCGATCGCCTACTTCTCTCGTTGTTTCTAATCTTTCTTCAGAAGGAAGTTTTCTCATCCGACATCCACTGCAAAAAGTAACTTATCGGGTAAAAAGGTTTTACACCGATTTTGCATTAGTCACCTAAAATAGAAGGAAACTTTTGTTGAGTTTTGGATTTCTGTCGTCAAAACCTATCTTAGAATTCACGGAGAACGAAGCCGGAAAAATAGGAATCACTCTTATATTTTTATTTTAACTCTATGAGTTAAACCCTCCGGTATCTAAACTAATCTGTACCGGTTTACAAAATATCTTCTCAAAATATCTCCCTAAAATATCTATTCGTTCTTATCCAGTCTTTGATAAATATCTATTCATTCTTATCCAATCTTTGATAAATATCTATTCGTTCTTATCCAATCTTTGATAAATATCTATTCGTTCTTATCCAATCTTTGATAAATATCTATTCGTTCTTATCCAATTTCTGATAAATATCTATTCAACCTTATCCGATCCTTGATAAATATCTACTCATCCTTATCTAATCTCTACAAAATATCTTTACAAAATATCTTTACCAAAATATCTTCTCAAAAATATCTATCCATCCTTATCCATCCACCAATGCATCCTTATCCAAACTTTGCAAAATATCTCCATTTCCTTCACTATATATAGGTTATAAGCTAGAAAATGAAAATTTTGCAAAACTCACCCATTTCTTTCCCCAAAACCGCGGCCAAGAGAGGAGAAGAGGAGGAAGTTGATCTTCGCGAATTCTTGCCCGTTTGCTTCACCGATCTTTGCTAATCGAAGACCTTGAGGTAGGTAAACTATATCTCTCTTCTGATCGTCGTTTCTGTCGACTTCTCCTAAGTCTTTATGTGTCCAAAGTTTTGAGGTTTTTGGAAAATTGTCCAAATAGCTTGATTTCTTTGTCTAAACATTTTCCCTACGTGCTCAGGAGCACTTCTGTCGGATTAGTTTTTTCGTAATGTCGCCGGAATTCCGCCGGAATCAATTCTACCTCAAATACCCATTTTGGGGCTGTAACACCCCGATTTCCAGGTGTCACTTTAGTAACCAAAAATAAACTTTACGCGGAAAACAGGTAATTTTTTTTTTTTTGTTTTCTTTCCTTTAAATCAAAACGATAAGGAAGTAAAGACAACACCCAACAACTAAACTAACCGATATACAAATATATACATCTGTACAGCCTCAGCTGCACTCCATGTCACGTGAAGCCGCAGTGACTCCAAAGTAGTACGCCCGCAGGCAAATATACAAACCATAACTGTGAGTAAAAGTATCAAAATACAGTTATCCAAGAGAAAGTCGGCACTAAAAAATGGCCTGAAAGGAAGACCCCTATACTCCGACAGACTCTCTGTGATCCTCCTCAAAAGAACCACACAAAAAGCCACACATCGGAACCTACCCTGTCCCAAAAAGAAACTGACGATCAGAGCTCTACACAAAAAATGTCGCTAATCCTAACCTACCCTCCCAGCTCAGCTCACCAATCATCCTCCTCCTCATCGCTGCTCGGCGAGTAGCTCTCCCCACTGCTCTCGGAATCAGAGTCGGAATCCACCGTAATCATCTCGGTGTCCAAATCCATAACCTCCCTCCTCACTGTCCTGCGCACCGCCCTAGTCGAGCCGGTCTCCACATCCACCTCTCCTGTGAGAACATCCTCCTCCTCCACCCTCATCAAGGGGTCCACACGGTAGCCGTGCGGTGAAGAGAAAGATAAGAGACGTGAGACAGATGGGACAACAGACTCCCTCCTCGGCTGTACGAGCCTAGAGGACGACGCCACGTCGGTAGAAGCGATGGCAGTAGCCGGAGGTGGCACAACAGGTATAGCAGCAGCAGCAGGCTCGATCTCCTCTGGGTCCTCCTCGACAGAAGGTGAAGTCGGAGGTGGTGCAGGTGGTGCATGTCCAGTGCCTGGTCCACAATGAACTGAGGGCGGCAAGTCAAAACTCAGCTCCATACGCCGTAGCACTCCGCTCGTCAGGCGTCCTCGCTCATCCGTCCGGTCCTCCATGACCCTTCCCCTATACGTCGCCCGGTGACCAGCCACATCGATCACCCAAGCGGTGGGGGCATCCCTATCCAGCAACTCATATCTGATCCCCCCCGAGGGAGAGACCGTCGAGAACCAGTCGGCCATCGACATCTGGCAGCAGGCCGACCGCCCAAAGACAAACATACAAACAAAGCCAAGGCGCTAGGGTCAACTCACAGCAATAAGTACATATACACACAACATGTGACAGGGTATATATATATAAGTTGTTATATAAGCATATAAGTAATCCTAGCATGTTATGGCTCTAACATTGCTTCAATAAACAAACATCACACAGTCTCAGTCAGCATGAATGTATGCGTGAAATGCACAATATGAATCCGGATTTGTGACGCGTTCCCGTTCGCCACAAGTGAAGCATTTTCACTATGGATGGACCATTCCCGTTATCCATCCTGGATGAAATCCATCCTGGATGAACCATTCCCGTTATTCATCCTTGGTAAACCATTCCCGTTATTCACCGAATGATGAACCATTCCCGTTATTCATCATTAATGCAAGGTGAACCATTCCCGTTATTCACCATGATATGCACAGGTGAACCATTCCCGTTATTCACCCGATTGAATGCAACGTGGTTAGCCAAACAACGAATCGTCCTTACCACGAAAGTGTCTAGCTCACAACCCAATCTCAACCAAACCCAATGAGTTAGTGTCGGTCAATACAACACAACTTGGAGTAAGTGTCAGTCAATACAACACAACTCCAACAAGAAAACACAAGGGTCTAGTGTCGGTCAATACAACACAGCCCAAACAACAAGAGCACTAGGTGTCGGTCAATACAACACGGCTCCACAACACTCCCCAAGAGTACTAAAGTACTCGGTGACTTCAATCATCACCATAGCTCACCTTAGTGGCTTTCCCCAATTCCGATAACTCTCCAAACCCACAACAAAGGTCGACTTTTCCCCGTCTTTCGTAAATGTTTTCCCCTTTAGTTCTCCTATAACTATTCATTTAGTAAAAACGTTTCGAATTGAATTAGTCAGGTTATGAGTTTATTTCTCAAAGTCTAAGTCTCCCAAAGTCTCTAGTTTACAAAATTCTATTCATTCTAGGTTTTCCGAAAACCAACCACCCAAAAGAAGTTTCCCGGGGAAAGTCTAAGAATTCCAACAAATACCAGCAAGTGGCTAAGTCTCAAACCCCTCGTTTGAACTTGCCTAGGGTTGCTCATCCAACCCGAAACATCAAAGATCACCAGATCAATGAATCTCCACTCCGAAGTCGCGTCAAAACGCACAATCCAACAAAGCACAACATCACAATATCAGTTCATCAACATAAACAACACCAAAGTAAAGCATAAGTCGAATTGATCGACGCCTATCATGCATTCATAGCTAATATATATGTAAGTTGCCCTAACCTCGAGCTGTTCCAGCTTCGAAATCAAGGTTGTCCTCAAACAGTTGCTCTGAATATTCCAAAGTTCCTTCAACTGAACCTCGGAGAAAAACAAAGCAGAATTCAAACAAAATCGATTAGTTCGATCGCAAAACAATACATAAACGATAGACAAAGCATCAAAGCTTCAGAATACGACAAACGGGTACGAAAGGACAAGTTTTCGAAAACGAAAAACTCCCCCCCCTAAGGAAATAACCCACGACCATAAGGAGAAAAGGGCTTCGGCTCTTTTTCTTCGATCAAATCAGTTTACAAGGTAGTTTTAGGGTAAAACTAAGGCAAAGAAACTGTCGGAACAATTTTCGGACAATCGGGTCGAAATACGACTACGCAGGGGCATTTTGGTCCAAAATAAAGGCTCAAAACTTCAAAGTTATCAGTTCTGAAAACAAATTTGACAGTAACGATCCTCATGACATCCGTGGCAACAAATCCTAAAGGCACGAAGTCAGATTATAGCTTTACGACAATAAAGTTTCGAAATGTGAGACAAAAAGAGTTTTGAGTCAATTTTTCAGATCCTGGACAAATGAATCGCAATCAGAGTTTACTGACAGAGGTTTTAGACTCAGGGGAACATAAGGAACATAACCCAAGCGAGAAAACAGAGAAATCGGACAATTTTAGAAAAAGCTCAAAACTTAGAGCACAGAAACGACTTCAGAAACTCAGCAGAAACAGAAATCAGAGGCAAGATTCATGATAGTTACCTCGATACCTAGAAGTAGGGACGAACTGCACGAAGATTGGTCAAGATTTCACGAAAATCTCTCCTCTCCCTCTCTCTCTACAATTCTCGGCCAAAATGGTGAAAATGAAGAGGATATTTGTTTTTTCGCCTATTTATAGGCGGGTGAAATCGCGGGAAAATGAAAATTTCGCGATTCCGATTTTTGCAGCACGTTCACCGTGGAATTCTAAGAGAGATTCTGGCGTCAGAATTCCAGAACTCAAAACAAATATCTAGGATTTGGGAAAAACGATATCGAAAAACTCAAAAGCGGTGTCGGTTAATCTGTCCCGAAAAACTACTTTTTGCTGTGATCGCCGAACGACAAAACTTCCTTCTGAAGAAAGATTGGAAACGTCGAAACAAGTCTGGCAACGCGGACGGAATCTTTGTTAGAAGTCCCGAATAGAAAAAGTCTTCATCCATTGCTCGAAAATAGGGTTTCGAAGCAAAGAAATTAGCGTCGGCGGACATCCGAAAAGTGAAACCTATCGTGCGTACAGTCCAGAGTTCCGAAATGAAACGCTGGTCGATGGAAAAATAAAGAGAATCTTTAAATTTTCCGAGAGTTCGAAATCTCACTTAAAACGTTGCTTTAAGAGCGAAATAGCCTAATCTGGACACGCTCGCCATAAGGCAGGTGTGCAGACGACTCGCACTAACTCCGAAAATGACTACGCAACATTCCTCAAGCAATTCCTGAACTTTCTTCTTCATTAATCTTCCTCAAATATCAAACTCCTGTCACGCTTACACTGATCCTACGCGTGAGTCAGAAACTAGCTTGTTCTGAAAATCCAGGTCTTACAGGGGCAAAGTCTCAATCTTTTAGCTTATAACTCTCGACTTGGCTTAGTGCTAGTAGGATTAGTTGTCATAAACGTCGTTGTTGACGTCTCCATCCAATTTGTTTTTCAAAAATCCAGTTTTGAAATTCTGAGTTTAAAATAATGACCAAACTACCCCTATGTCAGTTTTCGATCCGAAAATTTTTCCGAGCTTAGAACCGTCTTAGTTACGGCTTATGTTAACCTAGGAACCAAGTTTGATCGAAGAAAAATCGACCCTCCCAATTAGGAAAAGTGGCCGAGAGCTATACCAAGGGGGGGAGGAAATCCGACTTTTTCGAAAACTTGTCCTAACGCGTTAGATTGTCGTACCACGGAGTTGTAGTGTTCCGTGTGACCCTAGGACTTATTGTTTGCTGAGTTTCTGACTCATTGTGATTGATTTCTGTGAAATTGCTTTAAGGTTCGTTTGAGGAATTCGGAGGACTTGAGGAGGAAGATCGTGAAGGAAAGACCAAGGAGCGAGCTGGAAAACCAACAGGTGAGGGCTACTCTCTGAATTACTAGCTAATGCTTTAGGTGTCGACGAATTCGACTTGATTTATGTGTTATGCACTTAATTGCTAATTGCCTGAAATGATTTCTGAGGCTTCGGCCGATCTTGTTGAGTACTTGATGCCATGATATTGTGTGCTAAATGATTCACATGTTATGTGCTAAATGGTTAATCTAGGATGTGTTGGAATATGCTGTTTATGTTTATTGATTGAGCTAATTTATTTATGTTACTCCACTTATATCTGTTATGCTTCAGAGTGAGGATAACGGGCATGTCATGCCGATTTTATTTTGAGATTTTGGGAAAGTTTGATGGGACGGACCGAGGTTCGTACCCTATTATTGTTTTATGGATCGAGACCTTCTCAAAGGAAAATTGAGTTTGAAAATGTTATTGGAAAAACCCCATTTGAATTCACGTAAGAACTTGGGTTGTTCTGTCTAAGGCAAGAAGGGCTTTTAATGAGGCATTGTGCCCGGCCAGCTTACCTGGGAACTTCTCGGGCCATTACTTGGGTGATGATGGACCTTTTGCTTTGAGACCATCTCCAGGGAATCATTGGAATTATGGGATCTTTGAAACTAATAGGATTAGAGACGAAACTTAAACAATTTCATAATGAATCTCCATAATGTATTAAACAACCTCAAAACCCTTAATATAATGATAAAAGACTCAGACAATAGTTTAGGGCTTGAACATAAGTGTTTTGAAAATGAGAAGTGTCGGCAAATCCAAGATTAGGAGAAACTCATAAGTTTCCAAGTACATTCGTACTCTTTCGCTCGATGAGCAGTTTATTGTTTGGCTATCTAAAGTTTAGCCGGAGACTATAAGTTTCCAAGTACTTCGGTACCTTTTCGCTCGATGAGCAGTTTATTGATTGGCTATCTAAAGTTTAGCCGGGAACCATGAGTTCCCAAGTACATTCTTCTTCTTTTGATTAATTCATTTTGTCGCAGAATCGACATTTGCCTTAGGGTAGGCTTTTTAGAGACATTAAGTTAGTTAGAACACGTGGCGACGTGTCGAGTGAGGTCGGAGACGTTGTTTGGCTAATCACTTGCATTCATGCACTCATTTTGAGGTTAATACACGGCGGATTACCGGACCTCGGTGGATTCCAAAATGGTCATAAGACCCGGATTTCCATATTTAGGACACTACGGTGGTCCTTAGTAGCAGACGGAATGGCAGACCTACGGGTTCACTGCTGATGAATACTTGAAGTTATCATAGTTGGACAAGCTACTCAGAGTCTAATAGTGAATGGAACTTTGTTATGGATTTCGGTGATGCTTGATAGAGTTAGCAAGTGAATTTTGCTCAGTTGAATAAGAATCCTATGATTAAGATTGACTTGGGGAGTTGGAAATCATGTGTGAGTAAGGGATGTAGTAGTGATAACAGTTACGATAGTAGTTAAACCTCAGAAGGTTGGAGGATCGGATGACGAAATGACTAGTTAAGTCCCTTGAGGTATAGTTATGATTTGACCTTCTAGAGGATAAATCTCGATTGATGCGAAGCGTTAGGGATTTCAGTAAGTGTAAACTGGTTTGAGTGAGGAAGGTTTTGAGGACAAAGACGACAATAATGGATTGTTGGATATCAAGAGGATGATTAGCTTATGAGGGGTTGATAAATTTATGATTAAGGAGAATGAGTCTTGTCATGCACAAGGTAGTAAGACTCAAGTTGAGCATTCAATCCGGAACATAGAGATGTACCGAGTTTCTAATCAGTATTTTGGACGAACAAGGGCAGAGGAGCAAGTGGTTAAGGTTGTGCGATTGCACGAATGCCAACAAATATTATTTTCAACGGAGAACCGATTCAAGTGGTCGAACCGGACAACAGAGAGTTAGAGGACGATATGTCTTTCGAGACACCGCCAATTAGCATTGGTGACACCGGGATAAAACAGTTGAGAGGGAAAGAGATCGAGTTAGTGAAGGTCATTTGGAATAAAGACACTGGTGATGCGACATGGGAGCTGAAGGAGAAGATTCAAGAACAGTATCCAGAACTATTACTAACCCTTAAGTTTCGAGGGCGAAACTTTCTTTTTGGAGGGTAGTAATGTAAGGCCCGAGTTTTTAAGTTTATGATAAGTGAATAAACTTCTTATTCAAGATTAGGGTTGATGTAATGTGAAGGGAAACCTGAACGAAAGTTTATTAAATGAAATATATTTATGAAGGAGAAAGTTCAGGAAAAGTCAAAGGATTGTATCGAAGTCGATTTAAGTTATAGCACGACTAATATTCGCATTTAAAACCTAGGACAAGAACCTTAGGAAACAAAACTATGTTCCAGCTTTGGAACACTATAGGAATATAATTTCCAACAAACTTCCAGCTTTGGAACACTGTAGGAATTTAGTCCAAAAATCTTTAGAGAAATATTAGAACTTCTCTTCTTCCATATATCACAATCATTTCGAGGCGAAACTCTAGGATCTACGAACGTCCGATTCCAATCATCGGAAGTTTGCCGAAACCGAATCCCTGGTTTTTCAAAACCCTAGAATCAACCGTCAATGAAGACTTTTTCTATTCAGAGCTTCAAATGAAGATTCTACACGCGTACACCCATTTCTCTTGATGATTTCAATCTTTCTTCAGAAGGAAGTTTTCCATTCCGACATTCGATGCAAAAAGTAACTTATCGGGTAAAATAGTTTTACACCGACTTTGCATTAGTCACCTAAAATATAAGGAGACCTCATTTTAGTTTTGGAATTCTTTCGCCAAAACCTATCTTAGAATTCATGGAGAATGAAGCCGGAAAAATCAGATTCGCGAAACTTTCATTTTACCGCGTTTTGCCAACCTCTATATATAGCCAAGAAATGAGAAAATATCACAAATTTCCACCATTTCTCTCCAAAACCTGCGAATTTGCTAAGAGGAAGAAGGAAGAAGAGCTTTTGTTCATTTCTTGCTTGATCGTCGATCAATCAGTTGCTACTTCAAGGCTTCGAGGTATAGTCGCTAATCCTTACCTCTGATCGCTTTTTCCATAGCTTTTCTGTAGAGTTTTCTGAGCGGATAGTTTATGGGTTTTTGCAAAACTATCCTGAATCTTTCATTTCTGATTCTAAACCTCTTCCTTATGCGCCCAAGATCACTTCTGCCGGGTTAGATTTTCCGTTATGTCGCCGGAATTCCGCCGGAATCAATTTTAGCCTTAAATACCCATTTTTGGAGTTTTTGAGGTAAAGCTTCAACCTTTAGGCTAAAAACTATCGCCTTAGCTTAGTGTTAGTAGGATTAGTTGTCATAAACGTCGTTAGTAACGTCCCTGCAAAATTTGGTTCTTGGGATTTCAGTTTTGAAATTTCTAAGTTAAAAATCATGACCAAAATACCCCTGCGACAGTTTTTGATCCGATAATTTTTCCGAGTTCAGAATACCCTTAGTTACGGCTTATGAAAGCATAGGAACCAAGTTTGATCGAAGAAAAATCGAGCCCCACAATTAACCAAAGTGGCTGAGCCCTATTAGGGGGGAGGAGGAAAATTTCCTTTTCCGAAAACTTGTCTTTCGCGCTAGATTATCGTACCTTAGAGTATAGATTACTTCGAGTAACCTTAGTAAGTATCGATAGCTTAGTTTTCGATAGATTCTGATAGTATTTCTGTGGTTTTGCTCTAAAGGTGATTTTGAGGAATTTCCAGCGGAGCAAGGCTTTGATTGTGAAGGAGCTTTAGGAGATAACTCTGGAGAACCTACAGGTGAGGGCTTCTCACTGAATCTCTAGTTAATGCTTAGGGTCGATGTTTCGACATTGTTTACTGTTTATGCACTGGAATTGTGTGTGATTGGAAAATGTTTTCTGAGGCTTCGGCTGACAATGTAGATGATTCATCTACTGAATGTTTTTGAGATTGTCTTACATGCTATGTGCTATGTGGGTAATCTAGGATGTGTGGTGCATGCTTTATATGCTAAGTGCTAAGTGTTTATGATGCGTGTAACACCCCAATTTCTCAACTGAGGAGTCACATTAGTAACCTAACAAAGTCTAAGGACCAATCTGCAATCCCTAAAAACCAAGGGAATTTTTTTTCTGTAAAACAACTAAACACTTCGGCTAAAAGGTTGGAAACATACCATAACTTTATTTAGATAACTTGTTTCCCGATATACAGTAATAATAGTTTACAATACCATAAGTAAGGTTCAGAATAAACATGCGCACTTTAACAGTGGCGGAAGCAAGACTTTAATAACAGAGTTCTCATAAAGTAAAAGAGACTCCAACATAATCCACAAGAAGAGAAGCAAAGCTGCTTCTCATACCTCTACTCCACCGCTTACAACTCGATCTCCAACTCGAGTAGCTATGCATCGGCGGAAGGATCTCCATCGCCTAATAGCGTTAAGCGCCCAAACAACAAGTAGCAAATAGAAAGGGTTAACTCCATGCAATTACCATGTATAAAAGAGAAAAATCATGCTGTTCGAATTTAATTACCTGGCATGGTAAATAACTAGCAACATAACTCAACTCATATATCAACAACTTAAACATAAATTGGACTCAGATAATAATAACCTCAACAATGTAACATCAAATCAGATATCAATAAACCAATACGAAAATCCAACAACATAGGGTCAGGTGTTAGTTCCCTATAATGCAACTATATGCTGCTAACAAAATGGATCGATCAATATCGTCTCTCAAGACGGGACAATGATAGGACACACCTCCTCATCGCCACTTATAACGTCATACATGACGGGACAATCATAGGACACACCTCCTAATCGCCACTTAACGTCACACAAGACGGGACAATCATAGGACACACCTCCTGATCGCCACTTAGCATCTCGCAAGATGGGACAATGATAGGACACACCTCCTCATCGCCACTTGACTCAAGCCCTATATGCCAAGTCAGACAACAACAAAGCCCAACCAAGGACCAATCCAAAGTAACCACATGTTCCATCCACTAGGAAGCAGTAACGACAGAAACCAGTAAACGGCCGAAGCCTCTCAGAAAACATTTTCCGAATTCAGCATAATAATCATAATCATCTGCCAATCAATATAAACATCTTCATCTCAAACACAGGCAGTGCGATAAAAGCATGCAAGACTCAAAGACGCTCTAAAACCGAGTTACCCTTACCTTCGTGAGTAGAAGTTGGGCATGGAAATTGCGAACCTAGAACAAAGAAAACACAATCATCAACACAAGCTTCACTAGGAGCAACACGATCTACTAATACTAATCGAAATCGTAAAGAAAGCCTCTAAAGCTTCAGAGTTCCTATTTAGGCACAAATTGACAACGGAGACTTCGTTCGCTAAAACGAGCATAACTCGAGCTACAGAACTCAGAATGACACGAAACCGGCGCCAAAATTTCGACAATTGAAAGAGCTACGCAATGGCTCAAGTCATAGAGACCCAAAAATTATTTTTGGACACGGTACCCAAGCAATTAGGTTTCGGCCACTATGGAAAATAGGGTTTTCGAACTTTTTCTTCGATCTAAATCAATTCACAAGGTAGTTTTAGGGTAAAACTAAGGCAAAGAAATTGTCGGAACAATTTTCGGACAATCGGGTCGAAATACGACTATCCAGGGGCATTTTGGTCCAAAATAAAGGCTCAAAACTTCAAAGTTATCAGTTCGGAAAACAAATTTGACAGCAACGATCCTCATGATATCCGTGACAACAAATCCTAAAGGCACGAAGTCAGATTACAGCTTTTCGACAATAAAGTTTCGAAATGTGCGACTAATGGGGTTTTGAATCAATTTTTCAGATCTTGGACAACTGAATCGCAATCGGCGATTACTGACAGAGGTTTTAGACTCATGGGAACATAAGGAACATAACCCAACCAAGAAATCAAGGAAATCGGACAATTTTAGAAAAAGCTCAAAACTGTGAGCACAGAAACGACTTCAGAAACGCAACAGAAACAGTAAACAGAGGTAGGATTCATGCTAGTTACCTCAATACCTAGAAGTAGGGACGAACTGCACGAAGATTGGTCAAGTTTTCGCGAAAATTTCTCCTCTCCTCCTCTCTCCTTGCTCGCGGCCTTGAATGGGTGAGAATGAAGAGATTTTGCTTTTTCGAGCTATTTATAGGCAGGTGAAATCGCGGGAAAATGAAAATTTCGCGATTCCGATTTTTGCAGCACGTCCACCGAGGAATTCTAAGAGAGATTCTGGCGTCAGAATTCCAGAACTCAAAACAATTATCTATGATTTGGGAAAAACGATATCGAAAAACTCAAAAGCGGTGTCGGTTAATCTGCCCCGAAAAACTACTTTTTGCTGTGATGCTCAAACGACAAAACTTCCAACTGAAGAAAGATTGGAAACGTCGAAACAAGTCTGGCAACATGGACGGAATCTTCGTTAGAAGTCCCGAATAGAAAAAGTCTTCATCCATTGCTCGAAAATAGGGTTTCGAAGCAAAGAAATTAGCGTCGGCGGACATCCGAAAAGTGAAACCTATCGTGCGTACAGTCCAGAGTTCCGAAATGAAACGCTGATCGAAGGAAAAATAAAGAAAATCTTTAAATTTTCCAAGGATTCGAAATCTCACTTAAAACGTTGCTCTAAAGCGAAATTAGCCTATTCTGGACACGCTTGCCATAAGGCGGGTGTGCAGACGACTCGCTCTAATTCCTAAAATGACTACGCAACATTCCTCAAGCAATTCCTGAACTTTCTTCTTCATTAATCTTTCTCAAATATCAAACTCCTGTCACGCTTACACTGATTCTACGCGTGAGTCGGAAATTAGCTTGTTCTGAAAATCCAGGTCTTACAATACTACCCCCCAAAAAGAAAGTTTCGTCCTCGAAACTTAAGGCTCAGTGAAGAGTTCCGGATACTGTTCCTTCATCCTCTCTTCTAGTTCCCAAGTAGCATCGCCCGTGACTTGGTTCCAAATCACTTTTACCAGAGGAACCTGCTTGTTTCTCAACTGCTTGATCCTACGTTCCTCAATCCTCATTGGTGCCACTTCAAAAGACAAGTTGTCTCTAAGCTGAATATCATCTTCCTTGATGATGTGAGAGGGATCAGGAATATACTTCCTCAATTGTGACACGTGTAGCACATCATGAATCTTGGAAAGAAAAGGTGGCAACGCAATCCGATAAGCTACTTTACCTACTCGCTCGATAATCTGATACGGTCCAATGAACTTCGGTGTCAGCTTCCTCGACTTTATCGCTCTTCCCACTCCGGTAGTTGGTGTCACGCGAAGAAACACATGGTCTCCCGCCTCAAACTCTAACTCTCTCCGTCGTGTGTCAGCATAACT
Source organism: Lotus japonicus (assembly GCF_012489685.1). Taxonomy (NCBI): domain Eukaryota; kingdom Viridiplantae; phylum Streptophyta; class Magnoliopsida; order Fabales; family Fabaceae; genus Lotus; species Lotus japonicus. The sequence goes on from NC_080046.1 coordinate 45,257,366, forward strand.
CTTCTGTCGACTCTGTGACGTCCTCATCTTCTCTTGTATTTGCTTCACTTTCTCAGTAGTTTGTTGTACTAATTCAGGTCCAACGAGAAGATGTTCGCCATCTTGAAACTGTAACACCCCAATTTCTCAACTGAGGAGTCACATTAGTAACCTAACAAAGTCTAAGGACCAATCTGCAATCCCTAAAAACCAAGGGAATTTTTTTTCTGTAAAACAACTAAACACTTCGGCTAAAAGGTTGGAAACATACCATAACTTTATTTAGATAACTTGTTTCCCGATATACAGTAATAATAGTTTACAATACCATAAGTAAGGTTCAGAATAAACATGCGCACTTTAACAGTGGCGGAAGCAAGACTTTAATAACAGAGTTCTCATAAAGTAAAAGAGACTCCAACATAATCCACAAGAAGAGAAGCAAAGCTGCTTCTCATACCTCTACTCCACCACTTACAACTCGATCTCCAACTCGAGTAGCTATGCCTCGGCGGAAGGATCTCCATCGCCTAATAGCGTTAAGCGCCCAAACAACAAGTAGCAAATAGAAAGGGTTAACTCCATGCAATTACCATGTATAAAAGAGAAAAATCATGCTGTTCGAATTTAATTACCTGGCATGGTAAATAACTAGCAACATAACTCAACTCATATATCAACAACTTAAACATAAATCGGACTCAGATAATAATAACCTCAACAATGTAACATCAAATCAGATATCAATAAACCAATACGAAAATCCAACAACATAGGGTCAGGTGTTAGTTCCCTATAATGCAACTATATGCTGCTAACAAAATGGATCGATCAATATCGTCTCTCAAGACGGGACAATGATAGGACACACCTCCTCATCGCCACTTATAACGTCATACATGACGGGACAATCATAGGACACACCTCCTAATCGCCACTTAACGTCACACAAGACGGGACAATCATAGGACACACCTCCTGATCGCCACTTAGCATCTCGCAAGATGGGACAATGATAGGACACACCTCCTCATCGCCACTTGACTCAAGCCCTATATGCCAAGTCAGACAACAACAAAGCCCAACCAAGGACCAATCCAAAGTAACCACATGTTCCATCCACTAGGAAGCAGTAACGACAGAAACCAGTAAACGGCCGAAGCCTCTCAGAAAACATTTTCCAAATTCAGCATAATAATCATAATCATCTGCCAATCAATATAAACATCTTCATCTCAAACACAGGCAGTGCGATAAAAGCATGCAAGACTCAAAGACGCTCTAAAACCGAGTTACCCTTACCTTCGTGAGTAGAAGTTGGGCATGGAAATTGCGAACCTAGAACAAAGAAAACACAATCATCAACACAAGCTTCACTAGGAGCAACACGATCTACTAATACTAATCGAAATCGTAAAGAAAGCCTCTAAAGCTTCAGAGTTCCTATTTAGGCACAAATTGACAACGGAGACTTCGTTCGCTAAAACGAGCATAACTCGAGCTACAGAACTCAGAATGACACGAAACCGGCGCCAAAATTTCGACAATTGAAAGAGCTACGCAATGGCTCAGGTCATAGAGACCCAAAAATTATTTTTGGACACGGTACCCAAGCAATTAGGTTTCGGCCACTATGGAAAATAGGGTTTTCGAACTTTTTCTTCGATCTAAATCAATTCACAAGGTAGTTTTAGGGTAAAACTAAGGCAAAGAAATTGTCGGAACAATTTTCGGACAATCGGGTCGAAATACGACTATCCAGGGGCATTTTGGTCCAAAATAAAGGCTCAAAACTTCAAAGTTATCAGTTCGGAAAACAAATTTGACAGCATTGATCCTCATGACATCCGTGACAACAAATCCTAAAGGCACGAAGTCAGATTACAGCTTTTCGACAATAAAGTTTCGAAATGTGCGACTAATGGGGTTTTGAATCAATTTTTCAGATCTTGGACAACTGAATCGCAATCGGCGATTACTGACAGAGGTTTTAGACTCATGGGAACATAAGGAACATAACCCAACCAAGAAATCAAGGAAATCGGACAATTTTAGAAAAAGCTCAAAACTGTGAGCACAGAAACGACTTCAGAAACGCAACAGAAACAGTAAACAGAGGTAGGATTCATGCTAGTTACCTCAATACCTAGAAGTAGGGACGAACTGCACGAAGATTGGTCAAGTTTTCGCGAAAATTTCTCCTCTCCTCCTCTCTCCTTGCTCGCGGCCTTGAATGGGTGAGAATGAAGAGATTTTGCTTTTTCGAGCTATTTATAGGCAGGTGAAATCGCGGGAAAATGAAAATTTCGCGATTCCGATTTTTGCAGCACGTCCACCGAGGAATTCTAAGAGAGATTCTGGCGTCAGAATTCCAGAACTCAAAACAATTATCTATGATTTGGGAAAAACGATATCTAAAATCCCAAAGGCGGTGTAAGTTAATCTGTCCCGTTAAACTACTTTTTGCTGTGATGCTCAGACGACAAAACTTCCTTCTGAAGAAAGATTGGAAATGTCGAAACAAATCTGGCAACGCGGACGGAAAATTCGTTAGAAGTCCCGAATAGAAAAAGTCTTCATCCATCGCTCGAATCTAGGGTTTCGAAGCAAGGAAATTAGCGTCGTCGGACTTCCGAAAAGTGAATACTATCGTGCGTACAGTCTAGAGTTCCGAAATGAAACACTGGTCGAAGGAAAAATAAAGAAAATCTTTAAATTTTCCAAGGATTCGAAATCTCACTTAAAACGTTGCTCTAAAGCGAAATTAGCCTATTCTGGACACGCTTGTCATAAGGCGGGTGTGCAGACGACTCGCTCTAATTCCTAAAATGACTACGCAACATTCCTCAAGCAATTCCTGAACTTTCTTCTTCATTAATCTTTCTCAAATATCAAACTCCTGTCACGCTTACACTGATTCTACGCGTGAGTCGGAAATTAGCTTGTTCTGAAAATCCAGGTCTTACAATACTACCCCCCAAAAAGAAAGTTTCGTCCTCGAAACTTAAGGCTCAGTGAAGAGTTCCGGATACTGTTCCTTCATCCTCTCTTCTAGTTCCCAAGTAGCATCGCCCGTGACTTGGTTCCAAATCACTTTTACCAGAGGAACCTGCTTGTTCCTCAACTGCTTGATCCTACGTTCCTCAATCCTCATTGGTGCCACTTCAAAAGACAAGTTGTCTCTAAGCTGAATATCATCTTCCTTGATGATGTGAGAGGGATCAGGAATATACTTCCTCAATTGTGACACGTGTAGCACATCATGAATCTTGGAAAGAAAAGGTGGCAACGCAATCCGATAAGCTACTTTACCGACTCGCTCGATAATCTGATACGGTCCAATGAACTTCGGTGTCAGCTTCCTCGACTTTATCGCTCTTCCCACTCCGGTAGTTGGTGTCACGCGAAGAAACACATGGTCTCCCGCCTCAAACTCTAACTCTCTCCGTCGTGTGTCAGCATAACTCTTCTGTCGACTCTGTGACGTCCTCATCTTCTCTTGTATTTGCTTCACTTTCTCAGTAGTTTGTTGTACTAATTCAGGTCCAACGAGAAGATGTTCGCCATCTTGAAACCAACATAAAGGAGTTCTACATCTCCTCCCATACAAAGCCTCATAAGGTGCCATTCCAATACTAGCATGAAAACTGTTGTTATAAGTAAACTCGATCAACGGCAACAGCTCATCCCAGCTTTCTTGACTATCCAGAACACAGGCTCGCAGCAAGTCTTCCAATGACTGTATTGTCCTCTCTGTCTGTCCAACCGTCTGAGGGTGATAGGCAGAGCTCAACCTCAACTTCGTCCCAAGCGCCTCGTGCAACGCCTTCCAGAAATGCGAAGTAAACTTCGGATCTCTGTCAGAAACAATACTCGATGGTACTCCATGAAGTCGTACAATCTCAGCGACATACACTTTTGCAAGTGCCTCCACATTGAACGTGGTCTTCACCGGTATGAAATGTGCTGACTTCGTCAGACGGTCCACAATGACCCAAATGGAATCAAATCTCTTCCTCGTAGCTGGCAAAGCTACCACGAAATCCATAGAGATACTGTCCACTTCCACTCCGGCACATCAAGTGACTGTAACATACC